>NC_028641.1:38952287-39087425 GCF_001406875.1 Solanum pennellii
GTTTAGAGAAGTTTGATTCTTCCTTAATGACTACCCAATGTCTAAAGCTCAGAGTTTTATAACTTAAACTCGTGAAAAGATTCTGTTGTGGAAAGATAATCTTTATAACATTTGTGATGGTTTGTGTTTTATAAGTGTATGGTGATTGGTTCATGTTGACTTCTAGTTGTATCCAATATTGATTCAAAATGTTATCTTGGTCATGTGAGGAAAAAATCGCCATTATGGTTGTGTTATGGTGCAAGTTTAGATTGGGTGAATGAGTTACTCTGTGGCTTGATAATCACTCTTAATTTGTAGATTTCCAAAGTTTGATTTGAAAGTTCAGTTCTTAGTAGTTGATCTTGATGGACTGGTTTTAACTAGGAACTCACTTTGAGATATGAACACCGACACGTAGGTAATAAGTTAGACTTTTGATAACGTCGTTTATTCTTTCTTCTTTTTTTTCTTATGTTCAAGGACGAACATGGTTTTTAGTAATAGATAATGTAATGACCCGGAAATATTTTTTTTGGAAATTATTTTAAAAATTATTATTTTACCCCTCACGATAGTGAGCTGAGTCAATTTTGATCAGTTAAAATTTTTTAAGTGTTTGATAAGTACAGTTATTTAATTGATGAGTATATAAGAAAATTTATTTATTTAATTGATGGTTAATGGGCCAATGCTATAATTATTACTACCCATCATAAAATAAGTTCCCTGGGTTAATTATTTTTAGCACATAATTATTTTAGGAAAGAAAAGAAAAACTAGGTCTAGACGCTTTAACTGTTTCGCTATTGACACTAGATCCACCGCCAGGTAATATATCCCCTTTAAGCTTCAACTTTAATATGTATTATACATATATTTTTAATAATTGTTGCCATTCTAAGTGGATGAAGGAAGAACAATTCAATTTGTTAAAGGTAAGTGTTAGTGGACAACAATGGGCAAAATGACGGTATAATTATGAGCATATGATTAGGGATTTGGTGATATAATATAGAAGCTATGCATTAAATTTATTGGGAACAAGTTTGAGGAAACAAAACATTATTAAGAATTTACGAAAATTCCCTTCGCTGTTGATATATTTTTTAAACCCATTTTTGAAGCTTAATTGTTGATTCCTTAAGGACACTTGACCTATAAAATAAAGAGAATTTATTGTCTGATTCTGCTTGATCTAGGTGAATGGGGAGTAGTTGAGTTATTTATTACTACTCTTAAATTATAATAGGAAAATTCATAGAAAGAGATTTTCTAAATTTTTAGTTACAATGTCAGTTTATTAAAGGCTTGGTTAATTTGGGTAGCCAAAGGGAAAAGCATAGATTCCTCCTTAAACGTGTACCGAAAAGTCAGTTACACGCTTAAACTATTATGACGACCTATTACACATCTCTGCTATTTGAAAGTGAATTTATTTACCCCTAAAGATGGCATGGAAAAATAAAAATAATTCTAAAAAAATGTGCATAAGGTAATTAAGAAAGTAAAAAAAAATTAAAATATTTACTACACTCCACCCCCACATTTCTCCTTTTTCACACCCGCACCATCCTCATCTTCTTCACATCTTATCAAACTTAAAATAAACCAATAACAAGAAGCAACCAAGAAACAAATTACTTCAAATAGAAGTAAAATTTTGAGAGGTTTTAACTGTTAGAGCTTCATCCGAAATTTTTAGTGAATTGGGTGATCTATTGAAAATGGGAAGAAAATTATGTTTCTATTATCTTGATTTTTTAAGAAACCTCAATGAAAAAATGTGGAAAAACAATAAAGAAATATCTGAAAAATATTTACAACTACAAGCCGCAACAAATAACAATGGATGATCATTTTCCATGATCAATCAATGGAAGAAATTGAAGCAACCGTCTTGTGGGTACAGTTTGGAATTAAGAACTCTTTAACTCCACGACTAAAATCCAGATTTCGGATAAATTTTTTGATGGCCATTCCTAAAAGTTTCTTCTTTACCATTTTGCTATGAAGAAGACATAATTATTAGAGAAATTTAATAATTGATTAGAAATTAATTAGTGTAAAATATAATTAATAAAATAAAATATAATTTAAAAAAATACAATTTCTGACATGACGCTGATGTGGCAGCGAGTATAATACACTGCTTACTCTAAGAGTGGTGTTGCCTATATCAGGGTGTTATTAAGTTCACTTTGAAGTAGTTAAGCTGTGTAATAGATCGTTATGTTAATTAAACTCAGTAACTGACTTTTCACTACAAGTTTAGGGAGGATTTCATGCCTTTTCCCGGTAGAAAAAGTTAAAATCAATTTAGATTCTACATATGGGTCAATTGATTTTAATAAAATCCCAAGTTTTACCTTATGTGTCTAGATATATAGATTTGAGTATATGTTTTTGGATCTAGGATAACCATATACTAATATGGGTGTCGTTAGTTTCGTAAGCTTATTGCGATCATGTATTTGAATTAATTGCGTTGACTTAGAAGTTCAACGAAAGGGGAAGACTCAAGTCCAGATTAATTGTTCGATTATTTGAGGCAAGTGGATTTTAAAACCCTTGTTAAATGTACGAAATTGGTGTATATCCTTTTAATGATTTGATGGTGGATTCACTTGTCCACATTGATTGATTCTAATGATTAAAAAAAATAAAATAAAAGGCGATGTGATTAATTGAATTGATTTATTGATTGTATTCTTTATTGAACCCGTATATTTGTGATAGATGGGGTGATTACATATCATATTGATATTTGATTGAGATGCATCATCCCTTTTGTTGATATCATATCGTGCACATGCATTGCCATGCGATTGACTATGTAAAGGTGTAACATCTGTAACTCATAATAGCCAAGAATAATCTAAGAAAAGGGAAAATATGGAAAATTTCCTAGAGTTAAGAAAGTAATTGGTTATTTTCAAACGTCTATAACTTCTATATCAGGATGAGTTAGAGTTAGTTCTTTATATGGTTGAAAACCCTTGGAAAGATCTTTCCAAAGGCGCCTAGATTTCACAATTTCGATATCGTATGAGGAAGATATGCCTTTCAAAAGTTGGGCTGTTGAACTAAGGAAAGTTCATTTCTGCATTTAAATAAGGGCAAACTAGTCTTTTCATCTACCTATTTCCCACTTCATTTTAAGAGTTTATTAGGGGTAAAAATAAGCCTTAATTCAGTTTTGGAAAATCATTTCACGCTTAGGGTTTCGGAGAAAAGAGAAGAGAAGAAGGAGAAGGTAGAAATATCAAGGTTTCGCCAAGAACGTCAAGAGATTTCGAGTGGAATTCGTCGAGGGTGATACCTATCAAGGTATGTGAGCTCTTTCGTGTTGGGTTAATTCATCCGCACACTCATGTTGTTTTAATTTATAGGTTTTAGAATTGATTACATGATTACAAGTGAATTCTTGATACATCTTGTCGACTCCCTATTTGGTTGAGTTGATTGAATACCTATTGATGTTGATTAGTAGTTTTCGATGTTGTTTTTGATTTAGATATATTGGGTATTGAGGGTATTAACAATCCTGAGTGTTTGGTGAAAGATTTAGGGAGGTTTTTAGGGTTTAGACATGAAAAATGAGTTGAAATATTCGTTAGACGCGCCTAGGAAAGTCCAGGCGCGTCGCGCTTGCAGTGCGCCAAAAAGAGGCTTCAATAAACTAGGGCCTGGTGTGCCGCGCCACCATTGCACTAGAACCAAGCCTCAGCCAATTGAGGTTGGCGCAGCACGCCACCAGTGCGCTTGGATCAGTGTTTTTGCCACTTTTTGTAGTTTAGCCTTTTAAGTCATTCTAAGGTACATTAACAACTTCTAATGATTCTAATTACTTCAAAAGATTTCTAAGCACCTAGAAATCACTAAAGACCTCAAATCATAACCTTGAATCTGTAATTCAATTTAAGGAAAGCGAAGATCAAAGTTAAAGAAATTTAGAGGCAATTTAATGTTGAGAAGTAATGGAAAGTGAAGTAATAAAAGTTTTCAAGCGTTGTTATTAAACATTTTTAACTTCGTTTTAAGGCTCAAGTTTCAAGTCAGAGTAGAGAGTAAAAATTGAAGTCTTTCCTTCATGAAATATAAGGCAACAAAGTATTCCCTAAGAGTTGAGTTGAAATCAAGAGTTTTAAGTTAATGAAAGAGTAAAGAGTTAAGTTCATTTTGAAAAAGTTATAAGGGAACTAAGTATTCCCTAAGATTTACAAATTTTTTTATATTTTGAGAAAGAAAAGGAAGATAGATTTCCAACAGAGCCATTGCCTAGTTTTAGTAAAAAGGAAACTTTGATTTCCAAGAGAAATTATAAAGCTAAGTCTGAGAAATGACCTCATATAAGAGAAGAAATCATTTTAAAAATATATGAGTTACGTATTCTGGGAGTTGTATTGAGCACCGATACGGGGACTCGAGTTAAGATTAATTCAAGCCCCCATAAACCATGTAGTTAACATGTACAAAAGAAGGGTCACACTTTTTAGATGATTCCTTAATACTTTTTAGCACATACTAGTGGCTCCACTTAGTAGTTCAGGTTCTATATTGACGGCAAGGTATAGGACGGTCCTCTTGCAACGTGAGGTAATACGTTGTACCATCTCCTAGGCTCATCGTGATGTTTGTCGGTTAGAGAATCTCCCATAGAAACTATATAACTTTCATATATAAGTAAAGTTGAGTTTGTCACTGCATTTTCTTTAACGAACTATGTTGTTTTACTGTTTTACAAAGCTTTATATATATCATATGTGTTTTTATTACTTTACATTAGGTTCAGTAATTCATGAGTTGAGCAGAGCTAAGGTAAGTTTCTTCTTACTCCTTTAAAGCTTAAAGTTGTTGTTTGGCATTCCAACTTGCATACTCGTACATTCAATGTACTGATGCCAGTTGGCCTGCATCGTCTTATGATGTAGACGCAGGTAATCATGATCATCATCTCGCACCTTGTTGATCCAATTTGAGCATCCAGAGTCAGTGGTTAGCCTCCTTACATTCGGAGGACTCTTTTATTGTTTTCAGTCTTTTAAGTTATAAAATATTAAGGGGTTTGTCCCAACATTCATCTTATTATTGTAGAGGTTTTGTAGACATATTGTCAGTCAGATAGTTCAGTTTGAGTCTCTTTTTACTTAATAATATTTTATTTTAAGATTTAAGTGACATTTTGGCCAAGACTTATACTTTAAAGTTATCCGTATGAGAATGATTCTTGTTTATTATTGAGTTAAGTCTTCCGCTAAGTTAAGTAAGCCAGACCAAGGGTTCACTCAAAGACAACAATGGTCATTAAATGTCGACCACGTAAGAACCCAAAAATAATTTAAGGTGTCTGGAGTCTAACATTTGTGTCTTGATGGTTTAAGGTCCTAAAATCGGTTCTAAATTTGTAAATAGGTAGGGTGTAAAGTTTGAGGTGATTTGGAAGTCAAACATCAAGGGACGACCAAGACGTTTGACGACTAGTCACCTATATGTCTCATATGTCTATACGTGCCTATATTTGTATGTCATGAGCTTATGAGGTCTTTATATGATTAATAATGATCTTTATAGGTAGTATATGGAGTTTCATGAGGTTTGGAGGTCAAACATCCAAGAGTGTCAAAGACGTTCGAAAGTTAGCCTTGAGACGTTCATGTGTGTCTTGATTGTGCCTTGCATATTTAGATGTGTTTTATGTGGTCATTTCGGGTGAAACTTTCATAGAAGGTCTTCAACATGTTAAGGTGTATATTTACGTTGGAAACATCAAGGTATGACTTCCCTAGGGCCCCGCAACAGGCCCTCATAGAAGGACCAAAGGCTCTCGAAATACTGTCTTGGCAATGTCAATCGACTAAATCAAACGATGCCCCGTTTGTTGACAAACGGCCCATTGGTGGTGAGTTCGTCAATTAACACTTATACTAGGGAAGTCTCAGCCAAATAACATCCCAAGACCCAATCGACGGAAGCCACAGACAGTTCGTCGATTGACCTACTGGGCGTCGATGGTTGCCATTGGTGCAAGCTGTAATAGGTTATCTAGCGACTGTTTTACTTAAGGGGTGAATTGGAAATTCATCCCACATCCTAACCTGACCCTATTTGGTTTATTTTGTTATTTTTGGATGTATTTAAGTGATCAAAAACGTGATCAACCCATTCCCAATTCATTCTACAAAAAGTAGACTTTCCATCAAAAACCAATTCTCTCTAGACATCTCCACTGAAGGTAAAACTCATGAACAACTTGGATCTTGGATTCCCATGAATTCTTCATCAAGTTTTAGAGGCTTTCTTCTATATAAAGGTATGGTGATCCTTCTTCTCTAGTTATCCTTCCATCTACAGAGTAATCTCAAAGTTTTCAAACAGAAAATATGATCAAATCTCTTCTTCTTCAATCTAGCCATGGGTTCTTTCTCAAAATGGTTTTAAACGCTTCCTAATGATGAATTGAAGTTAACATGTTGATTGTAACATGAATTTTTAATCCAATTGCATGATGAACCCATGCTCCCTTCAAAGTCTCGATTTAGCCTATGTGTGGGCTTTGTGATCTTGAATGTATATCGATTGTACTATAATTCTAGTATGTTGAGGTGCTTATATCTACTGCCTAGTATGTGTCTTGATGGTGAATTGTTGATGAGTGACCATGAGCATGAAGGTTTGAACAAGGTTAGGCTATAATGTAGTATTTTGTGATCTTGATGCTAGCATGCTTATTGTGAGATTCAATTATGTTAAATTGATGGTTAGATAATGCCCATGATATAATGTGATGATGAATTATGTGTTGTTGGTCCAATATGGATTTAGTATTAAATAATTGATCTCTATGTTCCTATTGATTGTTAAAGCGTGCTATTCACTGTAATATCGATTTTATGGAACTCATAGTAAGATTTTGTTTAGGTTATGATTTCTTTAACTACTGTCTTTTATTGATGTTGTTGATGAATTTTGGTTATGAAACATTCATTATCAAAATAAAGGGTCTTGGTAAGGATTGATTTAGGTTCTTCTATCCTATAGATTGGATGTTGTAGTGTGCATGATGTGATCTCAATTTTAGGTAGATGAAACATGATTTAGACTTGATTACTATGTCTTTAGCTACTGCCTTTTTATATTTATTTTTGATGAAAAAGGAGTATTGATCAAGGATGATTAAAGGGTGAGAAATTGGTAAGAAGGCTTATCTCTTTTACTTTTCTCTATAGTATTGTTGATGAATCCTTGTAAGTCATTCTGTGGTATGGTCCACTTATGGTGGCGGTGTTTATTTAATTGTCATTATTTATGTGTTGACTATGGCCTTGAAGGAAAATTTATGAATATATGAATGTGTGGTTATGATGATCACACTATGTGAAGCTTATGCCTAGTTTCCTATTCTACTTATGATCCAGGCTGTATGGCTATTGTATAAGCATGTGTATATCTATGTTACGGTAAAGTGTAGGTTCTGCCATTGATGATTTATAATAGTTAATAATCCCTTACCTATGTACCCTATGTGAATGTGTGAATAGCTAATGTTAGGAGTCTTAAAGTGTAATGTGAAGTTAGCTTGTCTCCTATGCTAAATTGTGTTGTGTGGTCTATGCTTGGTTGTGCATGGCGGTCTTAAGAGGGTGGCTGCCTCAATGTGTTGTTTATAGCCATTATGTGATCATGTTGACCTATGTACACACACACTCACACATGATGCATGCTTACAATGTAGTAAAGTTTCATAGTGTCTAATGAAAGGTATTCTCATGTGCACTTGTGTCTACTACTATGTATGTGAAGTACGTTATGTAGTCCATTAACTAGGATGACTTTATAGGTGTACTATTATGGGCAATGGTATGGGAGCTTATCTATACATTGCACATGTGTGCTTTGATAGGATAATTCCTAGGTTGGTCTTCCAAGTACATGAATAGGATTGTATGAACATGCTATGAATATGGCTTATATGCTATGATGTTAAGTATATGATATTATGAAGTATGAATGTGCATAGTTTCTTGGTGTGTTTATATGAAGGATTGCTCATATAGTTAAACCTATAGACATATGCATTGATATATGACATGTGTGACATTTTTGTGTTATGTGAAAGGTTTGCTCACATATAACTATACACACACACATCTATGAAGATGTATTTAATGAAGGGGCCTCGAAAAGTGTGCTCATGCGTACCCTACAACTAGATAGGTGCTTACATATGCTATGTCCATGTGAAAGGGTTTCCTACATGATTTAGGTTGATGAACGCTCATCTATGACCTATGAGCTAAGCATATGAGGAGTCAATCTACTAAGACTAATTTTATAAGATAAAGTTAATAAAGACTTTTTAATAAAAAAGTAACTTAGCTTAGCACCGAGTGAACTTGAAGTGAGGGGTGTCCCTTCCCATTGGAGGAAGATAGGTCACAATAACTCTTATGAGATAGAGGCTGCCATGTAATGTGGAACTATGGATCTCTAATACATCTCCTAGTTCTTGAACTATGTTGCCACCATAGGATACTAGCTAATGGATCCATCTAAAAAGCTATGTCATGTTTGGTTCTACTTTGGCCGGTAGACCACCTTGTTTTGGTGTGGGGTTTCATGACACCGGATTCCATGATTAGCATCACAGTGTATGTCGGTTAAGGCTATTGTTCCCTAAAGTAAAATGGACAATGGAAGTAAAGTAAGGACCATAATTAGGATAACCTAAGGGTAGTTGCTTAGTGTAGGTGGGGGTATGAGACTTCACCTATGCATTGCACAAGTGACTCTTGAGGGAAGTCCTAGGAAGGTGTTCTAATGCATGTGTCTATGTTTATGATTGTCTTGCATGACATTGTGTTAGTGTCTACATGATGAGATGATATGCATGATATGAAGTTCTAATATGATTATACAACTAAGGTCCTATAATGAAGTGTATGTGGTTGACTATAGCATTGTGTTTGGTACTTGAAGGATATGTTAAGTCTTGCGTTCTCATTATAGGTCTACTAAGTATGTGTGAGGTGATGAGGCTTCACATGTACATTGCACTAATAGATTTAGATTGGGATAGTGAATAAGGTTTCATAATGTACTAAGTGAAGTGAATTTAGTATATGTTCAAGTTGATGTATCTTACTGTAAAGTCATTAAGGTCTTGTCTTAAAATGTGTCTATCATGTTCTATACTTCTATGATGGTATGTGTTGGCTTGTGTAGTTGTATGTATGGTTTCCATGTGTCCTTAAGGTGATGCTTGGACTTGGATTGCATTGCTGCCTAGCACACCATTACATTTTAATTTAGCCCAAACGTTAGTGATCGAACTATGCAGTTATTTTATAAAAAGTTGTCTTCATTTAGTAATGATTAATAGTGCAAAATTATTTTATTAAGTCTCTGAGTTGATGGCATAGCATTTACTGTCAATTATTACTCAATATTTTGTGCATAGTTGATAAAATCCCATTTGGCTGTATTTTGAGCTAAAGTGTTATGTGTTCAATGACGAAAATGATATGGTTCTTTGTTAAAAATTAATGTTTAAAAGGCTTGAGTCGCATTATCGGGGGTTTGCGAGGTCAAGTTTGAAACAATGAAATGGAAATAGGCATGGTGGGACGTAAGGGGAGTTGAGTGCAGCTCGTCGAACTGCTTGGCGGTTCGCCTAACGGCAATATTTTGCCTTTATCTGAATACCTTATGTGTTGGATGATTTGTAACCTTCAGTGGTCAAATTAAATTACAAATTGCACTTGGCGATTCACCGAAAGATTTCTTGTTCGCCCTTTGTCTGCACCCTTTCATCATTTGTACATCTCTTTAATAAAGACCCTAAGAGAAGCAACTCGTTACAAATTAGTCTGGTGAAGTGACTCTACATTAAGAACCTCCCTTCCCCCTTTAGAAATGATTGCCTAACTTGTCATCAAAGTTTTTGCAGAAATGGCTTGACAAAAAGTTGTAGGGAGAAATGATCCACCTAGGCACATTAGAGCACGTGATCTTATAAACAAGGAAAAGAGAGCAGAGCTAGCCAGAAAGAGAAATTACACCAAGGAATCTAGGTCCAAATAAATAATTCATGTCAACCATAATGTGCCCTCATGGGCACGAGGGTTCGTTAGTGCCATACATGCCTTCATGGCAGGTCATGAGATAGACAGGATGATTGCAGTTAATATCGTTGTTGAGGTTAGGGCAGTTGAAAACCGTGGTGAAGCTTAGAGCAGCGTACTTCAGGAGCACTTGTCTTGTTTTGGGAAGACACTTCAGGCGCTCATACACCGAAGGATGAAGAGGTTGCATAAACAGGATCTCCATTTCACTTGCTCCTTTTTGTTTTATCTTCTTTAAAATCTTGGATATGTCATTATTTTTATTTGAGGACAAATGGTTTAATAAGTTGGGGATGTTGGCTCACCTGGTTTTTGTTTTATTGTGTTGAATATTATTTGTTTAGATATATGTTTGGGTTGTCTGTTCAAGTTATGTTTTTAAAATCGCTTCCGCGAATATTTGAGATAATAACTCTCTTTTGGGTCTTAATTTCATAATAATTTTGACGCTTCCGAAAATTTTCTTTTTTGAAAATTTTCCACCTCTTGTGTTGTCAATGGTTGTTCTTGTAAAAATTTAAGTCTCAGTTTCGAACAATACAGATGACTTGAAAAGTGTTCTCAATCGAACAAACATGAATTTGTGGCTAAAACTAAAACGAATGAAGTTATATATGCAATATGCGAACTCTTTGCATCTCGTTGTAATTAACCAATTATCAAATTGATCCTTTTTCAATGACCATTGCACACTAGCGAAAGTGTGTTGTATTGTTTAACTTAAGTGTCACTACAGTGTGTAATGAGCTTAACTTGAACCTTGCATGAATGAGCCTAGAATTTTCCCTGTTAGTCTAGGTTATTTTGAAATGTATCCTCTTTAGATTATCTTAGGCAAATCCTAAGAGTGTGAGCCAACATTGACATATACCTCTTTTGTGGCCTACCCGTGAGTGTGTGAAACTCTTTTGAACACCCTTTGAGCCTTATCTATTCCTTGGAAAATTTTTAATGAAACCTAGACCTTACTTTATCCATTTCCCATAATCCGCTTTGAGATGTGATAAAAGTATATAGCCAATATAGGCCAAAATCCTAAATAGGGGGTGTGGTGAGAAGGGAAGCAAGTAGTCAAGAAGTGCAGGGATCCCCATGGTATTACAAAGAAATGGAAGCCCTCCATACAAAAAAAAAAAAAGAAAAGGAGAAGAAAAAGAAAGAGAAAAGAGAAGTCGTGAAATAAAATTATGAAATGAAAAGAAATTGGGTTTCAAAGAAATCCATGAAGGGAATTAAAAGATGACCTAGAAGAACTTGACCAAGGATTGAGGAAGGAATATAGGGGATAGCCTAAGGAAATCACATATAACTATTGAAAAGACACTGAGCCTGAATAACCATACCATTACAGTCATCCCCATTACAAGTCTTAGAAAGACCTTTTTTATCTTGAGTGAATCGAATCAATGGCAATAAGAAAATAAGGGAAACCATATGGGTGAAAACATGCATTGTTTTCCTTTTGGTGAGTGTGAGCGGTGCATCTGATTCCAGATCCCAAGTTGATAAACCTACACGTGTGAAAAATAGATTCATTCTTGGTGTGAGGGCATGTAGATGCTTTTGTTGAGCTTGAAAATGCATTAGTAGCCAGTATTGTGAGCTCAAGAATCTTTGATAATGGTGTGTCACAACTTGAATTTTTGAGTATACAATTAAGTTATGCATGAGTAGTTCGATTCTTGTTGTGTACATTCATGATTGAGTCTTGTGCAACACTATTTGAGACATCCAATTTGAAATACTGAACTTAATTTTTACTTGAGGACAAGAAAAAGTTTAAGTTGGGGGTGTTGATGAGTCTCCAAATTGGACTCATCTAGGGCCTTATTTAATGCAAATAGTGTCTTAAATTGTATATTTTATCTCGATATCTGATAAAAACCTCTAAGTTTCAGGTATTTGAGGATTTTGTAGGTGCATGGACACTTACACGCAAAACGGAAAAAGAGCTGAAGATTCAAAGCACACATCGCCATACACACTTGGCGGTATGCAGTATAGAAGAGTTCCAACTTTTGTTATAGAAAGCGAGCCCTGAAAGAAGTGGATCAAAAGGCGACGAAAAGGAGCAGTCGGTGCTTCACTGAACAATTCCGCGAAGCAAAGTTATTTCGACCAATATTACAGCATGCATGAAAAAAAGGCAGGGCACAAATGGTGATGAACTAGAGAGAGGGAGAATCACTTAATCACTCGGCGATTCATGACTAAATACGCCAAGTGGATCCACCAGCACTAAATTTGAAGCCAATAAATACTAAAGTCTTTGTTATTTTGATATAGAATTTCGGATAAAAAACATTAAGATATTTTTCCAATTTTAGAACTTATGTTTTTATCATTTTTGCTCAAGTTTGGAGAGGGTTTTTAGGAATCTTGAAGAAAGAAACTCTTCTTCAAATCATGGAAGTGGGTCTTCTCCATTTACCTTAATTTGCCATTTTTAAGGTCTTAAATCTTATACTCATTTGATTCCTTTATTATTTCAAGTATATTTGATTATTGCTTGATGTGTGGCTCAAAATCCCCCATTCTGGGAGTATGATTTAGCAAATTTGTGTTGATATTATTGCTGCTTCTTGCTTGTTGATAGGATTATATGTATTTTAATGGTGATTTTACCTAGTGGTTGTGGTCTAATTTAATGGGTTTGTAGCTTCAAATACATAACCACCCATGTGTTTCAGCTTGCCCGAGAGGGAGGTCGTGAAACCAATACCACTCGAATGATGTCCTAAGGAGTGGTTCGACATGAGGTTCAGCCTGAGAGGGTGAGCCCTAGTCCCATATCCAAGAAACCTCTATCAAAAGGTCAGGGTGTGGATAAGGCAGGTTGGTTAGTTTAGACGAGTGGCTGTCCTAGAGGAACCCATTTGATATCGGGTAAGTTGCTCGAGAGGGAATTTACTTTCACCTAAAGCGTAGCCTAGTCATTATTTTCTTGCGAATTTTACCATCAAAATGATGTGCCCATTAGTTTATATCAACATATATTGCCTCACACCCCAAGAACTCTCTCCCATACTTTATTTCTCCTTTTTTCCCCTGCTATTTGACTACTTGTGACAAAAATTCTTCTTCATATTTGACATTTTGGTGTCACCAATTAATTTTCTTTGTTTCAATATTGGAAAATGTCTTGAGCTATCACTATTTATAATGAAATTCTAAGTAGATGATATTTTCACTACCACTCCCTTGGGATACGACACCAACCCTTGGTTGGATTACTTTACTGTCTTCAATTCGTAGAAACTCAAATTGTAGGTTAGTGTCGTTGATCACGAAATATAAAAAGATACACATATTGACGCATCAGAAATCATGCCAATGCTTGTCGAGTTAGAAAACAAGGACTTATGGATTTGAAAGCTCTAAACCTTGACTGGACAAAATCTTCAAAAGAGCGGCTCGCACCATTGAATGATCTAGATGAGCTCCGGCCAAATCATTTGAAAGCTCGGCGATTCACAAGGAAAAAAAAATTGCATGACGATTTTATCTAAGGCGATGTTTGGGAGGCAACCCATAACCCTTCGTTATTTAATTTTTTATTTATTTTTAATATCAATAAATTAATGAATTTGGTTTTACAGGTTGTAGTTCAGAAGATACTCTTAAAGAATTGTAGGGGATGCTTAGTATGTTTAGTTGGCGAATTGCCAAGCCACTCGCTCACCAAATTCTACTAGCCAACTAATCTTAAATAATCCCCAAGTTTGAACCTGTAAAACTCGGCGAGTTGGTAAATTTATTGGTGAATCGCCAATAGTGTGGGCGATAACGATGGACACCATCATTAGAATTCCTACATGACCTGAATATTCTGATTCATTCGATGTTGTAGGTAAATAAAAAAAATAAGTAAATTCGTTTTTAACCTTTTCACCTACTAAAGTAAATTTTCTATTTATTTTGTTTTAGATCAACATCAAGTAACAAAAATGGTTTGAACGAAGATTAGAATATGGTGTACCTATTGGAAAAACAGCTGGCATAATTGCTGGAGTTATGAGGCAACTTGCCACTAATGCTTTGCACTTACCTATTAAAAAACAATCAGACATCCCTAATTAATATTTCATTCGCGTTTTTGATGAAATCCTAATGGTACTTCCAAATAAATTATATTGCTTAGCTTATGAATAATATATGTAAAATTGTATTAAACTAACATTGTGTTTTTAGCCTCAATTTCTCTTTGAGGTTAATCCTGAGAGAGCAAAAGAATGGTCTAGCGGTAATCTTAACAAAAGTGGAAGCATCAGAGACATAAATTGTGGAATGCAGCAAAACATCCATTATTGAGTAAAGAAAAGATCATCAGAAAATTTCTGAATGGCATACACATGGATCAATGGGCATAGTTTATTCATTATCTCTTGGACGAGAAGACACAGATACTAAGCATTTATACTTCTTTTTTTTTCTCTGCCACTATTTAGGTATTTTTCTTATTCTTTCTATTGTTGCCACTGTTTTTGCCGTTTATCTTCTTTTTCGACTTCTTCATCTCTTCCACATATTTCTTCTCTACCTAAATAAAGTGAACTGCTCATATTGTTTATTTTATCTTGTAGAAACTTTGCAAGAAGAATCAACAAATTTGGCAAAATCAAATTCCCCATACTGGAGGTGCTAAGAGTTAGGCAAGAAGAAGAGTTGAAATGGTAGTTTTAAATGATTTTGTTTCATAGGTTTATTCTCAATTAATCTTAATGGTTTTGTAATTTGATCCTCACTACATTTTTATTGCGGAGGGAAATGGGCTCGCTGTAGAGTTTCATGTTGTTGGAGCTCTTGGTGATTCAAAGTGTTTTTTCAGTTTAAATATCTGCAGGTATCATATTATGATCATATTAGTCATGTAGTTTTTTCAGTGCTTTATGTTGTTTCTTGTCTTTTTGAGAATTTAAATAGATGTTCTATTGGAAACAAATCTCTCTACCTTTAAGGTGGTGATAAGGTTTTCATATTTCTACCTTTCCTACATTCCATTTTGTGGGAGTTTAGGTTAGTGATAAGGTTTTCATATATTCTCTCCTTCCTAAATTTCGCCTTGTGGGAGTTTACTAAATGTTGACACTTTGTGGGACTTTACCAGATGTTGACACATTATGGGACTTTACTAGATGTTGTCGAAGTATTAAGAAACTATGATTGTTTTCTTGAGCTATACGGGTAATGTCAGTGCATATTGTCTGATTATATTGTGTATTTCAAAATTAGGCTGAAGTGGTCTGCTATTGATTAAAATCTCTATATTTGGATCAATTTCTCCGTTACAATAATTTATCCTCAACCAAACAGCCTTTAAAATTGAAGAAATTCGAAGTCAAAGGACATAAAGTATTGTCAAAGCCTAATGATGCACTTGGTATAATACTCGAACCTGTACCCACGCCAGGTTGATGGGTTAGGCTTGGGTGTTGCTTGATAGCTCAAATTACACCTCCCTAAAGAATTATAAGCGCTCGTTGATGTAGAATCTCACAATTTGAAATAACTAGGAAGAAGCAAAGAAGTTGAAACTGTCATTTTTGGAAAGAATGAAAATCTGGAAATCTTGTTAAGTTAGGAAAAATTGAGTTTTTGGTCAACTTCAAATGACCATAACTGCTAGATCAGGACGATTTAGGTGTAGTTCCATATATGGTTAGAAATCCATTGGAATAATCTTTCCAACGCCACTGAGTTTGCATAATTTCGAGTTCCTATAAGTGAGTCATACCCTTTGGAAGTTGGGTTGTTGGAATAAGGGAAGTCCAATCCGGTTTTCAAATGGTAGTGTGGTCTTTTCCTTACCCTTTTATTTTAATTCGTTTTTGGTGATTAATTAGGGGTCTAGGATGTGTTATATTAGTTTACACTTTTGCCAAAAGAGTTAGGGTTTTGAGAGAAGAGAAAGAAGAGGAGAAATGAGAACAACATTCAAGATTCGTCAAGATCGTTGAGATTAACTTGTTGATTTCGTGGGGGGTGATCCCTACAAGGTATGTGAGATCACATAGAGTTTGGTTCTTTCACCCACGCGCCAATTATGATTTATTCAGTGTAATTTCTTTCTTGAAATTTAAGGATTTAATATTTGATGAGTTCTTGATAAGTGTCCTTAAAGTTTAATTATCAATTAAGTTTTGATGTAAGATTCTAATTGAGTCAATTTCAAAAGACCATATCTCTTAGAATAAAATGAGTTACGTGAGTTATAACCTTTCCAATTGAAGGTAATTGAATATACTTGCCAAGGACACCAATTTCTCGTCAATCCAATATCTAAGTAAATGTTATGCCTATTATAGTAATCTATACAGTGTTGTTACAAATTAGACAACATAAAAATATTAAAAAGAGCCACTTTTGTCTTTTACCTCCAGGAAAACCATAAAAAGAACTTTTGACTAATTAATATCTCAAAACAGTCAGATATTCACTTTCACACATGAAAATAAAAATTTTTGGCTATAGAGATTTCAATAAAACTAATTCAAGAATCTCAAGAAAGGTCTTCTTGATTCTTTACCTTCAAGCTAGGGTTTCAAGGGTTGTAATAAACTTCTACTTCAAGATTCTTCAAGAACCTTATTTTTTTCAAGTATGTAAGGCTATCATACGGTTGGACTAGTTCGTCCTCACGCTCTACATCTACTTCTAGATTAGTAAAAAGAGAAATCTAGGATTCTTTCCCAACATTTGTGTATTCTTTCGATGAGTTGATTATGATTTCTTGAGTTCATGTTTCTTTTAAGAGTTATATCCTTAATTATTGAATGGCTATATTGTTATTGAGATCCTCGATAAACATGAGATCATGAACCTTATATCCATAATCCAATTCAAGGAAAGTTAGAATATGTAACACCTCTAAAACGACTTTGGTGAAAGTAGAGCCTAACGCTTGTTTCTTAATGTTTTGAAGTCCCAAAATGGGTTAGAATAATGTTAGGAGGTAGTGTTTAAATCTTCGTGAAGTTTGGAGGTTAAACGTCCATGACGTTCGAAAGGTTTGCCTTGAAACATCCTTGTGTGTCTTAATGTGTTTCGTCAAGTTTTACGTGTTCTTTTTGGATGAAATTGATGTGAGAGATCCTTGACATGTATACAAACATATTCGAGTTGGAAACGTACAGGAAAAACTCTTCAAAGATCCACAGACCCAACTTGTGAGCCAAGTCTGTCCAAACCAGCCTCATCTACGGATGACATCAACGCCTAGTAGGCTGATCAACGCCCCGTAGTGGGAGGCGTGGGTGAGGACTTAGGCTAGGGATATTAATCTCCTAAGTGAAAGTCATTGAATACATCGACGGCGTGCCAGGACGTCCAGTCTATGGACCTACGTTTGGTAGATGGGCAACCGTCGATGGTGTATGCATTTTGCCCAGGATCACTGTTAAGTCTAAGGGATAATTGGGAAATTCACCCATGTCTAAATAAATAAATGGGCGGTTTCCTAGGGGTGTTTTGGGTATTTCAAGTGGGTTTATAAGTCTAAAACACCTAGATGAATTCATTATTCCAAATCAAAAACCAGAATCTCTAAAAAACTCTCTAGATCCCCTTGGAGCCAAAACTCAAGATAGAGCTTGGATTGAAGATTCTTCGTGATTTCTCCATCAATTTTCATCAAATTCGTGGTCTAGCATTAATTGAGGTATGGTCTTTACCCTTGAATATCTTTTCTTCAAGGAGCCAAACTTTAAAGTGATCCCCAAAGTCTTTCAAAAATGAAATTGTCCTATTTTGATATCAATCCATGAGTTCTTGAATAAAACGTTTCAAATCATTATATATTGATTGAATTGATATTAATTTGATGATTTCAACCTAAATACTCTATGAACCCTTGTAATTCATGATACCCTACTTGTTGACTATGTTATGAGTTATTTGATTATGTCTCAATGCCATTGAATTATTGTGTAGTTTGATTAGGGATATTGAATTATTAAAGAGTAATGCTAGAACTATGACTAGTCTGACCAAAATTGATAAATTCATATTTTATTATCTTTTATTTGTTGTATATTGTAATTGCTGGGTTTAATTGTAAACTATGGCTATTGGTAAGAGACTTTGTATATTGTGTGGATGAATTGGCTATGTATTGTAGTTACGAGGTTTGAATAGTGGTATGTTGACCTAAGTTTCTCTATATTGTGTAGTATAGGTCTTAGATGATAATGATGTTTGGTATGGTCCATTTATGGTGGTGGTTCTTATGTCCTACACTTGTGAATAATGTGGCCTTATCGACATTATTTTTTTAATTGTGAATTAATTTGGCCTCGTCGGCATTAATTTATATATTATGGCTTTATCGTATTATAACTTGATTATGTGAGTATTGTGAAGTTCTTGATGGCTTGTGTGTTTATGTGGAGTCAAAGCACGAGATCTCTAGTGGGCTATAGTGAAGTTGTTATGTGTATTACCTTATGATTGAAGTATGATGTTCTTGTTAAATTATATGAGACTTGGGATGGTAATATTGGTTATGTTATGAAAGTGAGTAGAGTGACTTATAGTTGACTTGGTTTTTCCTACGTGCTTCTAGAATGGTATGCTATAGGTGATATGGTGAAGTATATGCGTGTCTTGATTTGGTAGACTTGTTTCCTTTACTTGATACATGTACAATGTGAATATAACTTATTGAATTAGTATGCTAAAGCTTCTTAGTCTTGTATGTGTGATTGACATGTGACCTTGAATATATCTAAGAAGGTCCTTTATGCAGAATCTTCAACCTAGTTTGAAGGTTATAATATCCTTGAAGTTGAAATCCGTAATTGTATCCTTCTTGTGTGAAAGGTGGAATTAAGATTGGTTGGCTGGAACAACATGAAATCATCCTTAGGAAAATCATTGAGCTATCCTTTTGACCTTTGTAGGTAGCCTTAGTGTACCCTCTTGGTACGGTGTAATGTTATTAGGTTGTGAACTAGAGATGGAACCTCTTCATATGCTCCATTATGGAAATACTCTATGAGAACAAAGGCTAGCACCGAGTGAGTATGCTTGGGAAGTTGCTCTAACTAATATGACTTTAAAGAACAAAGAAACCCTTGATATTCCTTAACCATGTGCCTACATGGGATGTGTCCAAGTTCAACCATTGGCAAATAGAACAGCCTCCATCGGAGTAGGTTCATGACTGCGGATTGCATGCATAGTTAGTATGGTCTATGTCGGTTATTGACTTTTATCATCATATGGGATACCTACTAGTGTTGGATAAGTACTATGAAATTTAGGTAGTGGGATGAGACTCTATCTAGACATTGCACGATTAGGCTTTGAAGATGTTAGTAAGTGCATCCCTAGGTCTTCTCCAAGACTATTACTTGAATGTGCTTTAATGTTGAGTGTCTCTTAAGTGAACTAATGAAGATAATGACTTAAATTAGAAAGCATGTTAAGGAATAAATAAGTACTAGTCTACAGTGACTTTAAGGGTTCCCTACTTAAGGTGTGAAGGGGGCATAAGAATGGTTTCTTCTTGTATTACCCAGGAAAGTCTTAAGAATGACTCTAGATTGGAAAGTAGATTGATAAAGTAGACATCATCTAAACTTAAGTAGTCTTAAGGATTATTTAGGTAAGCTTGGAGACAGTGTATGGGCGGTCTCTTTTTGAATTACTTATGTAAGTCTTTTGATAATTTTGGGAGGAGAATGTTATATTATATATATATGTTAGGTGTGAAGTGAGAATGATGTTATCCTATATCGTCTAAAGGATCTCTTAGGTGTGTGTGAAGGGATTGTATGGGCGGTTGCTTCATAACTCACTCAAGTGAGCATAAGAATCACCTTTGGTAGGAGGATCTCATGGTTATGTGTTCTGATGTACTTTTGATGCTATTGTCACATCCGGAGAACACCCCCCATATGTAACCGGCTTCGTCATACTCGAAGAGGACTTAGAGAAGCACTAAACATTCGTCATAACATTTCCTAGTTAAAATGCGGAAAAATTAAAAAACTTTAGGTTATACTATATGAAATATTCTTAGACTTCTCTTTCAGAAACATGATCAACATACACACAATATTCTAATAAAACTGTTTCGCATAAAAACCATCTAAAGAGTACAAAATCTTGGACTTAGCCAATATAATGTCAATATGTCATATAGGCCTTACTAAAATAGAATTCAATAATAAAAGGAATAAAAGAGTGTTTCTTAAACTACTACAATTTTCATGTCTAGAATAATGAAAAGATAGCATCCCCAAACACGAGGACCTACCAACACTTGGAGCAAGGGTTCCACGTTTCTTCGATCGACCTTCTTAATCTTCAATGTTCGGACCCTACCTTTGTATTTTTATAAAGTATATGGTGAAGTAAGCCACATGTACTATGTATGGGTATATGCACATAAAACATTTAAAGACATGCATGAAAAGGACCATTTCTTTAGAAAGCATGCTAAGTCATTTGAAAGCCTTTAGTGGATAAACAAGAGAGCATAAACAAGATAAGGATCACAAAAACATAAAGTATGACCATAACCCAGACATATCATCATAAGGTCATATTAACACATGTTTAATAGTTCACATCAACATAACATACAAAACATATACCAATAATCTCATCCCAAGCCTACAAGTGTGATGATCATGTGAAGCCCTATAACCCCACATAATCAAGTAAACAACATAGGAACCATAAGTAATGCTTTGCTTCTTACAACTTATATCATAAGTACCCATCACCACCTATAGCAACATAGAGCAATAACATGTTCATCAACATAGACAACACCGTATAAGAACAACATCATATATCATAAGAATTATATATTCAATATTATCATGTTACATGAGAACAGTCTCCTAGGACTTCCGTTAGATTCAACTTGTGTAATGTACAGGTAGAGACTCATACCCCCACCTATTCTAAGCAAACTCCTCAAGTCGCCCTAGTCAATGTCATTTACTTTATTCTTTCATTTTACTTGAGGAAACAATCGCCTTAACTGACATTAGACCATATGATCATGGAATCGGTGTCATGAAACCACACACAAAAAGAAGGTGTCTACTTACCAAGGTAGAACAAAAACATGAACATAACATTCTAGGTGGATCCACTAGCTAGTATTCCTGTAGAGGAAACCGTCACGAGCGGAATCTAGACCCCAGACGAGACCGGCGTCGTTGACCTCTCAGAGGTCGTAGACAAGCCTACATACGTCATTCTTACTTCATCTAGGTTAATTTTAGCTGAAAATTTGAACTTTTTGTCTTCTTACTTAATGCTAAACATTTTAAACTTAACATCATAGGCGTTCAGAAATCAACCATCTAATATGGTGATAATCAAATGAAAGAAACAGTTCATAATTGCTTTAAACGTATTTTTGCCAAAACGCGCTGATACAAAGTATGAAATGAAAGTGGAAAGAAACACTAGTGGAACATGCTCCACTAGCTAAAAATTACATCTAAGCTAGATAATAACGGTAGACATCCTCGAAAGCATGAGGGCCTATCAAGTCCGGATTAAGCTCCACGTCTAGATAGTCGCACCGTCAACTTGTAAGCTCTAGCGTCCACCTGTGCCTGCATCTAAAAGTATAGAATTGTATGGGATTAGTACACACTTGTACTAAGTATGGGTATATGCAAGAACACACCAAGGACATGAATTACTAAGGATAGCTCTTTCCTAACAACATTATTATGGAGTCAAGTCAACTCAAATTGGGATTGGGAAAGTCAATGAACTTTTCAAAACTGGATTAGGAAAGTCATGCTATGAGAGTAACATGCATCATCATACTTATCATATTGCACACAGAACATAACATCTTACATATAGCACATATCATATGCCATGAGACCTTGGAATCATGGACTTGACATTATGACTTTCCAAAATGGGGGCTCAACATATGGGACCTCAACTAGAGAGTCTTCATTAACAAACACAGAGTCTGCTTCATTCATTCATACGTACTTCATTTCATTTCGTTCATAGTCTACTGTGAAAACTAGCTATACCTAGGATGTAGTTTAAGACTTTCATCGGGTTTGCTGTGCAGTGATCAAGAATAACCTAGTGTCATTACTTGAGTCTAGCTCACCTATTGATTATCCTATTCTAACACCTTTGGTATCGTTCATTTCATTATATGCATCATTTGAGGCTGGTCTCATTCATTCATTGGGAACTTTAACTTTAACCGACATAGATCATGTGAGCATCATGAAATCCAGTGTCTCCCCCACACTGAAAAGAGGTGGAATGACTAGCCAAAGTGACCCAAAACATGTTAGCGTACATGGGAATTTAACCCCACCAAATCCGTCTATTGGCAGTATAAGTTCGAAGACTAGGAGATATAAGGAGACCCATACCCGGCATGCCGGACAATCTCATCTCATGAGAGTTACGTGAACCTTCACCCTTCCCGAAAGAAGGCATCACCCCTTATAGCTAGTCTATCGAACCTCAGTATAAAGTTCCATACATTCAACTCATACGTCATAGAAGCTGGCTTCTAGTATGCGGAATTCATAACTCAATCGATGATTTCTCATCTCATCATTAGTATTAAGTGTGTTAATCTTAATACTTTCATTACAGTGTTCATAGAGACTAGTCTCTTCATTAACTTTACACTGTCATATGTGAGTACGTTTTGGTAACATTTACATAGGATCATTCGAGATTTTTCTCATCTTTTACCTTAGCCTCACATCATGTTGTCACCACATTCATTAACATTAGCACAATTGCACTTCATAATTACTTCCCCATTTTACGTGAATGTTCATTTCATCATATGCCAATGCACTTGGTCATTTAGTGTGTTTCACACTCGTACTTAACCCTTCTCGGGTTACTTCATTTATTTACATACATCTTAGGTTAACTTATTCTTAAACATATGCTAGACTTATGGGTCTATACATACTAGCCATGATGCTTCATTCATAGTTCGTTAAGTGACTCATATCTTTCTAAGATAAAGTAGTACAAGACTTATGCATCTTGTAGGTATGCCAAGATTTTGATTTCTATCTAAGTAGATGGCACTATTCTTGAACATTTACTTCACGTATGATTTATGTATCAATACGGAAATTTGGGCAAGAGAACCCAAATTCGAATCCCTTGTACATTACCTACATTTTCCCTTGACTTTACTTTTAGTCTTCGTGACATTGTGACCCTAGATCGAGCCCCAACATCAACATTCTACATTTATTTTTCTCCTTTGATTCTCATCTTATTTTGCCGAAGGGTTGTGGGATCGACCCCCACAACCCCTTTTATTTTTCATGTAAAATTGTGTTGTCCAATTCGCCTAGATCAAGAGGTTGTGGGATCAAACCCCCACAACCTCTTTTTTATTTTACTCTTTATTTTGCTGGAAATTGGGAGGTTGTGGGTTCGAACCCCCACAACCTCCTTAATTTATTTTTATTTAAAATTTGCCTTAGTTATACGTAGGATGTGAGGTTGTGGGATCGATCCCCCACAGTCTCACTTTATTTTCCTATTTAATTCACCCATTCTCCCTTCCAGCCTTGAGGTCGTGGGTTCGATTCCCATGCCTAACACTTCCTTTCTTTTAATTTTATTTCCCTTCATTCGCTGCCTGGAGGTCGAGGGTTCGATTCCCACGCCTCCCATTTTATTTATTCAAATTGTTTCTCTCTCCTTCCTCAACCAGTAGATCCCATTTCGAATCCTCCCAACCCCTTTCCTTTTATTGAAAATTTAAGTTGTCACACGGTTGAGGTCACATGTTCGAATACTGGTGGCATCACCCCTTTAAAATTAATTAAATTTTTTCCAGATTTCTTCACTAAACTTTAGCCTAAACTAAACTTATAATTTTTTACTGGAAACTTATTCATTTTCTTACTTATTTTCATCAATATTTTCCACTTCTAAACTTAGGAAGATTCATGGATCGTTTAACACTTTTTGGGGTGTATTTCATAGATTCGTTTAACCAACATAATGACACTCAAATCAGCCCCACTTCCATTTTAATGAACATCACGATTTACATAGGTTTATACACGTAAAAATGACAATCAAAACAATATCAAACTTGAAGCCTTAACTTGAGACCACATTCACAGTACATTCAGTGTAACCTTTTTGTACATACACACACTTGCTCAAACTTTCGAATACATGGTTGTCTTTCCTATGATTTCAAGTATACAAACAAAATCATGTTGATATCGAAATAATAACATACACCTAAATCTACCAGCAATCATACCCAACCTACGATTCATTGGGAGCTAGTGACAGGGGCATGCAAAAGGGAAACAATCCTAGTTTTCGAATGAATAACCTGAACCTAATGGGATCCCTTGAGAAAGGGAACAAGAGAGGAGAAAACTCATACCTTATTTTGATGTTCAAACCTTGAATTTTCTGACCAAACCCTCTCCAAAACTCACGTCCAAGCCAAGTTTACAACACAAAACTTTCGACGAAAAAAATCTCTGTTTGCCTAACGTGTTCACTTAGATTGTTTTCTTATATTTTCGTGTGAGTTCTTCAAGTGTGAATAACTCTAGTAATTTTTTTATTTTCTTGTATTTGTTTAGGAAGAGAGCAATCCTGAAAAACAAATGGAGAAACGTGAGAGAGATGAGCGTGAGAGAGAGTTAAAAGAGGTGAAGTAGTTTAGACTTAGTCAACTAGGAGACTTAGTCATAAAAACATATTAATTAATAAATAAATAATAATTAATGATAAACATCTGATTTTCCTTTTTAAATCAGACATTAATTAATAATTTATTAAATTAATTCACCAAAAAAACACATTAAATCATTGCTCCCACCTAGGTTCGAACCCGGGTGGAGCAAGACTTAACTTCAAGAGCTCCATTTCGTCTCTCCCCCCCAATTTTCCCCTCCACCTTATTAGATAAATAATTAATTATATATTTAGGTTAATTACGACACTATCCTTATCCTGGAAAAAGACCTTTTATCCCTACACCCTTCAAACCTAAGATTTCTTCTTTTTAAGTCCGGTAAAGACTCATTCGAGTAAATCTTCGTATTCGAGAGCCCTATATGGTTGGACCAAACCTTTCCAATCTAAACTAACTCCCCAAGTTAGTTGGATTGGCTTTAGTAAGGGTTTCGATGTCTGGTTCTACGCGCTTCAATCCGTGTGAACCCTGGTCTAATCATAGGCATTCTTGACAGATTAAGCATTTCTTATCTTATTCATTTTTAGGGTTGTTACAGAAACATAGTTCAATAACTAGGAGATATATTAGAGACCCATAGTTCCCATATTACATGGCAGCCTTTATCTCATGAGAGTCATTGTACACCTACCTTCCAACTAGGGAAGTGACACCTCTCATATCTAGTTCACTCGGTGCTAAGCTAAAGTCACTTTTTAAATTGTCTTTATGTTATCATTAATCATCAATCTTATCATAGGACATAAGAGTTAACTCCTCGTATAAACATGATCATACCTCACTAAGTTGAACATGAGAATTTCCTTTTATTACAACCCTTCATTAGTGAGATTAACATATCACAGTCATTTTATGTAAGGAACACAAGAGAAGCATCATCAACTTTGCATTATCATACCCTTACCATGATCACACATTGAACATATTCATAGGTCATCATATATGCATAGAAACATCATACATACTTCAATTTCATAACAACATCAATTATAGACCAACATCAACATAATAGAGTAATCATGACATTAGAAGACTTCCCCATTGCTACCAACAATCTTCATCAAGAACATACATTCAATTCACCACAACCATCCAATAATATAGTGAAATACACAATAATGTAAACAATCCCAACCACTCTAGTCATACACAAGACCAATTCATAGTTAGGGTTAAGGGAAAGGGTTCATTTATGAGTTGGTTCAAGCAATAATTCCAATCCTAACATTACACGACTTTAAGAGAATGATATAGCATAATCGAACTCTGTTATTTATGGAGAGAACATGCTTCACATGACAACCAACAATACCATATCAATTATTCAACAATAAATACTCAATTAGCCATAGAAAATCATAATTCATCATCATTAGTCATAAGTTGCGAGGTTGGAAGAAAACCCACTTGTAAAGTAAAACACCAATGAATTTGAATTTTTAGAAATCGTCTTTGGAAGGACCTCTATGGAAAAGGAATCCCAAGAGTGAAGAACCATACCTTATTGACTTCTTCCTCAAGCTTTCTTAATCTTCGATGGTGGTTCAATAGAGAGTGTTTTGGGAGAGATGAGATGGATTTGGTAATTCTGATTTGGAGTGCGTGTAAAAGGTTTAAAACTGATCTAAAACCAGTATAAACTTGTCCCCTAAATTACATAAAATATCCCTCACAATATTGGGTCTTTTTGTGGAACTAACTTGACTTAAAAACAACGCGGACGAATTTTGAAGTGGTTGCGCGTCGCGGGGCAAATTTCAATTCTTTTTTTGAGAATTTGGGTCGATAATTGAGCCTCGTGGAGGCCCCTCGTCATGAGGGGAAATTTGCGTAGCCAGTTCTGGCTGCGCAACGCGCAATGGACTTCACATCTTGTCTTTCGCAAGCTTCTTCGGCAGCTTGCTTGCCAATGTTCGGATCCACCTCAAGGACACTTCGGGTGGTCCTTGGGGAGTCGTTAATTTAAGTTTGCACCCTTTGTAATATATTTTGCCTATGTTAAGTGTTTTTACAAGTTTTAGACTTCATTTGACACTCCCAAACCTTCACCAACAGAGGGATATCTACTAGTATAATTTAGCTAGTTTCAAGACGTCAAAGTCTTTCTTTGTTGTTTGGCTCTAACCTTTTCTAATTGAGTTTAATACATTAATATAGGTCTGGAAACATAATTTTAACAATATTTTAATAGGCTAAGATCCATTCTAAGTCATGGGACTTCTGGAGTGTTACATTACCCCCCGCTTAGGGACATTCATCCCCGAATGAAACAAAAATCTTTTTGGAGGATAAGGATAGACTCAATACTAGCTGCCCAAAAAACAACATATAAGAATAGTAAGTCACAGCTCATAGGAGTAATTCACAACTCCTTACAAGACATAACACAACATTACACATAGCAACTCAATTCATGATGCACATCATATAAGAGCTCAACAATTTTATAAAACATAAGGAAGAACAACCTTCTAAACATCAACATGAGCTCAAAATACATCAAAGAGTTGCCACTCTATAATTTTTCTCAATACAATAACAAACAACAAAATCTTAAGAAAACGACATGCAAACACAGTTCATATAAGTGCAAACATAGATCATGGAGGCACTTCTTGAAACTCAATTTGGTACAACTTTTACAAAAAGATGCGCCTATTTATAAAACAAATTAATTTCACATTATTCATTATTTTATTTATTAAGAGGACTGTCTAAAAACAACGAGTAAAAAGAGGAAGGTAGAGGGACTTCCTGTCAGCCTCGGCCTCCCATGTTTCACCCTCTACAAGTTTGTTCAGCCATTGGACCTTTATGGAGGCAACCTATTTGTTCCTCAACTTCTTCACTTGGTGATCTAGGATATCAACCGGAATTTCTTCATATGAGATGTTATCGTCCACCCTTGAATTTTTAAAAGGCAGAATAGACAGTGCCTATGCATTTTTTTTGTGCATAGAAACATGAAACACTTGATGAACCGAAGCTAGTTCATTAGGCAGTTTCAGCTCATGGGAAAGCTTTCTGACCCGTTGTAAAACCTCATAAGGACAAACATATCGGGGACTTAATTTACCCTTTTTACAAAATCTCTTGACCCCTTTCATAGGTGAAATCTTCAAATAGACGTGATCACCTCTTTTAAACTCAAGATCTCTTCTCCTATTGTTGGCATAAGACTTTTGCCGACTATAGACTCTCTTCAATCTATCTGTTATGATCTGAACTTTCTCTATAGCCTCATAGATAATCTCGGGACCAAGGAGTGAAGACTCACAAACCTCAAACCATCCAATAAGAGACCTACATCTTCTATCATAAAGAGCTTCAAAAGGTGTCATTGAGACGCTCGAATTGGTAACTTTTGTTGAAGGAGAACTCAATCATTGGCAGGTGATCATTCCAACTTCTCTTAAAATCAATAACACAGGCTATAAAATATCTTCTAGGGTCTGATGGTATGTTTCGCTTGATATTCTGTCTGGGGATGAAAAGTAGTGCTAAGTTTCACTTAAGTACCTAAACCCTTTAGAAAAGTTTTCCAAAAACGACAAGTGAATTGGGCACCTCTATACGAACTGATGGGCACCTCTATATTGCATACTCTTTGGTCGTATAAGTTGACTTAACGGGGATAATGTGGGGAGATTTGGTTAACCTATCCATAATAACCCATATTGAATCTTTTTGCCTCTGGGTTCCAAGTAACCCTACAATAAAATCCATATTGATGTCTTCCCACTTCCAAGTAGGAACATCCATGATTTGGATTAAACCACCTAGTTTTAGATGCTCGGCTTTGACTTGTTGGAAATTTGCAAACTTAGCAACAAACTCTACTATGTTCTTTTTTGAACCATCGCACCAATAGACCTCCAAGGTCATGATATGGTTTGGTGAAACTGGATGAATCGAATAAGAGGAACCTTGGGCTTCTTCTAGAAGTCTATTTCTCAAATCCTCGACATCATGTATAGATAATCTCTCTTGGTACCTAGGAAAACCATCCCCCCGGGAGAATGACTCAATTAGCTTACCAAGTATTGATTCCTTCAACTCTATAAATAGAGGATCAAGATGTTGCTTAGATTTTACCTTAACCACTAATCATGAATCAGAGTTATTATGGACCTTGATACCACCATTTGGAGAATCTTCTAACTGCTTACCCAAACGAGCCAACCTATGAACATCTTTCACTAGTTCTTTCTTCTTTTCTTCCACATGAGATACACTAACCTTAGTCATACGACTCAAAGCATCTGCAACAACGTTGGCCTTCACGGGGTGGTAAGGGACACTCATGTCGTAATCCTTCAAAAGTTCTAACCATCTTTTCTGTTGAAGATTCAACTCTTTTTGTTTAAACACATATTGAAGACTTTAATAGGCAGTAAACACATCAACATGAACACCATACAAGTAATATCTCCATATTTTCAAGGTAAAGACTACGACCACTAGCTCAAGGTCATGAGTTGGATAATCTTTTCTTGAACTTTGCGTTGCCTAGAGACATAAGCTATCACTTTGCCATGTTGCATGAGGGTACATCCCAAGCCAACTTGAGAAGAGTTACAATACACCAGAAAACTTTCATTGCGCTTCGGTAAAGTCAATAATAGAGAGGAGGTAAGTTTATCTTTGAACTCTTGAAAACCTATTTCACAAGATTCCGACCACTCAAACTTCACCTTCTTTTGAGTCAAAGTTGTCACAAGAGAAACTATAGATGCAAATCCGTCAACAAAACTTCTATAGTACCCAGCTAGATCCAAGAAACTTCTTATGTCGGTGGGATTCAAAAATTTATGTCAATTTCGAGCCAAGAAAAGCAACTGACCTCAACCAAAATACACACTTGCTAAATTTTGCATAAAGTTGGTGTTCCTGGAGGACTTGTAAGACCAACTTCAAATAACTCTCATGGTCATTTTCATTCTTGGAGCAGATCAAAATATCATCAATGAACACAATCACAAATGAGTCGAGGTAATCACATAAAACTCTATTCATTATGCCCATAAACGCCACCGGGGCATTTTTTAACCCAAAAGACATCGCTGGAAATTAATAGTGACAATATCTTGTTGGAAATTTGTTCGAGACATCTTCTCCTCTCAGCCTAATTTTGTGATATCCCGAATTTAAGTCAATCGTGGAAAAGTAGCTAGCACCTTGTAGTTGATAAAATAAATCATCAATCCGAGGGAGAGGATGCTTGTTCTTTATGGTGACCTTATTGAGTTGACGATAATCAACGCACATCCTAAGGGACCCATCATTCTTCTTACAAACAAGACTGGAGCACCCCATGGAGAAATACTAGGTTCAAGAAACCCTTGTCTAGTAAATCTTTGAGTTGGACCTTCAACTCTTTCAATTCGGCCGGAGGCATCCGATATGGAGGAATTGAAATGGGGTTTGTATCTGGTAATAAGTCAATGAAAAAGTCAATTTCCCGTTCAGGAGGAACTCTGGGAAGGTCATTAGGAAAAACCTCCGGAAATTCCCTCACTACGGGGAATGACTCAATAGGAGGAGTTTCATATTTTAAATCTTTAAACCTCACAACACAATATAGACAACCCTTGGATATCATTTTATAAGCCTTAAAGCATTAGATGATTTTGATCCCTTGGCATAGCATTCCCTCCTTCCACTCTAAAATGGATTCATTTGGAAATTGAAACTTCACTACCCTCGTTTTATAATCTATGGAAGAAAAACAAGCATGAAGCCAATCCATAACTAAAATGATATCAAAATCAAACATATCAAGTTCTACCTTGTGACATGAACAACTATATTGGGTAACATTATAGGACATTTCATATAGATTCTCCCTGCAACTACCGAGTCACCCATTGGGGTACAAACTGAAAAAAGTTCAATCAAAACGTCGGAAAGTATACCAAACTTCCTAGCTACCAATTGTAACCAAAGAAAGGTTATAATAGGGATCAAAAAAAGCATTAACATTAATAAAGAAGGCTTGTAACATACAAGTACCTACATCGGGAGAGCTCTCTTGTTCACCCCTAACCTCAAGTTTATAAAACCAGTTCCTTTTTGGAGCTTCACAGCTAGGACCGCTTAATTGAACTTATCTATTCCCTTTCCTTAACCCTTCACATTAGGAAAATCTTTCACCATATGTACACTTTTTCCACAACCATACAATTATTCATTCCAACAAGGCATTCACCCACATGTTTCTTACCATACTTTCCACAAGTTGATCTTTCTCTTGGTGAATCAACATTTCTCCCCTTTTGAGATTTAGAGTTAGACACCCTATCATTGAGAGTCTTCGAGAAATTTGAAGGAACTTGGTTTGAAAATCTCTTTTTGAACTTAGGCTTATCTTAAATGTCAAGCGTACTCTTAGAAGAACCACTTTCGAAAGACTTTGCCTTCTTAGCTTCTCTATTCTTCTTCCTCAGACGAATCTCCTATGCTTGTTGTGCAAGAAACATCATCCTAGAAAGATCAATGTTATCATGAAGCATAGCTGCACGACATTCTTCATCAAGATCTTCGGACACGCCCGTTACATACCGACTCATTTCATCCCTATCATTCAAAAGCAAAGAGGAAACAACTACAATCTTCATGGCTAGAATAATGAAAAGATAGAATCCCCAAACATGAGGACCTACCAACACTTGGAGAAATGGTTCCAAGCTTCTTCAATATATCTTCTTAATCTTCAATGACCGGACCCTACATTTGTAGTTATATAAAGTATATTATAAAGAATATGGTGTAGTCAGCCACATGTCCTAAGTATGGGTATATGCGCATAAAACGTTTAAAGACATGCATGAAAAGGACCATTTCTTTAGAAAGCATGTTAATTCATTTGAAATCCTTGAGTGCACATACAAGATATCATATACAAGATAAGGATAACAAACAACACAAAGCACGATTATAGCCAAGAAATATCATCACAAGTTCATATTAACATTTAATGCTCAATAGATCATATCAACATATATAAAACACATACCAATAATCCCATCCCAAGCCCACAAGTGCAATGATCATGTGAAGCCCCATAACCCCACATAATCAAGTAGACAAGATAGGAGACCATAAGTAATACTTTGCTTCATACAACTTATCTCATAAGTAGTTATCACCACATATAACAACATAGATCAATAACATGTTCATCAACATAGTCAATGTCGTATAAGAACAACATAATATATCATAAGCATTATACATTCCATATTATCATGTTACATGAGAACAGTCTCCTAGGACTTCCCTTAGAGTCAACTTGTATAATTTCTAGTTAGAGTCCCATGCTCCTACCTACACTAAGTAAACTCCTAAAGACACCTAGTAAATGTCCATTTACTTTAGTCTTTTATTTTTCTTGAGGAAACAATCACCTTAACCGACATTAGACCATGTGAATTAATTATGGAATTATGTGTCATGAAAACCCACACCAAAAGTAGGTGGTCTACTTGCCAAGGTAGAACCAATACATAAACATAGCATTCTAGGTGGATCCACTAGCTAGTATTCCTATGGAGGAAACATAGTTAAAGAACTAGGATATATAATAGAGTCCCATAGTTCCACATTACATGGCAACCTCTATCTCTTGAGATTTATTGTGAACCTACCATCCAACTAGGTAAGGGACACCTCTCATATCGAGTTCACTCAGTGTTAAGCTAAAGTCCCTTTTTGAATTGCCTTTACGTTATCATTAATCATCAATCTTATCATAGGCCATAAGAGTTAACTCCTTGTATAAAAATGATCCTAGCTCATTTGGTTGCAGATGAAAATTTCCTTTCATCACAACCCTTCATTAGTGAGATTAACATATCCTGGTCATATTATGTAAGGAACACAAGAGAAGCATCATCAACTTTGCATTATCATACCCTTACCATAATCACACATTCAACATATTCATAGGCCATCATATATGCATAGAAACTTCATACATACTTCCATTTCATAAGAACATCAATTATAAGCCAACATCGACATAATAGAGTAATCATGACTTTAGAAGACTTCCCCATTGCTAACCACAATCTTCATCAAGAACTTACATTCAAATAACCATAATCATCCAATAATATAGTGAAATACACAATAATGTAAACAATCCCAACCACTCTAGTCATACACAAGACCAATTCATAGTTAGGGTTAAGGGAAAGGGCTCATTTATGAGTTAGTTCAAGCAATAATTCCAATCCCAACATTACATGACATTAAGATAATGATATAGCACAACCAAACTTTGTTAATTAGGAAGAGAACATGCTTCACACGAAAACCAACAATACTATATCAATTATTCAACAATACATACTTAATTAGCCATAGAAAAACATAATTCATCATTATTAGTTATAATTTGCGAGGTTGGAAGAAAACCCACTTGTAGAGTAAAAGCCCTATGAATTTGAAATTGTTAGAAATCATCTTTGGAAGGACTTCTTGGGGAAAGGAATCCTAAGAGATAAGAACCCATACCTTATTGACGAGTAAATCTATGAATTTTGAATGAAAACTTTGGAGACTTTATCTTTTTGCTCAACCTTTTTGGTTCTTCAATGATGGTTGAATAGAGAGAGTGTTTTGAGTTAGCTGAGAGGATTTGGTAATTCAGATTTGGAGTGTGTTTAAAAGGTTTAAAACTGACCTAAAACCAATATAAACTCGTCCCCTATATCCAAAAGACCCGTCACTTAGTTGGGTCTTTTTGTGAAGTTAAATTGACTTAAAAATGACATGGACGAATCTTTAGAAGTGGCTGCGCGTCGCGGAGATACTTTCAATTCTTTTTTTGAAAATTTTTGTCGAGGCAGTGAGCCTGGTGGAGGAACCATGTCACGAGGAAAAAATTTTCTATCCATTTCTCGCTGCGCGACTCACAATGGGATTCACATCTTGGATGTCGCAAGTTGCTTTGACAACTTGCTCGCCAATGTTCGTGTCCTCCTCAAGGACCCTTTGGGTTGTCCTTGGGAAGTCGTTGCTGAACGTTTGGACCCTTTATACTATATTTTACCTATTAAACTTTATTTACAAGTTTTGGACTTTATTTGACACTCCCAAACCTTCACCAAACATAGGGACGTCTACTACTTTAATTTAACTAGTTTCTAGACATCAAGGTCTTTCTTTGTCGTTTTGGATCTAACCTTTTATAATTGAGTTTAATACATTAATATAGGACTGGAAATATCATTTTAACCATTATTTAATAGGATAATATCTAGTTTAAGTCATGAGACTTCCGGTGTGCTATATTATCCCTTCTTAGGAACATCCGTCCCCGAATGACACTAAAATCTTTTGGAGGGTAAGGATATACTCAATACTAGCAGCCCAACCAACAATAATATATAATAATAGGAAGTCACAAATCATAGGATTACTTCACAACTCCTTTCAACACATACCACAACATTAGACATAGCAACTCAATTCATGATGCACGTCATATAAGATCTCAACATTTCATAACACATAATGAGGAACTACCTTCTCAACATCAACATGAGCTCAAAATACATCAAAGAGTAACATGCTATCATTCCTCTCAAGACAACAACAAACAACAAAATCTCAAGAAGACAACATGCATACACAATTCATATAACTGCAAAAATAGAACATGAAGGCATTTTCTTGAAACTCAATTTGATACAACTTTTACCAAAAGATGCACCTATTTAGAAACAAGTTAATTTCAAATTATTCATTATTTTCTTTATTAAGATGAATGTATAACCTCAAGATGTAAAATTATGAGGGTAGAGGAACTTCATGTCAGCCTCGACCTCGCATGTTGCACCCTCTAAAAGATGGTTCCTCCATAGGACTTTTACGGAGGCAACCTCTTTGTTCCTCAACTTATTGGCTTGGAGATCTAGGATCTCAACAGGAACTTCTTAATAGGAGAGGTTACCTTCCACCACTGAACCATTAATAGGAAGAATAGACACCGGGTCACATATGCATTTCTTGAGCATAGAAATACGAAACACTGGATGAACGGAAACTAGTTCATTAGGCCGTTTCAGCTCATATGCAACTTTTCCGACCCGTTGTAAAATCTCATAAGGACCAACATCGGGGACTTAACGTACTCTTTTTACCGAATCTCATCACCTTTTTCATAGATGAAATCTTCAAATAGACGCTATGACGTATTTTAAACTCAATATATCTTCTCCTATTGTCGGCATAAGACTTTTGCGGATTATAGATTGGCTATAATCTGTTTCTTATGACTTGAACTCTCTCTATAGCCTCATAGATAATCTCGGGACAAAGGAATGAGGACTCATAAACCTCAAACCATCAAACAAGAGACCTACATATTCTATCATAAAGAGCTTCAAAAGGTGCCATGGAGATGCTCGAATGGTAACTATTGTTGTAGGAGAACTCAATCAATGGAAGGTGATCATCCCAATTTCCCTTAAAATCAATAACATAGGCTATTAATATATCCTCCAGGGTATGTAAAATACTTCTTCTGGACCATCTTCCTTGGGATGAATAGCGGTGCTAAATTTCACTTGAATACCTAAACCCTTTTTAAAAGCTTTCCATAAACAAGAAGTGAATCGGGCACCTCTATCTGGAATGATGGACAAAGGAATCCAATGAATTCTCACAATATCATTAACGTAGATTCTTGCATACTCATTGGCCATATAAGTACACTTAACGGGGAAAAATTTGGGAGATTTGGTCTTTCTATTCCCAATAACCCATATTAAATCATTTTGCCTCTAGGTTCGAGGCAACCCAACAACAAAGTGCATATTGATGTCTTCCCACTTCCAAGTAGGAGCATCCATGATTCGGGTTAAGCCACACAGTTTTGGATGCTCGGCTTTGACCAATTGTCAATTTGCACACTTAGCAACAAAATCTTCTATGTCCCTGTTTAAGCCATTCTACCAATAGACCTCGCTAAGGTCATGATACAGTTTGGTGGAGCCCGGATGAATAGAATAACGGGAACCATGGGATTCTTCTAGAATTCAATTTCTCAAACTCGACAGCCGGTACACTTAATCTCTCTTGGTACCTAAGAACACCATCCGTCCCAGGAGAATCACTCATTCAGCTTACCTAGTACCGATCCTTCAACCCCATCAATAGAGGATCAAGATGTTGCTTAGACCACTAATGATGACTATGAGTTATGATAGACCATGAAACCACCATTTGAAGTATCTTCTAACCGCACACAAAAATGAGCCAACCTATGAACATCTTTTACTAGTTTGTTTTCTCTTCTTCCACACGAGACACACTATCCATAGTCATACAACTCAAAGCATTCCAAGCACGTTGGCCTTGTCGGAGTTGTAAAAGACACTTATCTCGTAATCCTTCAAAAGTTCTAACTATCTTCTCTATCAGAGATTCAACTCTTTTTGTGTAAACACATATTGAAAACATTTATGGTTATTAAACACATCAGTATGAATACCGTACAAGTAATGTCTCCATATTTTCAAGGCAAAGACTATGCCCGCTAACTCAAGGTCATGAGTTGGATAATGCTTCTCATAAAATTTTATTCGCCTAGAGGCATAAGCTATTACTTTGCCATGTTGCATGAGGATACATCCCAAGCCCACTCGAGAAGCCTCACAATACACCAAAAATCCTTCATTACCCTTTGGTAAGGTCAACACCGGAGCGAAGGTGAGCTTATCTTTCAAATCTTGAAAACCTTTTTCACAAGATTCCGACCACTCAAACTTCACCTTAATTTGAGTCAAATTTGTCAAAGGAGAAGCAATAGATGCATTTAACGTTAAAAAAACTTCTATATTACCCAGCTAGACCCAAGAAACTTATTATGTTAGGGGGAATAAAAAATCTACGCCAATTTCAAACCGCATCTGTCTTCTCTAGATTGATCTCTACAACCTCACCATAGATAACATGACCAAGAAAAGCAACTGACCTAAACCAAAATACACACTTGCTAAATTTTGCATAAAGTTGGTGTTCCTGGAGGACTTGTAAGGCCAAACTCAAATGGCTCTCATGGTTAGTTTCATTATTGGAGTATATCAAAATATCATCAATAAACACAATCACAAATGAGTAGAGGTAATCTAGTAAAACTCTATTCGTTATGTCCATAAACGCCAGTAGGGCATATGTTAACCCAAAAGACTTCACTAGAAATTCATAGAGACAATATCTAGTTCGAAAAGCTGTCTTGGGGACATCTTCTACTCTCATCGTAAGTTTGTGATATCCGAACCTTAAGTCAATCTTGGAAAAGTAGTTAGCACCTTAGAGTTGATAAAATCTATCATCAATCGAGGGGAGGATACTTGTTATTTATGGTGACCTTATTGAGTTGAAGATAATCAATGCACATCCTTAGGGACCAATCTTTCTACTTCACAAACAAGGCCGGAGCACCCAATGGAGAAATACTAGGTTGAATGAAACCCTTGTCTAGTAAATCATTTAGTTGGACCTTCAACTCTTTCAATTCGACCGGTGCCATCCGATATGGAGGAATGGAAATGGGGTTTGTATGCAGTAATATGTTAATGCCAAAGACAATTTTCCATTTAAGAGGAACTCCGGGAAGGTAATCACAAAAAACCTCTGGAAATTCTCTCACTATGGGACGAACTAAATAGGAGGATTTTCCTTTCCTAGTATCTTAACCCTCACCACACAGTATAGATGACAATAGCTATCATCTGACAAGCCTTCAAACAAGAAATGATTTGACTCCTTGGCATAGAGTTTCCCACTATTCCACTCTAAAAGGGGTTCATTTGGAAATTCAAACTTGACTACCCTCATTCTACAATCTGTGGAAGCAAAACAATCATGAAGCCAATACATACCCAAAGTCATATCAAAACAAAAAATTTAAAGTTCTATCAAGTCTACAAGAGTAACTCTACTGGGAAGCATTACAGGACATTTTCTATAGACTCTCCTTGCAACTACCAAATCACCCATTGAGGTGCAAAGCAAAAAGGATTCAACCAAAACATTGGGAAGTATATCAAACTTCCAAGATACCAAAGGTGTAACCAAAGAAAGGGTAGAACCAGGATCAAGCAAAGCATAAACATTAATAGAGAAGGCTTGTAACATACCAGTTACTACATTATGAGAGCTCTCTTGTTCACCCCTCGCCTTGAGTGCATAAAACCGGTTCCTTTTTGGAGCTTCAGAGCTAGGACTGCTTGATTGAACTTGGCTATTTCCCTTTCCTTGAACCTTCACATTAGGATAATATTTAAGCATATGGCCACTTTTTCCACAACCATAGCAACTATTCGTTCCAACAAGGCATTCACACACATGTTTCTTACCACACTTTCCACAAGTTGGTCTTTCTCTTGGTGAATCAACATTTCTCCCCTTTTGATATTTAGAGTTACGCACCCTATCATTGCGAGTCTTCGCAAAATTTTAAGGAAATTTGTCTTAGGCTTGTCTTTTGTGTCAAGCCTACTCTTAGAAGAATTACTTTTGAAAGACCTTGCCTTCTTAGCTTCTCTATTCTTCTTCCTTAGATGACTCTCCTTTACTTGTTGTGCATGAACCATCATCCTTGAAAGATCCATGTTATCATGAATCATAGAGGCAAAACATTCTTCTTCAAGCTCTTCGGACAAGCCCGCTACATAACGGCTCATTTCATCCCTATCATTCGAAACCAAAGAGAAAGCATATATGTACAACTTAATGAATTGTAAGGAGTATTCCTTAACACTCATACCTCCTTGATGAAGGCTGATAAACTTTTATACCTTAGATTCCATTTTATCCCGTGGGAAGAACCTATAAAGAAACTTCTTTTTGAAGATCTCCCAAGTCACGGGACCACGTCTTAAAGCCCGACTATCCTTCCATTGATTGTACCATGTCTAAGCCACATCAATGAGTTGATAGACATCAAGCTCAACCTTTTCAATAGTACTCACCTCTATAGAAAATAAAATCTTATAGACCTCATCAAGGAAATCTTGAAGGTCTTCATCAACTTTTGACCCGAAGAGCATTAGAGGATTCATCCTCGTAAAATCTCTCAAACGGGTAGCCATAGTACTAACATGTTGGTTCTTTGGAGGTACAACCTCTCGGTTAGCTTGTGTCGTAATGCCTTGAGCATGAGTAGTGATGGCCTGGGCCATTTGAAGAAAGGTTGCCCTTACCTCATCGTCCATCATGGCCGGAGGATTGACTGGGACTTAATCATTCACAACAACTTGCTCTTGAGGAGGAACTCAATTTCCTTGGGGAGTAGCTCCTGCATTAGCAACCTCCTTTTTTGCTCTTCTAGCGGCTGTCCTTGTTCTGTTCATTGCCTATAACCACAAGAAAGGTAGTAGATGCTAAAAGACACATAGTGTCAAAACTCTAGAGGCATGACATAGGATTACCAACAAAAGAGAATTTTTCCTAATCATCGCATAGAATCTCATTCATAATTGTGGAGCGCTTCACAACAATGAACAAGACACTATATAAATGTGTTTAGTGAGACATTGACCCTAGGTTATTTAACCTTATTCTATGATACCAAGTTTGTGACATATGGAGAACACCCCCGATGTAACCGGCATCTTCGTCCTTGAATAAGACTTAAACAAGCCCTTAGCATTCGTCATAACATATCATAGGTTAAAATGTGGTTTAAAATTTTTTCATATACTATATGAAGTACACTTTGACTTCTCTTTTAGCAACATGATATACATAAATAAGATATTCTACTTAAACTGTCTCACATAAAAACCATATAAAGAGTACAAATTCTTAAACTTAGCCAATATAATGTCAATATGTCGTATAGGCCTTACTAAAATAGAATCAAATAATAAAAGGAATAAAAGAACATTCTTAAATTACTACAATCTTATGGCTAGAATAATCAAAAGAAAGCATCCCCAAACATGAGGACCTGCCAACACATGGAGAAAGGGTTTGAAGCCTCTTCAATTGACCTTCTTAATCTTCAATGGTCGGACTTTAAATTTATAGTTATATAAAGTATATGGGTCAGTACGCCACATAGACTATGTATGGGTATATGCACATAAAACATTTAACGGCATGCATGAAAAGGACCATTTCTTTAGTAAGCAGGCTAAGTCATTTGAAAGCCTTTAGTGCATATACAAGAGAGCATACACAAGATAAGGATCACAACAACATAAAGCATGATCATAACAAATACATCTCATCATAAGGTCATATTAACATTTCATGCTCAATAGTTCATATCAACATAACATAAAAACCACATACCAATAATCCTATCCTAGGACTACAAGTGCAATGATCATGTGAAGCCCCATAAACCCACATAATATAGTAAACAAGATAGGAGATAATAAGTAATGCTTTACTTCATAAAATTTATATCATAAGTAGTCATCACCACATATAGAAACATAGATCAATATCATGTTCATAACATACCAACGTCATATAAGAACAACATCATATATCATAAGACATTTGTCACATCCCGAGACCACACCCTAGAAGATATGGAAGTCTCGGAGTGCAACCGGCATACTCGACCTCTCGGAGGTCTTATACAAGACCTTACGTATCGTTCATCGCATATACAAATTTGAGAAGTAGTGCGAGATTAAAATTTTTCACAGTACATTTCATTGTCTTTAAATCTATTTCATATAAAATCAAAGGAAAATTCTAACTCTCCATCTCTTAAAACTTAGAGACAAGAATACTTTGGGACTCGGCCCATACTTCAACATATAGAAATTACTTACTCTATTACAATACTTTGAAATAAAAGACATAAAAGACCTCCATATAAGCCCTCGAGTCAATTGAGGACATAGTTTAACTTCACTTGACTGATGCTACGATCCAAGTCTTGCTTCCCAAATACTCCTCACCTGCCAACCAAAATAGAGATAGATAATTAGTACAACCACATGTACCGAGTATGGCATAATGCATAAAATCATGAAAACAGACATTTATTAGAAATATGCATCTTTCCATTTGAAAATCATATAATAATCATAAGAATAACATTTATCAACTTAGAAACACATAAGATAACATTTAAGCAATTTATAGATTTTTTTTAAGAGCAACCATATAGTGAGCTTAATTGAATGTATTCACTATATACAGAAACCTCTTCACTTCATCTTAAACACCTTTTATCATATAATTCCCCCACTAAAATCTATCCTAAGACTCACTTAAGCAACACAAAGAGAGACCACCCATACGACCTCTCTAGGCATGCCTAAATGATCCTAAAGACAACTTATAATGAGACATATACATACTTACAACATATCAAACATATGAACGTGAGATTTCCTCTACCAAAGGTGATTCTATGTCTCACTTGAGTGAGTTGTGAAGCAACCACCCATACAATCACTTAACCACACACTTAAGAGATCGTATAGACTATCTAGGATAGAATCATTCTCACTTAATACATTAATACATAGGTAATATGACATTTTCCTTACCAAGGGTATCAAAAGACTTACTTAAGTAAATCAAGAAGATAACGTCCATGATTGACCTATTCAAGACTACCTAAATAATACTTAAGACTACCTAAGGCTTAGATCATGTCCACATAATCAACATCTTCCCTATCTAGAGTCATTCTTAAGACTTACCGAGGTAACATACTAAGTGACCATTCTAATGACCCCTTTACACCTTAACTAGACAACCCTTAACTACTCTAGATAAGTAGTTATTCATTTAACATACTTCATTAACTTAAGATCTTACATTCATTAGTTCATTTAAAACTCATTCATAACATAAGGACATTCAAATAATGGTCTTGAACAAGACGTAGGGACTCTAAATAATACCTTCAAAGCCTATTGTGCAATGCTAGATAGCATCCCATACCACCACCTAAACTTCATAGAGCTTCTCTAATGCTAGAAGGTATCTCATATGATGAGAATAGTCAATAATTTGACATATACCATGATAGCAAGACATGGAATCCGAAGTTCTAACCTACGCCGATGAGGGTGTTCTACTTGCCAATGGTAGAACTTGGACACATCCCATGTAGGCACATGGTTAAGGAATATGAAGGGCGTGCTTTGTAATCTAGTCTCATTTATAAATAGAACTAATTCCCTTACCATACTCACTCTGTTCTATCCTTTGTTCTCATAGCGTAATTTATATTAAAGGTTCATAGAAAAGGGTTTCATATCAAGTTCATAACTAATCACATGTACCCTACCAAAGAGAGGTCATAGGGCTACATTACAATGGCGACAAGAATCTTATTAATGACTTTCCTAAGATTTAATATGAGTCCGTTCCATACAATCAACCTTAAGTCTATCATTCATTTACTTGAAGGATACCATTACGACTTTCGACTTCAACATTCACAACCTTACCAATAGGTTAAAGGTTTCACTTAAAGGACCCTCTTAACATCATTTAAGGTCTCATGTCATTCATACTTACAAGACTAAGAGACTTTAGCATCCTAAGTTAATACATCTCATATTCACATTCATATATGCATCAAGTAAGGGACACAAGTCAACCAAGACAAGACAGAACATACTTCACTTTAACACATGTTACATGTCATTCAAGAAGCACCTAGAAACAACCATAATCATATTTTAGTCATCATATACACTACCATATCAACATCAATATGACCATCATAGGCTCATATATTCAAGTAGGAATAACCATGCATCAACCGTAAGACTACACATATAAACACATAATCATAGTCTACATGATCACCTAACGTAGGTAGGAAGAACACATACTTTCACATTACTTCACATATAGATATATATGCTCATAATTCACATAAATCAGCTAAAAAATAATCATAATACTTGAATCAGAGTCGGCAAGGTCATGATCATCACATTATTTAAAATAACGTTGACAAGGCCACATCAATTGCAATTAAAGAACATAATATCGCCACCATAAGTGGACAATAACAATCATAAAATAATTTAATTCTAATTAACATAAAATAAAGGGAATTAGGGAAGCGTACTACCACTCCATCCTCAACACTTCAATCCAATGCCAACCATCCAATTCAATACTATAAGGCCCTTACCCATGGCCATAACCAATAATTCAATATAAAAGCTATGATACTCAATGAAACTAGGTCAATTAAATATATATTCATAAATCTAATAAAACCTAGATATCAATTAAATACATTTATTACGTTAATCAATAGCTCATAGAAAACTACACTAGAATTCGTAAGCATTAAGTCAAAATTACTTAACCCATAAAGTAGTCAAAAACTAGGGTTCATCAATTACATGGGTTCATAGGTTGAGTTAAAATCATCGAATTAATAACAATTCAATAAATATACAATGCTTAAAAAACATTAATGCAAGAACCTAGGATAGATCATGAAATTGGACAATTCATCTTTGAAAACTTTAGAAAACAAAATTGAAAGTTGGGCTCCTTGATGAATAGAGATTCAAGGATAAAATCCATATCTCAATGAAGATAATCCTACAATTTTATGAAGAATCTCCACTCAATTCTCCAATCCAAGCCCTTACTTGAGTTTTGGATCCAACGGAGTTCTAGAGAATTTCTAAGGGAGTTTGGGTTTTGATTTTTTAAAGAATGAAATCTTCTAAGTGTTATAGGATTATAAACATATTTAAAATACCCAAAAGACCCTTTGGGAACAAACCTTTCTCTTATATGGATGGGGGTGAATTTACAACTTCACCCCTCAACTTAACAGTGACTGCACGCAGGGACAGTCCTTACAGACAGAGGACCATCGACGACCCATCCTTTGACCAACAGAGCGTCCTGCTGGTCCATGGTCTGGGACTGAGGCTTCTTTTTGGTCTTTCCTCTCCCAATACTAAGTGTCAATCGAAGAAACCTCATCAACAGGGCGTTGAATGACCCACTGGGCGTCGTTGCCATTAGTTGGTGGGCTGTCTTGGTCACTAACATGGGTCCTTCCTCAATGACCCTTGGATGGTCCTTGAGGATGTTTTCCCGGACATTTCCAACCCTAACATGATTGTATACGAGTTTAGGCCCTCTCAAAGGAATTTCATCCAAAATTAACACATAAAAGACGACGAAACATGCATAGACACACAAGGTCGTTTCGAGGCAAACCTTTCGAACGTCAAGGACGTTCTTGGATGTTTGAACTCCAAACTCAATGAAACTTGAAACACTGACTATATACACTATAATGAATAATTTAATGATCTTATAACCTCATTAATCACACATAAACATATTAAACCACATATGAGGCACATAAGTGATTTAGTCGTCGAACGTCTTCGTCGCCCCTTGACGTTTGACTTCCAATGCACCTAAAGTCTTAGACACTACATCAATACAATATAATATATACAAATTTAGGATCTCATAACACCATGACCAACATGTTAGGATCTAGCTTCACCTAAGTCATTTTCGAGATCTATAACATTCCATATTATCATGAACACGAGACATTCTCCTAGGACTTCCCTTAGAGTTAACTTGTGCAATGTCCAAGTAGAGTGTAATACTCCAGAAATATGAAGCCTAATATAGGTCCTAACATGTGATTTTAATAGTTTTAACACTGTTTTTAAGTCAATTAAAATGTATATAAGTCATTTAGAAAGTTTGACAATCAATACGTCAAAGAACGTCCATGACGTCCGGAAACTAGTTCAAGAGGTTCTAGCATGCGTTGGCCTATTTGACTAAAATTTAAGAGTCAGAACTGATGAAAATTGGTGGTAAGGTATCTATCACATATAAGAGTTAGTTTATAGTCGAAACTTTTGGGCAAGACTCCCCAGCACCAACGAAGGGCTCTTGAGGAGGACCCTTCCAATTTGGCAAGAAACTGCCAAAAGGCAGTGTCTAACGACGGATTACAGGCGATAGCTCGTAGTCCAATCGACAGGGCATTGATTTCCACCATCTATGGTCACTTATCCAAATTCGTGGGAAGCCATTTTTAAAACTCTCTGACAAAAGCGACAGACCAACAAGACGGTTGGTCCCTCGATCGTCGATTGACAAACGCGGCGTGGGTCAGGGTGTCGTCTGTCAAGACCATTTTTTCTTATCTATTTATAACTTGCTAAATTAATTAATTAGGTTTTTAGTTAATTTGTTAGTGGTTAATAAAGGCTATTAAGTTAGTAAATGGCCTATATAAAGAACCTAACCTATTTAAACTAACCAAACCCTCATAATTTCCCAAACCCAAATTGCTCCTCCTTTTCTCTTCTTTGTCTCTACCAAAAGAAGCCCCATTGAATACCAGCAAAAGGAAGGGTTCTAGGTATGCAAAGGATCCAGATAACCCTAAGTTGTAATCTTGAATTGAAATATGTATTATTGATACAATTAGCCTAGTTAATATGGGAATTACTAATCTATATTTTTATTATGTTAATTATGAGTAGATTGTGATGTATTCTAATCCAATTATGCTAGTTCATCAGTAATTGACCTAGGTTGTGAAGTAGATCATGGACTTGACCTAAGTCTCTAATTCTAGGTTATGAACTAGTGATGAATTATTGTGTAGTAATTCAATTGACTTCATTATTTTATTGGTTACCATTGTGTGATGATATTACATCCATCGTTGGGATGAATTGGATGGTTGATGGTAAGACCTTGATGATGGAATTGTGAAGGAGATTGGGTAAGTCCTGTGATCTCTATTCTTTACTTCAATTATGATTACTTATGATTAAATGATGATGTTTAGTTGAAGTATACCTTATTTTAAGATTTATAGGGTTGGTATGATGTTGAATAGAAATGTCTTGAACTAGGGATTGTGAGTTGTTGGCTAGGATGTAAATATTATAAGAATGGTGATAACTTACCAATGTGCCTTATTATGATGTGACTATGTAAATGTGCTTAAAATCACATGTATGAATTGTAATGAAAGGAAGATACTCATGAAATTCCTATTGAGCTATGATGATGATTCTATAAGGGATAGATCTATGACCAACATTAAGATATGATGATTAATAAAGGCTTTAAAGATATTTCAAAAAGGGACTCTAGCTTATCCCCAAGTGAACTAGAGTGAGGAATGTCCTTTAATCATGAGATTGGAGATTATAATGCATGTATCATAAAAATGTTCCCAACTATATTTCCTAGTTCTTGAACTATGTTGCTCATAGAGGAATACTAGTTAGTGGATCCATAGTAGAAGCTATGTTCATGCTTTTGTACTACCTTGGCAAGTAGTCTGCCTTCCTTCGGTGTAGGGTTCCATGAAACCAAATTCCAAATTATCTCATGTGGTCTATGTCGGTTAAGGAGAAAAGTTCCCAAATGGTAATATTAAATAAGGAATGAAATCTAACTAGGATGGCCTAAGGGGATTATCTTAGTCTAGATAGGGGCATTGGACTCTACCTATACGTTGCACTAATTAGCCTTGACGGAAGTGTTGGAAGTATGTTCTTATGTATGTATATTCTTATAAATGTGAATGATATGTATATGATGATCTTACATGTTGATGATACTTTTTGATGTTGGTTTCATTTATAACATGTGTTTGGTCTTTATTGCTAAAATATAACATTATATACTCTTAATGATATGTTATGTGAAGTTGGACATTGTTTATGGTTCGTATTGGATTTACTTGATTGAGTAAGGTTATGGGGCTTTGCTTAGTCATTACACTAGTAGACTTAGTGAGGGTTCATGAGTAATAGTCTTTCTTTGGATATGATGTTATAAACTATTATCCATGCTTGTTCATATGTGTGTTAACATGACTAGACTTAGTATTGTTTGTCTTGTGATATATATGATCTTGACTTAATGAATATGCCTTATTGATTGGTATGGGTACTTGAATGTGCATAAGGATTTTAAAATAAAATTGCATACTTTATTGAGATGTCCCTCTTCAGCATGATTTTATGTTATGAGTGCATATGGTGTCATACTTAGTACAGGTGGTGTGCTAACCCCATTTTCTCCTTTTTTCCCAATATTTTAGTTTTCGGTCGTTGGAGGCTCGTGACGACTTTTGAAGGAAGACTTGGATTCACATTCTCCAAGTTGGGTAGGTCCTCACTAATACGAGGAAAATGCGACTATCTAGCATTGGATGTTTATTAGTCTTAAAGACAATATGTTTATTTCTTTTCATTTGAGTACTAAAGATTGTATAGCCTATATGTGGCGTTTATTCTATTGATGTATGGGCTATTCCAAATTTCTATACTCTTGTTTTGATGGTTAAAAGATGAGACATCCGAATTTAAAACTATTTTATATCTTATATATATGTTCAATAAAAATAGAAGACTGTGTAATATTCTTATACGATGGGTCTATGTATACTCGATATGACTATATTATATATATGCGAGAGGTCTATGTAAACCTCATGATAGCTAGAAGAAAAGTTTTTAAATTTTCCGCATTTTAAAACTATAAATGTAATTATGGAAGCTAAGAGGCTTGTCTTAGTCCTCGATAAGGACGACGACACCGGTTATGTCTAGAGGGTGCTCCCCAGATGTGACATAGAGTCCCATACCCCTACCTATACTAAGTAAACTACTCAAGTTACCCAAGCAAATTTCCATTTACTTTATTCTTTCATTTTACATAAGGGAACAATCACCTTAACCGACATTAGAACATGTGAGCTAAACATGGAATAAGGTGTCATGAAACCCACACCGAAAGAAGGTGGTCTACTTGCCAAGGTAGAACCAGAACATTAACATAGCATTCTAGGTGAATCCACTAGCTAGTATTCCTATGAAGGCAACATAGTTCAAAAATATTAGAGACCCATAGTTCTACATTACATGGAAGCCTCTATCTCATGAGAGTCATTAACAACCTACCTTCAAACTAGGGAAGGGATACCTCTCATATCTTGTTCACTCGGTGCTAAGCTAAAGTCCCTTTTTGAATTGCCTTTATGTTATCATTAATCATCAATATTATCATAGGACATAGGATATTAACTGCTTTTATAAACATGATCGTAGATCATTTGGTTGAAGATGAGAATTTCCTTTCATCACAACCCTTAATTAGTGATATTAACATATCATATTCATATTATGTAAGAAACACAAGAGAAGCATCATCATCCTTGCATTATCATACCCTTACCATAATCTCACATTCAACATATTCATAGGCCATCATATATTCATAAAAACATCATATATGCATAAAAACATCAGATATACTTTAATTGCATAACGTATCAATTATTGTCCAACATCAACATAATAGAGTAATCATGACTTTAGAAGACTTACCCATTGCTTCCAAGAATCTTCATCAAGAACTTACATTCAATTTACCACAATCATACAATAATATAGTGAAATACACAATAACGTAACCAATCCCAATCACTCTAGTCATACACAATACCAATTCATAGTTAGGGTTAAGGTAACGGGATCATTTATGAGTTTGTTCAAGCAATAGTTTGAATCCCAACATTACATGACATTAAGTGAATGATATAACACAATCGAACTCCTTCATTTAGGGAGAGAAATGCTTCCACGAAAGCCAACAATACCATATCAATTATTCAACAATACATAGTTAATTAGCTATAGAAAATCATAATTCATCATCATTATTCATAAATTGTGAGGTTGGAGGAAAACGCACTAGTAGAATAAAAACCCTAGGAATTTGAATTGTTAAAATATTCTTTGGAAGTACCTCTTGGGGAAAGGAATACCAAGAGTGAATAAACCATACCTTATTGACGAAGAAATCCTCGAATTTTGAATGAAAACTTTGGAGACTTTGTCTTCTTCCTTAAGATTTATTGTTCTTCTATGGTAGTTGAGTAGAGACAGTGTTTTGAGAGAGATTAGAGGGACTTTGTAATTCTGATTTGGAGTGCGTGTAAAAGGTTTAAAACTGACCTAAAACTAATATAAACTCGTCCCTTGAATTACCCAAAAGAAACCTCACTTAATTGGGTCTTTTTGTGATGTTAAATTGACTTAAAAACAACGCGGACAAATTTGGGAAGTTGCTGCGCGTCGCGGTGCCAATTTCAATTCTTTTTTTGATAATTTGGGTTGACGCAATGAGCCTCGTGGAGGTTCCTCTTCGTGAGGAAAAATTTGCCTAGTCTGTTTTTGCTGCGCAACGCGTAATGCTCTTCACAACTTTGCTGTCGCGAGCAGCTTTGGCAGTTTGCTCGCCAATGTTTAGGTCCTCCTCAAGGACCCTTCGAGTGGTCCTTGGGTAGTCGTTACTGGGATTTTGTACCCTTTAAAACTCTATTCTACCAATTTAAAGTCTTTTTAGAAGTTTTGGATTTCATTTGACACTCCCAAACCTTCACCAAACATAGGGATGTCTACTAGTTCAATTTAGCTAGTTTCCGAACGTCAAGGTCCTTCTTTGGCGTTTTGGCTCTAAAATTTTTCTAATTGAGATTAATACATTAATATAGGGCTGGAAAAATGATATTAACCATTTTTTCATAGGCAAAGAGCTATTCTAAGTCATGGGACTTCTAGAGTGTTACAACTATATTGTGATATGTTATTTATAGGTGAACTTACAGTGAAGTCACTTTAAGCTCACTGTAATGTTCTTATAAATTGGGTATAATATGTTAGGTGTTGTAAATGTGATGTTTGGTGTTTAAATGTGATTCTTATGCTTATACTATGAAGTTTTAATAAAAAAGAGCATGTTTCTTATAAATTTCTGTTTCTCATGATTTTATGCATTATGCCATACATAGTACTTGAATTGTACTAATTCCATACATTTGTCTGTCTCTTAAGGTGTGGATAGCAGGTGAGAGGTTTCTGGAAGAAAGCTTCGAAACCACGACTATGTCAAAAAAAGTTGAACTATGTCCTCACTTGACTTGAGGGCATTACTATGTTTAGATTTCTTTTATTCGAGTATTTTAATAGACTGAGTAATTCTATATTTCGTGTCGTATGGTCCGTGTCTCATATATTCTTGAGTCTAAGATTGGCATATGTTGATACTTAGTATTTTCCTATGATTTTATGTGGAAGCTGTTCTACGATATTTCGTGTGAAAATATTTAATTCCGTACTACTTTGCATACATGTTATGCAATGAATGTTTTCAAGGGCTTGCATAATACCTCCGAGAGGTTAAGTACGCCACGTCGCGATCGGAGAGTGCCATATCTTATAGGGTGTACTTTCCGGATGTGACAGAATCAAAGTCCAGAGAAGTCAAGAGTCAAGTTAAGAGAAGTTCATAAAAAGTCTTTTACAAACATTTTAACTTTGTTTTAAGACATAAGTTTTGAGTTCATTAAAGAGTAAAGTTGAAGTTCTTTTCTTCAAAAGTATATGGGGACTATGTATTCCCAAAGAGTTTATAATGTTTTTACATTTAAAAAAGAAAAGAAACCTCAGTTTCAAAAGAGGCTTCAGGCTAGTTTATAGAAATGAGAAATCTCTTTCTAAATGAAGCAAGAGAGAAACTTTGATTTCCAAGATAGCATGTGAGCTATGTTTTTTAGCACTAGGATCAAATCACAGAAAGAAGTATCTTTTAAAAACATAAAGAGCTAGTATATTTTTGGACTAGTATTGAGCTTCGAAATGAGGAAGAGCTTGAGTTCAGATAACTCATTTCTCCATAAACCATGTATCCATCATGGATAGAAAAGGGTCATACTTTTTTGATGAATCCATTTCGCATAGACTAGTGGATACACTTAGTGAGTTAGTTTCCTATATCACAAAAAGGTATAGGTTGGGCTCGGAAGCGTGTGGTAAATCGTTGTATCATACATATAGCTCTTAAGTGATTGTTGTCGATTAAAGAAACTCCCAGAACATTAATTGCATGTTTCCTCAAGAGGTTCTTATTAGTTTTGAATGGGGATATGTGACTTCATTCATGCATTGCACAAGTATACTTTGAGAGAGCGCATGATATGTCTGTTATTATGTCTATGAGTTGACATATGTTTAATTTGTATTTTACATGCATCTTAGAGTTATTTTAATCTTACATACGCACAGAGTTAAAAACCATGTTTTAAACAACTTATTTTTTTTATATTGAACTTGTCTTTAAACGACCTTATATTGAAATGAGTTTAGTTAAGTATTAATGTGTTGAGAAGAACCAAGGTAAGTGTTTCTTTTAGAATCTCTCTCAAGCCTATGTTGTTTTAGCATTGAAACTCGTATACTCATACATTCAATGTGCTGATAGGAGTTGGCCTGCATCGTATTATGATGTAGACGCTGGTAACTAGGATCGATATCAGGTGCATCGTTGATCCAGTGAGTAGTTCAGAGTCTGTTGGTGATCCTCTTTGCATTTCGGAGGACTACTTTTATTGCTTTCAATTTTATTTTTCAGTTCATTAGGATTTGGTGGGGCTTGTCACAACATCCATCTCAATTTTTTTAGAGGGTTCATAGATAGTAAGACAATTAGTTGTTTTAGAGGGTTCATAGAGTATTTAAGATGTTTTCTATAAAACTTGAGTTTTCATTTTGGCTAAGATATTATTTCTTTCCATGAACTTGTTTTGTTGATTTTAAATCTTCTGCTGAGTATGTAATCAAGAACAATAGTGTTCTTGGGGCCAACAATGGTTCTCAAGTGTTGCCCACACCTAAGGTGTAGGCTCGGGGCATGCAGTTGTGAAAAAAAATTACTAATTGTTGTTCAGTAGCAAGTCAACAACAATCAAACTTTGTTTATATCAACAAGAGAAACTAGGGTGTATGTGTTCCCCATAAGCTCATAACGTGGTAATCGTAATAATAATAGTCATTTCCTAGTGTATCACACGTGAAGTGGTAAGTTTTGTATCCTAAGTGCTTGGTACACCAAATAGAGAATTTCACCATGCACCTTCGTCCGCCTACGTGTGTATACTTTACTAACACTTACTTTTACCTCGAACTAAACACCACATCAATGTATGACTTAGTTTTCACCCTCGCACCAATTGACATTAGACTATTATATATTATCACACTAAATCTTTGTTGATGATTTTTTACTTATTAACTATTTCCTTGGTCCGGAAAGTAGCAACAAGGCGAATTCTGACGCTGTCTACCATCAAAAAGCCTTCTAAATGAATGAACTATCAATTAATGCATCAACACTAGTCAAGAATTACTTATTTTTTATTCATACGTGTTTAATCATTCATGGTTCACACAACCCTAGTAGTAGATTTAGTTACTCATTCTTGAAAGAACACAATTCATACTTTTAGAAGAAGAAATCATGAAATTACGTCTTGGTGTAGAAAAATCCCAAAATCTCAACTTGAGTTGCAAAGTTAAAAGCTTCAAAACGAACTTGGAAAATCAAATTGCTATAGTTGCAAAGTTGATTACACAAGAGAACACGAATAACTAGAAGTAAAACAATAATTTCTAACCCCCAATAACGACTTTTACATACCCTATTTATAAAAAACTTTTCCTAAACAAAAATGAAACGAACTAAGAAAATAAATTGTTGGATATGTCATAATCTATGAGACTGACCTATGGACCATGGCTCGATCTACGGTTTGTACATCCCTTTTGTAGATCAAGACTTAGACTTTTTCACAGAAGCTGAAACCATTTCTTTCATATAAAATGAGAGATATGTGAAGTACAGACCGTAGGTTGACCTACGGACTGTGGTTCCCCTTCCATTTCTCCACACTTAGAATTTTTCCTCAGGTACTTGAAATATGAGGTACTGGAACTCAAGTTCTCTGAGTCGATCGACAGTTGTGCAGGACGGTCCATGGGTCGACTTATGTTCTATCACACGCTTCCGTAGTTCAACACTTTGTAAGATTTCCCTGATTCCATTCCAACCCATCCACGGAATGTAACTAGACCTACGGTCCATAGGTCACTTCTCTAGCTGGCCACCTCTATAGAATTTCATTTGTCTCTCTCGAGACCTTGTCAAAGCCTATTTCCTACAAATACAACATAATAAACATTATTTCCAATACTAAATAGCCCTAGACATGCACAACTCTTAAGTGAATTGTATTTAAAATACCATAATATCATGGTATATCAACACCTTGAACTTAAAATCATTTTTTGTCCTCAAGCAACACACTATGACTCTAAACGACACTTGTATAGAAGCAAAAATTCGAACTCAAATCACATGCCTTTCTATCCCAACTCCATTTTCGAGTGCAAATCATTTTTGTTAGGCTCAACAAGCAAACTCATGCGGATCAAGATATGACAAAGACCGATCAATAAACACAAAACTCACACTTTTTCACCATCACCAAGGTACCAACTCTCACACATTATAACTAGTGCCTTCACTTAAAACAAAATCCCTTTTTCACACAATGCAGATGATTTTGAGTATTAGAATTCATTCAAAACACACGGTTAGAAGTGACTTCAAATACATTTAGTTTTCAATACCATAGGCTTGCCCTTATTTTAATTGCTTAGGTTTTCCAAACTAATTGCTTGAATCACAATAGGACTTTCTTAGCTTGTAACGTAGGCTCACTGTCAAGTGTGGTACATATGGGTAATTTTTAATGACTTTCTACCCTTCTTGACATTACATTGGATTTTTTCCTATTTTTGATTATTTTTTGACATCCTTCTTTTGTACTTTCTTTCCCTTGACTCTTTTAAACATGGATATGACGTTCTACCCTTTTTTTATCTTACTTCTTTTTCACTTTCTTCTTTTTCTTTCACTTTATTTTTCTTAATTTTTTAGGATTTTTATTTTGTTATCTTTTTTATTTCTTTGTCACAAAGTCACATCCTCTTCTATCCTTTTGTTTTTCTCTTTTTGACATAAAACTCTTTTAGTACCCTCTGTGTTTCCTTTCAATTTCCTCTTTCCTAGCTACCCTCCAATTAAGGATTTCCCATTTGCTAAGGTGCACAATATCCGATGTTAGACCAGAGCCAGTAAGATTGAGGTCACTCTTTTGCATTAGTCACCCTTAAATTAGGCTTTTGGCCTTGGTGAAGCTGCACATGTTCAAGGAGTTACTGGGGCCAAAAACAACTTATTTTAGGGAAGGTGAGTTATGTGAATCAAAACAAAAGGTCTATTTTAGGCTCAAATATTTGGATTAAAGGGAATATTTGTTTCATTTTGTTAGATAAATTTAGTCTTTTATGGATTAATTTAAACAATGATCTATGATCACTTCCTAACTTCTAGCCTAAATATTCTTAGCAGGACCAATGGGGCAAGTTCTAGATTGGCTGAACATTGAAATATTCTCACATACTCTCGGCACATTGTTTCATTACCAGATTTATCAAATTACCCAGTTCAACTCTTAGCTTATGTCATGATATCAAATTGGTTCCTATTATGTCACATTGATATTCTACAAATTCAACTCATCAATACTATAAATCTACCACATTTCACATTTTTAGAGGGATATCAATTATCATTCATTGATTATTCCATCATGCTTTTGTTATTTCTCATGCTTCAACACATACAATCCTAACACATGCCGATTCAGCAAAAATTAAAACAGTATCTTGGAAGAAAAGAACACAGGCATGAAAACCTTAAGAGAGGATAATGAGTTAGGTTACTCATACTTCACCCTATAGCTCACAATTCATTTATGCCACCCCAACAAAATATACTGAAATTGTCCGCAATGCACAAAATAAGGAATAAAAGATCAGGTGAAGCAAACCTGTCTTATTTCGTCGAAGACCTATCAACAAGAGGGTGTATCCGATATCCCAGAGCCTGTAGGATCAACACTTGGGTCATTATAAATAGTGCCTTCATCTATCATCTCAACACCCTCTGTGGTGCTTTCATCAACTCTCACCGCACCATTGATTTGCTCAAATTACACCTCCCTAAAGAAGCATAAGCGATCATTACCAAGTAAAGAACCCAATTAGTAGGTTGGGGTCGATCCCACAAGGAATATGGTTTAGACTTAACTTTAACCAATTATTATCTCTTTTTAGTCAAGGTATTTCCAAAACAACTAAGTATAGGGGGGTTTGTGAAACTAATTCTTCCAATTGTATGATTCGCAAGTGAACAAGAATAAACTTTGGTTGTGACCAAGATGAGAAAGAAACTAGGGTGTGTGTTTTCCCGACAAGTTCATAACGTGGTATTCCTAGTAATAAAAATCTTTGCCTAGTATATTACATGCAAAGTAATAAGTTAGGTATCTGTAAATCCTTGGTCCGGATCTAGAGAATATCACCTCGCACAGTGGTCCAGCTACATGTGTATAATTTATTAACCCTTACAGTTACCTCATATTAGACATCATAATCAATGTATGACTTACTTATTACTTTGCATCAATTGACACTATCCTATTAGGTAGTATCACACTAAATATATGTTGATAATTCTTCTCTTATTAACTACCTCCTTGGAACGACAGGTAGCAATAAGGTGAGTTCTAACTCATGCGCTTGTTAAAAAGACTTATTAAGTGAAAAAATTATCAGTACATGAAACAACACTATTCAAGAACTGCTTAATTACTATTTATACTTTGTTAATCCCTCATGGTTCCCACAACCCTAATTCTACCCATATTAGCAAGAACACAATTTATTTTTGTAGATGAAGAAATCATGAACTTACGAAATAAGATTAGTAAACCCAGAAATTACGTTTTAAATTCAAACCAAGAGCTTCAAAACCAAATCCATAATCAATTTTTTGCCAAAAGTATCAAACAACAATCTCCAAAACACAAACTAGAATAAAGATAGTAGTAGCTAACCCCAAAAAAGAGATTTTATGCCCTATTTATAGAAAACAAAGTCCTGATAAAAAGGAAGTTAAATCGGGAATGTTTTGTTTAGCCACACGACTTCTATTAATGGTAGCACTGACGGCACTGACATGCCGTCAATCGATCGATGGTCCGTGGATTGCTTCCGTCATCCAGGACTTAGACTAATATTTTGATCCCCTGATTGCATCATCTCTGAGTGAAATGACGGACCAACATCACTGTCTTTCATTTCATCTATAGTCCTTCGATGCTCTTCCGTGACTCCACGCTTACATTTTTCAAATATCAGGTACTAGAAATCTCACAGTCGTAAACTACGGTGCACCAGTACGTTCCGTCGATGTTAGCCGTGGTTCCATACTTGGCCATACTTCCCTGATTTCTTCAAATGCTTGGGCTGCTCATCTGCTCATCTACGACCATCATCTACCAGATGTTGATCAAACAATGGGCCAGAGATTTCCTCCATAGGTCCTATTTCTACACTTTTTCAGTTGTCTCCATCGTTTTATGCCTGAATATCATTCCTACAGAACAAGACACAAAACTTGTTAAAACCAATACAAAATGGATATGTACACACAACTATTAAGTAAAATACATTAAAAATACCATGAACCCATGCTATATAAACACCCTCAACATAAATTTGTTGTTTGTTGTCAAGCGATGTACTATAACCCTAAACCACACTTGCATAAAAGCAGACACTTAAAGCTTGAGCTATCACATTGTTATTTATCCCGACTCTTTGTTGATTGAGTGAATGCCTACGCCTTAGTCTTAACAATTTATCTCATGCGGATCATATGATGAAATGAATTTACCATTGAACAAACACCTCCACTATTTTTCCTATCATCAAGGTACCAATTTTCTCATAAAGGAACTAGTGCCCTCACTTCAAAAATAATCCTCAATTTTAATAGAGTGAATATGACTTTTGGTTACAAGGATCTATTTCAGCACTCACAATCATATATGATTTCATATACAATTGATGTTCCACGCCATAGGTTTGCCCTTATCTTCACTGCTCAGGGTCACCAAACCAGACTCTAGGATCACGGTAGGACATTCTTAGCTTTTCATGTAGGTTTAGGGTCAGGTATGGTACATTTGGTTACATTTTGTGACTATTTGCCCTCCTTGACATTACAGTTAGGCTTTCCACCTCTTTTTATTGTTTTGATGCCCTATTTATGTTCTCTTCTTTCCTTTGACTTTTTTAAATCTTAGGTATGACTTTCATTTTTTGATATTTTTCTCCACATTCTTCTTTTTTCATTTAGTCCAATTGTTCTTTTCTTTTTCACTAACTCACATGCGTCTCTTACTTATGTTTTTCCTTTCAACATCAAACTGTTTTCATACCCATTTGTGGGTCTTCTTTCATCATTGCCTCACTCAACTCATGGATTTTCCAGGAGTCGAGGTGCACACTACTCGATGTCTGGTCAGAGCCAACAGCAGGTCACTTTTGCATTAGCCCACTTAACCTAGGCTTTTGGCCTAAGTCGATGTGCACTTCTCCAAGGAGGGACTGGGGCCAACACATTAGACCTTGGGAAGGTGAGGTGGTGAGTTAGAAATATTTGGTCTATTAAAGGCTAAACGTATTTGGATCAAAGGGGACACTTACTATATTTGGTTAACCTTTGTTTTAGGCTATTTGTGGACTATTTTTATCAAGGGCGTAAGATCATTTCCTAGATTCTAGAGCAAATTCTCTTAGCATGACTAACCAGGGAAGTTCTACTTGGGCACGAACTGTTGAACAATCAATTATTCACACACTCACTTGGTGCATCATTGCATTATCAAATTATCGGAATTCCCAGTTCAAATTTTAGTTACAGGTTATGGAGTTGGTGCATTTTTCATGTCACGCTTAAAACCAACACATTAAACTTATCTCAGCCTATAAATGCAAGCACTTAAATTTAACGGGGCTTAATATTTTTTTATATTAGCCATCAAACTTCAAAATTCCCTTTTTATACACCTACACTTACTAATACATGCCAGTTCAAATGAAATTTAATTAGTCTCTTGAGGAAAAAGAACATAGGCAAGAAAACCCCTAGAGAGGATCTTGAGTTGGGCTACTTAGATTTCACTCTATCGCATTCCATTTACCCCAAACCCAACAAAACAGAGTGCAATTGTCCCTAATGCACAAGAAATCATAAAAAAGGCATAGTGGTAGGTAAAGTAAACAGTGGCGCATAACACCAAAGACCTCTTAACAAGTGAGTCGATCTGGTTTCTCGGAACCCGCATGGTCAACAATTGGGTCACCCTCAGTAGTTCCCACAAATCTAATGATGAAATATCAGTAGTTCAATCCACCACTCTATCAGCAACATCAATAGTTCTCATTGCTCCACTCATGGGAACGAAGCTGGACGCCCTAGCAGCTAATTCTTGCCCCATTCTCTGGCACATCTCTTCATCCACGTTGAAGTCCTTCCTAACCAGTTCCACCTGCGTCCTCTCATGTTTTATGGCACAGGCTTCATCACCTGTCTCAGTGGTGTGGCTAGTACGGTGCCTCTTTCCATGAACTCGCATTTCGGGCTGTATCTCAACGGGTTCCTTGAACAACGCCTCAAGGATAATATCTTTTTCTAGAATTTGAAGGGACATGCTTTTGCTAAGACTCCTGAACCTCAAAGATAGAATTAAAGTATGCCTGTAGGCTCTCCAATTCCGTCTCAATGGAAGTGAGGTCTCTAGTGGGGGTTGGTCATGCTAGAACACGCCTCTCAAATATGTCAAGGAGTTTGTGAACTGCCTAAATTTGCTTCTCCATTTTCTTAGCGACCTACTTCTCTATGAGGTCCTTGGACTCCGCTATCGACTTATGCATCCACCACATTATATGATGGAGAAAGGTGGCCATCTATGCCTCCAACTTTTGGACTCTAGCTAGAGGAATTACTGCCACGACTTGTGGTGTGGGCCCAGACTAGATGGGGCCCTTGTGGCTGTATTTGAGAAGAGGATGGGGTAGGGTCGACTTGCTCTGGTACAGAGGGTCATCCCCTTGAACTAGCTCCACCCTGTTTGAAAGATATTCGCCCAAAGGAGGGACATGGATCTAGGGCTTTCTGCGTGGTGCAACCACATTAGGCTTATCTTTGATAAGACCTATATCTAATTTCACGGTCGGTTAGAGGATTGTATCACAATGCCAAATTGGCACTGCAATATCCCTGATCTCTGCCAATATCATCTAGGTGAAGTCAATCTCTAGATCCACTACCAGCGCAACCATCATGCATGCCATATCCCACGTGTGTATGTTTTCACCCTGTGTGGGTGATACTACGTTATGGACCAACATCTAGATGAATTTGGCCATAAAGTTGAGTATGGCCTTTCTAATGCTCTTTCGGTGTTCTATGACCCAGTCAACCCACTCACCATCTACCGCAATTTATTGGCCAACCACATTTTCACCGCCTCTTGCTTCTCGGTGCTCCTCTGAAAATCAACACCACTAGCGACGTCCCACCTGTAATTAAAGTGTAGCATTAAGGCTCCAAAATGGACCGATGGTGGGTCCATATAGAAATCGGTGGATAGTGGCTTGCGAAATGTCAACCTGTCTATCTCAGACTATTGTATAAGTGAGAGGTTCATGTTTTGCGGGTTTTGTCCTATTGTCGATTTACCCTAGAACAGTGGAAGCATAGGAAGCATAGAACTCCCTCACCATCTCCTCACTGTATGTGCCAAAGTTATAAGACATCCAGTCACACTTTTGGTGGTTGAATAGCCGGTGAACCTCAAACGCTGTATGGAGGCTCCCTATGAGGACTCATCGTTTCTCAGTTATTAGTTGGGGCATCACCCTTTTTTCATTATCATCATGGCATCCCTATCCATTATCTGACAACACACCAGATGTTTGGTTCATCTCCTACTGGTGTGGGATCATCTGTTTGATGTGTATGTGCAACTCTCGAGTAAGTGGTCTCATCAAATGAGACATGTTTTTCTTGTTCCCTTGATCTAGGGGCTCCTTGAGAGTTGGAAACGGATGCGGTGGACCCTAAAGAATAGGATGAATTTGATCGCTAAGCTATGGCAGATTCAGAGCCAAATGTTGAACCTCCTTCACAAGTAGAAGCAACCCCGATTGGTGAGCGATCAGTGTGCGTTCCTCATCAGACTTGGAGGTAGTGACTACGTCAGGGTTAACCTTCCTAGGTGTACCCCTAGTGACTCGGGATCCAGTCGGGGGTGTCTTTGTGCCGGAGGAACCTATGTTGGATCCTTCTACGAGTAGGTATCTTCATCAATCAATCGATAAGACGGGCCAATCGACATGGATTTGACCATTTTAAAGTAGACCATTTACTTCTTTGGAGCCATGGTACATGTGGAGAAATTGTTAGTAACTAAATAAATTAAGACACAACTGAAAGAATTACAAATAAAAAAAATCTATGGTCTGTGAAACCCTTCCATCGATTGGGTTGATTAAAACACACTCTCTGATAGAAACGACGGATGTACAAAATGGCACGTCGATCAATGGCGGACCGTAGTCCACATTCATCATTTGACACTTGTGCTTATTTTAGGCGTGTCAAACTATAGACCTAATAGATGGTCTGTCATTTGAATGATGGGTAGACGGGGTCTCGTGACTGAGGCCTGTGCCAGATGTAAGTTCTTCTTCAATTTAAATTTTTAGTTTCTTGGGTGACCAATTTAAGAACACTCAAGTCTATGCATGCATTTCAACATATCATATGCTAGTTTTTCTTTCCTAGGGTTCTAGTTTAGTACAATTTTCTATCCCTAATTTGTATGAGATATGGAACCCTTGGTGGGAACTGACATGTAGTATTAGACATACTTATTTCGGGTAGTTATGAAGCTACACAATAACAGTCTATCATACCAAGGGTAATTACTTTGTAACTATTAGCATGCAATGCTAATTGATTCAATCCCAAGGTCAAGATCCTACTCCCGACTTCTTATTTTAAACTATGAACGTGAATTCAAATTGAGAGAAAGTCGAATTACCTTTCAAGCGATGAAGAGTGGTGTGATTGTGTGCCTGTAATGCCGTGTGACCCAACGAAGAAGCTAACGCTCACCAAACCCAATCATCGGACTTTTGGGGTTTAAAGGATAGAGAATTTTGGGGAGAGGTGGTTGAAATTTTGGGATGATAAGAAGGACGATAATTTTGGGAGTAATGTTAATGATTTGGCAAGTTATTTTTGAGGAAATTAATGGGAAGGTACAAATATGGTAAGAAAGTGGGAAGAAAATTGAAAGGGGGGAAGTATTTGAAATAGGTACTTTAAATAAAGACGGCGGGGTTGGGTCAATTCACTAGCAGACTGGATCATCAAGACCCCGTCGACTGTTTGTGGATCGATCAACAATCCAATGATTTGGAACGTCGATTACTCTTATACTTAGAGAGGTTTTGAAACTTATCGGTATCTGCGGACATAATTCAGGGACCATCGATGGGATCCATAGATCTCTGCACCAGACTATTTTTTGTAAATTTCTCTTTGGCCTCCTACACATGTAGCAACAATTAGGCCATTGTTTTTGTATTTTCTGGATACTTTTTAGACACGGACCCTATCCTAATGTCTATCCAACACTAATACACAAATACAAAGGAAACAAAATAACTAGAGAAACTAAACAAAACAAAAACTCTTTCTTCACAGAATCAAAAACCTATTGTTGTCTAAAGTTTACACCTTGGGTCGCCTCCCAAGCAGTGCTTGATTTAACGTCGTGGCACAATGCATGCCCCTTGATTACTCAGACTTCATCAAGATAGTTGGCCTCAAGCACTTCATGAATACTTTTTGCATGCCACAAATACACCGTAGTCCTTTGTATGTTTACTGTTAACCTTGTGCCTTCCTTGTTATCCAGCTCAACCGCTTCATATGGGAACAATTTGGTTATGAGGAATGGCCCTGTCCATTTGGATTTGAGTTTGTCTAGAAACAAGTTTATTCTAGAGTTGAATAGAAGCACAAGATCACCAACAAAAAATTCTCGCTTTTCAATTCTTTCATAATGATAACTCTACTTCTTATCTTTATAAATGGATGAACAGTCATAGGCCTTTAGGCGAAACTCATCAAGAACATTCAAATCAATTAGATTTTGTTCTAATTCTCCTGTCTAATTAAAATTCAGTCTCTTCATTGCCCACATCGCCTTATGCTATATCTCGACAGGTAAGTGACAAGCCTTCCGATATACAAATTGGTATGAAGAAATACCGATGGGTTTTTTATGCTGTGTAGAAGGCCCAAGAGAATCATGAAGCTTCCTTGACAAATCTATTCTATTAGTTTTTACAGTTTTCGCCAGAATATGTTTGATCTCCCAAATAGACAGTTCAACTTGGCCGATAGTCTGTGGGTGGTAAGGACTACATTGTGGCGAACACCATATTTTTCCACAGAACTCTTTGAACAACTTATTAAAAAAGTGAGAACCTTTGTCACTAATAATGTCCCTAGGTGTACCAAATTTGGAGTAGATATTCTTCTTCAGGAATGTTGTGACACTCTTCCCTTCATCGTTAGTGAGCCATTTTGACACATAGTCTACCGCTACAAGAATATACTTCATCCCATGAGAACTCACAAATGGTCCCATAAAGTTAATACCCCATACATCAAATAGCTCAATCACCAGAATGTGATACACGTAATGTTCTTGTTTTCTTGAAATCCCTCTATCTCGTTGGCAACGATCACATGATTTGGCTAAATCATGAGCGTCTTGGTGGATGGTGGGACAGTAGTACCCACATTATAAGATTTTCTAGTTCGAATACCAGTATGGTGCCCGCAACCATTTGGTAAATGAAACTCCTCCAAAACACTCAACATTTTAACCTCACGCACACAACAACGAATAATCCCATCGGAAAAACTCCGATATAAGTAAGGCTCATTCCATAACAACATCTTCACATCATGCAAGAACTTCTTCCTTTTGTGGAAATTCAACTCTAACGGGACAAAATTGCTTGCCAAATAGTTAGAAAAGTCTATGAAGCATGGAATCAGATCTTGTGAAGCAGCCAATACAAGCTCATCTTGAAATAGATCATCTATTTCAGATTTTCCCCCCAATTCACGTATAGCTTCATCTCAGCCACTTGATTTTCGGTCCCCTTTATATCCATCACCTAAAAATCAAATTCTTGAAGCAATAATACCCATTTTATCTACCTTGGCTTCATATACTTTTTCTCCATCAAATATCTTAATGTAGAATGGTCAATATGCACTATGACCCTCGTGCCAAGCAACTAGAAACAAAGTTTCTCAAATGCAAAAACCACTGCTAAATGTTCCAGTTCAGTTAGAGTGTACATATTTTGGGCTTCATTCAGGGCTTTACTTTCATAATAAATAGGGTGAAGGATTTTATCTTTTCTTTGTCCCAAAACCACACCAAGTGCAACCCTGCTCGAATCAAACATCACCTCAAATGGCGCACACCAATTTTCTGAAATAATAATGAGTGCAGAAACTAACTTCTTTTGTCCTTCTCTAGCAATTTTCTCAAACGGTTTGCTAATTTTTAAAAATCCTTGTAACATCCGATAAAAACCAGCATGCCCAAGGAAACTTCCACACCCTTCATTGACATGGGTGGTGAAAGTTTCTTTATTACCTCAACTTTTGCCCGATCAAACTTTATCTCAGTTTCTGAGTTTCAATGGCTCAAAACTATACCTTCTTTTACCTTAAAGTGTCCTTTTTCCCAATATAGTACCAAATTGCAATCTTCATATCTCTTGAGCATCTCAACCAGAATGTACAAACACCTATCAAAGGAGTCGCCAACCACATAAAAATCATCCATGAGCACGTCAATAGTGTCTTCTACCATATGTGAAAACACCAACATTGTGCAACGCTGGAATGTCGCCGGTACACTACACAACCCAAATGACATCCTTTTGAATGCAAAAGTTCAATAAGGACAAGTGAAGGTGGTCTTTTCTTGATCTTCCATGGCGATAGAGATCTGATTATAGCCCGAGTAGCCATAAAAAAATACCAACACTTGCTTGCAAGTCTGCGAACATATGGTCCATCAAACGCATGGGTAAATGGTCTTATTCTTTCCATACATTAAACTTTTGGTAGTTTATGCATACTCTTCATCCTGTGACGGTCGCATCAGGACAAATTCATTTATTTCATTAGGTACTACGGTCATTCTACCCTTTTAGGAATGCATTGAACATGTCACACCCAACTGCTATCCGCAATAGGATAAATGACCCCGACATCCAACCACTTGATGATCTCCTTTTTAACTACTTCTTAAATAGGTGGATTCAACATTCCTTTGTACTCAATACTCAGTTTGTGATATGACATTAGTTGGATTTTATGGGAACAAATACCGGAGGGATCCCGATAACATCCATAATAGTCCATCCAATGGATCACTTGAACCTCTTCAACACCGCCACTAAGCACTCTACTTGTGTCCCATTTAGAGTTTCTACAATAATCATCAGACAAGTGTGATCTCTACCTAGGAACACATACCTTAAATGCGATGGTAGAGCCTTAAGCTCTAGTTTTGGTGCCTCCACAATAGATGTTCTCGCAGGTGGAGACACACGATGCTTCATGTACAACTGTAACTTCTTCAGGTTTTATCGATATTCCTTTATTTTAATTGCAGCTACTAAAACATCAGACTCTTCAATACCATCAGTGTCAAAATTCATGATGACAATTGTTAGTACTTCAACACCTAATCTCTCTTAAATCTGTACTTCTCATACACTCTCAACTCTGTAGGTGATTGTAGATACCTTTTAGAGTTCACCACTCTGCTTCATGGACCTATACATATTGAAAGTGTCTTCTTCATTGTTCAATCTAAATTTCATCTTCTTTTTTCCATATCGAAGAATGCACGACTAGTTGCAAGGAATGGTCTCCCTAGGTAATGAAAACCTCAAAATCAACCTCACAGTCAAAAATCACAAAGTCGGCCCAAGGATGAACGACTCTACTTTCACAAGCACATCATGGACTACTCCTATGGTCATATTTACAGTTCATTCGGCCATTAAAAAATGCATCTTCTTAGGCATTGGGTCCCCCAACCCTAACTTCTTATAAATGAGTAATGGCATAAGATTTATACTCGCATCAAGATCACATAGTGCCTTCTAAAAGTGTAGCAAACCTATAGTACATGGAATGGTGAAGGAACCCCAATCCTCCTTCTTCAGCATAAGAGACATTGTAGCAACAGTACTATAATGCTGCATTCAGCTATCATCTTAAAAAATCACTGACCTCTTCTTTGTCACCATATCCTTCATAAACTTAGCATATCCAAACATTTGCTAAAACTTACTTCTCATATAAGAAGTAAAGCGGTCGTATCAAGTAAAGAACACAACTAATGAGTTTGGGGTCGATCCCATGAGGAAAATAGTTCAGGCTTAACTTTATTCTATTATTACTATTATTTAGTCAACTATTTCCTTAGAAAACAATAAACAATAAAGGATTTTTTTAAATTTCTAAATTAATGAAACTAATTAACTAAATTAAAGTAAACAACTAACAAATTCAAATCTTGGAGCTTAATTAATTAATAAAAGTAATTAGGGCTTAAGTGTTCCCCACAGGTTCCTAACTTGATAATTCTAACTATAACAATTCTTTCCTAGTATCTTGCATGTAAAGTGATAAGTTATGTATCTCTAAATCCTTGGTTCGACATCTAAAAATTTCACTCCGCACCTTGGTCCGGCTACGTGTGTTGCCATACTAACCCTTACCTTTACCTCATATTAAGCATTGTATTCGATATTTGACTAAGTTATTACCTCGTACCAATTGACACTAGCCTATTAGATAGTGTACACTAAATCTATGTTGATAATTCTTGTCCTATTATCTACCTCCTTGGTCCGGCAAGTAGCATTAAGGCGAGTTCTAACGTTGGCCATCCGTTAAAAAGACTTCTAAACGAAATAATTATCAATACATGCAAGACACTATTCTAGAATTGCTATTTTAGTTAGATTTTACCTCATTATTCACCCATGGTTCCCACAACCCTAGTTATGGAGTTTAGTTACCCATAGTCATAATCACATCATTCATATATTTAATATAAGAATTCATGCACTTACTTTGATGAGAAAGAATAAAATCCAGAAATTCACTTAATTAATCAACAAAAGCACCAACGTTCAATTCCAGAAAAAGTGTATCAATTACTGAAACTAATCCTTCAATACTTGAATAAGAGAACTAAAGATTATCCAAATGTCTAATTATCAAAAAGTCTCCTATCGAAAAGTCTACTATCAAAGAGTCTAACCCCAAAAAGGAGGTTTTTCAAACTATATATAATAAAAACAAAACCTAATAAAAGAAGGACTCTTATTACTCAAAATCTGTCAAAACGCATCAGTGTTGAAGGACGTCGTGACGGACCGTCGTGGTCACAACGGGCCGTCATGGTCACGACGGGCCGTCATGGCCTCCGTCGTCCCATACTTCATAAATTCTTATGCTGCTCTCTATATTACCCTCGACGAACAGGTATGACGGACCGTTCCAAGCACGACGGGCCATGGAGGGTCTCCGTTCCCTAATACTTTAACTTCTTGGAATTTGGGTAATTGGACTACTCTCTGATCATCACGACGAACCAGCAGGACGGACCATCGTGGCTACGACTGTCCATCGTGGACTTCTGTAATCCCACACTAGGTCAGACTTCCCCATCATCCTTCAGCAGCTTCACTGCGATGCCACCTACGGACCGCCACAATCTCGATGGACCGTCGTGGGTTCTGTGGTGGTATCTTCTGCATTTCTTGCTCATAAACTTCCACGTTCATCTTTGGATAGATTTCCTGCAAATAAGGAGAAACTTACATAAAAATCAATACAAAAAGGCTTTTGGACACACACTAAATTTAAGGAAAAGCCTTTAAAATACCGTGAAACCACGGTACATCAACACCCTCAACTTAAATTCGTTGTTTGTACTCAAGCGACATATTATTACTCACTACAAAATCTTTGTACATTAGTATCCATATTTTAGCTTTCGTAATCATTTGGCTATCAATCCTAATCAATCTCATCATGTTTATGCATGTTATCACTATTAGGCTTCAATTATGAGGAGCCAAACCATGACATAGACATACCACGCACTTACACCTATCCTCTTAAATTTCTCACCAAGGTGCTAATATTTTCGGTATTGCAACTAGTGTCCTCACTTCAAAACAACATCACCATTTTTTCACACAATGATTTCAGTTTGAGTATAAGGATTACTTTTGAACACTCACTCTTAGAACAAATTCACAACTCATTAATACATATTTCCATAAGCTTGCCCTTATTTTCACTGCTTTAAGTTTGCCATACAACTCTTAGGATCACGATAGGACTTTCTTAGCTTGTAACATAGGCTCAGGGTCAGGTAGGGTATATTTAGGTATACTTTAGTAACTTTTTTTTGCCCTCCTTGACATATAGGCTAAGCATCCTACCTTTTCATTATTTTATTCCGCCCTTTTTCTTACATTCTTTCACCTTGCTAATTTCCCTTCTTTCTTCATTTGTGTAAGTGACTCTTTTCTTTTCTTGCTTGTATTTATTATCTATTTTTTCACTTTTCTTTCAACTTGTTCTTGAGTCACTTTACTTTCGTTCTTTCTTTCTCTTTGTTCTTTCAACCCCACTTTCCAGAGCATTCCTCATAATAGCTACCCTCAATTCATGGCTTTGCCATGAGTCAAACTACACAATATCAAAAGTTGGGTCAGGGCCACGAAATGGTTGTTTACTGCATTAGCCACCCTCAACTTATGCTTTTGGCATAAGCTGAGGTGCACATGTCAATGGAGAGACCAGGGTCAACACATTATTCCCAGAAAAGATCAGTTGGGTGAAAAAGAAAGGTCTATTTCAAGCTCAAATCATGTGGATCAAAAAGGGATTAATTTAATTCTTTTTTTTATTTAGGCTAAAAATTGGCTATATTGAACAAGGGCCTATGATTTTTTCCTAATTGTCTAGTACAACTTACTTTTAGCAGGACTAACCAGGCAAGTTCTAGCTCAGTACAAATAGTGGACTATTCAAATTTTCCTCACACTCACATGACATCTCATTACTCTACTAGATTATCAGACACCTAGTTCGAATCTTAGACTTAGGGTCATGCAGTGGTGTATCTCTATGTCATTCTTAGAGCCACACATTTTTAAATTACTGTGCCTAGTTATGCATCAGTTTCATTACATCAGGATATAACTTTTGTTTTAGCCATCATGCTTCAGAGTTATACAATGTACACAAGATATAGACATGCCGGTTCGACAATAAAAATAATCAGTCTCTTGTGGAAAAAGAACAAAGGCAAGAAAACCCCAAAAGAGGATCGTGAATTGGGCTACTGAGACTTCACCCTAGAACTCACTTTCCATTTACCCCACCCCCAATAAAAAGATATGCAATTGTCCCCAATGCATAAAAAAAATTGAAGTATGAGAGTGGTAGGTGAAGAAAACCCGGGGCGCAAAGCACCGGCGATCACCAAGCTAGTGAATCCGGTTCCCCAGAACCCACGACCTGTGTATTCTGGACACCCTCAGTAGTGTCCTCATCAGCAACAACATTATCAGTAGTGCCTCCCGCTGTCTCCACTTCTCTAGAGCTAGATGCCCCAGCAGCTGACTCTACAACCCTGATCTGACGCGCTTCCTCATTAGCAATCGAGGCTCTCCTCGCAGCCTCCATCTCACGATGCTTTTTGTTCCGTGCTCTAGCCTCATCCTCCTCTCGACCCCTATGCCTCTTGGCATGATCTCGAGGGGGAGGTGGTTGAATCTAAGAATTTTCGAATAAAGCAACCAACACTATGTCCTGAGCAGGCTCTGCAGAAGGGGCCTCAGACTCAGGTACCCTAGCCTCTAGGAACAACTGCAGACCTGCATAAGGAAAATATCATGCACCAAAAAGGTTAACTAGTGGTGACCTTGAAAGCCCTCTCGTGCATGACCGTCTGTAGAAGCAAAGCGAAGTCCACCTCAAACCGGGCTATCATCGCCGTTATCATAAATGCACGATCCCATGTAACTATATTATCAGCAGCCGTGGGGGAAAGGAAGTGGAGGACAATAAACCATAAGAACTTAGCCGTAAAGGTCAAGTTAGCCTTCTTAATGGCTCCCTATGGCTCCGTCACCCAGTCGGCACCCTCTCCGTCAATAGATAAGTGCAGGGCCATCTACCTCTTGATGGTCTCTCTCAGTGATGGCTCACGCAAGAATTGGCCATCTTTAACAATTTTCCACTGATAGTTGAACTCGGCGGTGAAAGAGGTCCTGTTGGAATCAATATCCTTGCCCTACAGATACCGGCGGATGGCTGGTAGGGAGATGTCGACCTGTATGACGCGTACTCTAATGTGCTCAAGTTGGGCCTGTTTGGTGGGAGCAGCCTGCCTATCGATCTGTAATCGGAGAGTAGCCACATAAGTGGCGTAAAACTCTCGGACCAACTCCTCACTGTAGCGGCCCAAAGAATGAGTTGTCCTGTCTAGCCGGTGTCTGGTGAGAGATTGTGGATATCGGGCATGGTGGAGAGACTTCCCGTAAGGACCCGCCTCTCCAGTGTAAGGGTACGTGTCATGGCGCCTTTATCATTTTGAAACTTGGCATTTTAATACACTTGGTATTTCCCATCGACACACCACCGGTTAGGCTGGTTGGCTGCCGGGGTGAGAGCACAAGTCGGTGAGCCTATAGTGGAATCAGGATAGTCAGCCTCGTAGAACGAGGCAGACTATGCAGCTGTGGCGGGTGCAGGGACTTCAGCGGACCCGGAGGCTTCCTTCGAACACAGAACTCCTAAGGAACCAGACTGGGAGGCAGTGACTACGTTGGACGCCACCTTTTTGGGCGTAGCTCTTGTTGCATGTGCAGCTCATGCTGGAGTGGCAGTGTCTGGGGGCACGTACTCTGGATCATGCTCATCATCAGAGCCTATAACCAGTCGGGCAGACGGGGCGATAGACTTTGAACGCCCACGTGCATAAACTCGATCTTGTTTCGGTGCCATTAGAGATAACACCTATAATGAATCATTATTAGTGCTAGAAGGAGCAAACAAGACAAACAAAAATGACACGAAATAAACATAAGAGCAAAGCTGTAAGGACATATTTGTAGCAATAGTGAAACACGACGGACCAGGTGACGACTCGTCGTGAGTATGACATACCGTCATGGGGTCCGCCTTGTCTTACATTAACTATGTTTATGTAGAGACCCCTGAAGGAAAGTCTCTAACAGTTATGATGGATAAGCAGGATGGACCGTCGTGATAATGACGGTCCATCGTCGATGTCCGTCGTGGGACACCTAGAAAAAGTATGGAGATCCTTAGAAGAGGGGTCTCTGACCGTCATGACGGTTGTGCAGGACGGACCGTCGAGGGTATGACGGTCCATCATAGATATCCGTTAGAGGACACTTGGAAAAAAATAGAGACCCTTAGTACAAGGGTCTCTGACAACTATGACGGTTGAGCAGGACGGACCATCGCGTTAATGACTGACCTTCTTTGATGTCCGTCAGAGGACACTTAGAAAAAGTTGGAGACCCTTAGGAATAGGGTCTCTGACAACCAGAACGGTTGTGCAGGACAGACCGTCGCAGGTATGACGGTTCGTCATAGATTTCCATCAGAGGACATGTAGAAAAAGGTGGAGACCCTTACGAATAGGGTCTCTGACAACCAGAACGGTTGTGAAGGACAGAATGTTGAGGGTATGACGGTCCGTCGTAGATGTCCGTCAGAGGACACTTGGAAAAAAAGTGGAGACCCTTAGGACAGGGGTCTCTAACAACCTTGACGGTTGTGCAGGACGGACCGTCATGTTAATGACGGTCCGTCTTAGATGTCCGGCAGAGGACGCTTAGAGAAAGGCGGAGACCCTTAGGAATAGGGTCTCTGACAACCAGAACGGTTGTGCAGGACGGATCGTCGAGGGTATGACGGTCCGTCGTAGATGTCTATCAGAGGACCCTTGAAAAAAAATAGAGACCCTTAGGAGAAGGGTCTCTGACAACCATGACGGTTGTGCACACGACGGTCCATCGCATGTATCCGTTGGTGGACACTTACAGAAAACAAATAGTGGAGTGTTGGAACAGACCCTATGACGGTCCGTCGTGGATACAATGATCCTTCATCGGGGTCTCGTTCTGTCATTCAGTGACAGAACTGAGGATGCCACACTCATCCCGTATGACTCCAACGGAATACTTAGTGTTAACCTACATGTGTCTAATTCAAATACCTAGCAAACTAGCAACGCTAAAGCACCAATTTCTCGAGTTTTAACAAGGCAATTCGAGGATTCTAAACCTAGGTCTGACAAAATTGGATCAAAGAATGAAGACCCACCAAAAAGAAATAGGCTAATAGTAATTTAAAAAGAAATCCAATGTAAATGAGTAGAGATCAGAGACACATACCCGAGAAGAGGAGAAAAACAAGCTAATGAGGCACTTGCTTATCAAGAGCTGAACCACAGCAGCAGACTCAGACCAGTAGAAAGAAGATTTTTGGAATTGGGGATTTGGGGAAGTGATCAGTTGATAGAGAAGATGGTGACAAAGGCAGGAAGTTTGGAAGGTACGGAAATGGGAGAAAGAGGGAAGGAAATGGTTGAAATGAAGGGGTGTTTTTTTTAAAATGTTGACAATTTATAAAATTCCCCAACCGGGTCGGGTTGATATTCTGGTTAATGACCCAACGAGTCCCTGACAATGGTCTGTCGCATATGCGATGGTCCATCATGGGTTCCGTCACGTGTGCGCTAATTTTGAATATAAATGAAACACGTACCTGGCACGATGGATTCATGCGACGGTCTGTCGCATGCGTGACGGTCCGTCGATGTATCCGTCAGTGACTGTTGCAAAGTGATTTTCTGCAGAATTTCGTGGTGATGTGCTACCTGCAAATTTAAAACCCATTAGTAGAAAATGCTACCATTACTAGAAAGAAAACTATAAGTATTGGGTTTCCTCCCAACAAGCGCTTGATTTAACGTCCCGGCATGATTGAAGACACTTGATTACTCAGACTTCATCAAGATGGTATGCCTCGATCACTTCATTTGCTGATTCAGCATGCCCAAATAAGATTTAATTTGTTGTCCATTCACCTTAAACCGCACACCCTCCTTGGTTTCCAACACAACTACTCCATGAGGGAATAATTGGGTAACGAAGTAAGGGCCAGTCCATTTGGACTTGAGCTTGCCCGGAAAAAAGTGCAACCTAGAATTGTATAAAAGCCCCAAATCCCCAACCATAAATTCTAGTTTTTCATTAGGTCATGGTGCTTCTTCATGTTTTCTTTGTCGGATATAGCAGATACCGATTGGATCTCACCACTCTGCCTCACGGACCTACAAATGTCTTCTTCATTGTTCAACCGGAATTTCATCTGCCCATTTTTTATATCAACTAAGGCTCTACCCATAGCAAGGAATGGCCTCCAAAGAATAATAGGCAATTCAAAATCGACTTCACAGTCAAGAATAACAAAATCTGCCATAAATATGAATGACTCCACTTTTGCTAGCACATCGTAGAGTATCCCTATAGGCCTTTTTACTGTTCGATCAGCCATCAGTAGCCGCATCGCAATGGGCTTTGGATCACCCAAACCGAACTTCTTGTAAATCGAGAGGGGCATGAGATTTATGCTTGACCCCAGATCACCTAATGCTTTCGCAAAATGTAATAACCTGACTGTACAAGGGATAGTGAACGCACCCGGATCTTCTTTCTTTTGTACTAGAAATCTTGTAGCAATAGCACTACAATGCTGCATTATATCATCATCCTCAAAAGTGACCGATCTTTTCTTTGTAACCAGATCTTTCATAAACTTGTCATTACCGAGAATTTGTTCTAGAGCTTCTATCAAAGGGACATTGATAGAAAGCTGCTTCAACATTGTTATAAAACGCCGATATTTACCATCCTCGGTCTTTTTCACTAATCTTTGAGGAAACGAGGGTGGTAGTCTAGGAATGGGAGTTACCTTTGTAGGCACTTCAGCATCTTTTCCAGTATTATCATCTACTTCACCACTAACCTCTTCCACTTTATCATTATTTTTATTACCTTTTCCTCATTAGACGGCTAGGCGGGTCAATGGTTTGCTTACCACCCCGAGTAGTGATTGCCATACAGTGTCCATCATTTTTCAGATTTTGGACAGTGTTTCTAGGAAGAGTGCCCGGTTGCCGTGTGTTCACAGTCGCATATAATTAGGGCATTTGCAACTCAAGCTGCTTAATTGATATTGCATGTGTATCGACGTCCTGCCCAATACCTGCTAAATAACTCCTTAACTCTTTAATGTGCTCATTATTAGCATCGAACCTCATCATCATTTTGTGGAACATATCCTCAACTCGGGCCATACTACCTCCACCATCCCTAGGAGTAACTTCACGATTTTGAGGAGGAACGTAAGGTCCATTCCTGTATTTTCTGTTACCATAGTTACCCCTGTTGAAGTTGTTGTCATGGTTGTAATTTCCATCTCGGACATAATGACCCTCACGGTTATAGTTACCATTGATCCGACCTTTGTTTCCTTGACCTTGGCGCCAATTCTCCTGATTTGAGCCTTGGGCACTCGGTCAGAAACACCCCGTCCGCTCATTTACCGCATAGGAATCCTCCTCATAATAACATTCATCATTTGTAGGGGTGGTTTAGACAAGTAGTTAACTGCATTTATCTTTTCTGCACCCCAGTGACATGTTTTAATACCAACCCAAGATCAGTTCTCATCTGAGCCATCTCTTCACGAATCTCATCTGTGGCTGGGTTGTGTGTGGATTGCACTGCGAAGGTATTTCTTCCAGTATTTGACTTCCTAGTACTCCAAGCTTTATTATTCCGAGAGATTTTCTCTAACTTTTTCGCAATCTCGGCATAAGGACACTCCCCATAAGATCCACCCGCTATAGTATCCAATACCGCTTTATTATTATCATCATGTCCCCCGTAGAAGTATTCCTTTAGTGACTCATCATCTATGCGGTGATTGGGGACACTTCTAAAAAATAAAGTGAATCTATCCCAAGAACTGCTAACTGACTAACCTGGAAGTGCCACAAAGTTGTTCACTCTGTCTTTGTGATTTAGTTTCTTGGAGACCGGGTAGTAACGTGGTAAGAAAACATCCATTAGTTGGGTCCAAGTGATTATTGAGTTATAAGGGAGATCAGTGAACCAAATAGCAGCCTCTCCCGTCAGTGAGAGAGGAAATACTCTTAGCCCTATTTCATCCAAATCATGCCTCCCTACACAACTTTTACACACTGCCCTTACCTAAGCTATATGAGCATGTGGGTCCTCAAAAGGTAGCCCTGAAAACAAACCTCTAGCAGTGAGCATTTGCATCAGTCTACTAGTTAGCACAAAGGTGTGGCCTTGTGGTAGAGGGGGCAAGACAAGTGGCCTATCAGAGTCTGCAATATTATAATAGCATGTGTAGTATTCTGGAGGACGTGGAGAGGGATTTTGTCCCCTTGATTGATTTTAACCAGGATCATCGGGTAATAACTGACCATGAACATCAACTGGAGCTGGGATGTTCTTGTTTGGATCATCATCGTTAATACCCAATTTTCAATTCATATTGCGTAGTGTACGCAAGAATTCGTGATCATAGGGAAACAAGGGTTCTATTTCTCTTCGTGTGTTTGGCATACAAGGAAGTTAGTTCTGCAAGAATAAAAAATAACAGAAAAGTAAAATCAAGAAATATTGACGAAACTTTAGTAATAAGTTTAAGTTAATCTAAAAGCTACTTTCCCCGGCAGCGACACCAAAATATTATACGCTTAAACTTACTTGTCAAATAAAAAGTAAAGCGGTCGTAGCAAGTAAAGAACCCAACTAATGAGGTTGGGATCGTTCCCACGAGGAAAGTAGTTCAGATTTAACTTTATTCTATTATTGTTTATTGTGTTGTAGGAGAATCATTGACTAAACAATAGTAATAATAGAATAAAGATAAGTCTGAACTATTTTCCTCATGGGAACGATCCCAACCTCATTAGTTGGGTTCTTTACTTGATACGACCGCTTTACTTCTTATTTGAGAAGTAAGTTTGAGCGTATTAGCAACGCTCATCATTGTTTGGGTTATGGATAATGTTGCTTGGAAGAGTTCCAGATTGGCATGGGTTCACTGTAGTAGACAACTAAGTCATCTTAGCTCATGATACTTTATCGAGACCGCATGTGCATCAACCTTTTGTCCAATGAAAGAAATGTCTCCTCTCATATCCTTGACATTGTTATTAGTTGCATCAAACATCCTCATAATCTTCTGCAATATGTCCTCAATATGCGCCATTCCATCTCCACCTTCCCTAGGGGCAACTTTCCAATTTTGAGAAGGGACATATGGACCAACTCGATCTTTATTGTTTATCATAGTCTCTCCTATTTATGTTGTTGTCGTGATTATAGTTCCCATCTTGTAGATACTGACCCTCTCGATTGTAGTTACCATAGTTCCGACCTTCATTTCCTTGAACTTGGTCAGGTGTTTGGTCGGAAACCCCTTGTATGGTTATTAACTGCACATACATCCTCTTCGTTGTAATACTCTTCTAGTATTAGCGGGGGTTTAGTCAAATAGATTGCCGCATTCACATTTTCTGCACCCCCGCTCACATGCTTCAGGACCAACCTCAACTCGGTTCTTATGTGTGTCATCTCGTCACGAATCTCATCTGCGGCTGGATTGTTTGTAGCTTGAATGTTGAAGGTGTTTCTCGCAGTGTCCGACTTTCTTGTGCTCCATGCTTTGTTGTTGCGAGATATTTTCTCCAAATTTTTTGCAATCTCAACATAGGTTCATTTTCCACAGGTGGCACCAACAATAGTATCAAGCACTGCTTTATTGTTGTTATTGACCTCAATAGAAATACTCTTTAAGTGACTCATCATCAATGCGATTATCGGTGACATCCTTCATGAATTCAATGAATCTGTCCTAAGAGCTACGCACCGATTCTCCAGGAAATTCCACAAAGTTTTTCACCTTATCTTTGTTGTTGAACTTCTTTAACAATGGGTAGTACCTTGCTAAAACACATCTTTCAATTGATACCAAGTATAGATTGAGTTGAAGGAAAGCTCAGTGGACCATATAGAAGCATTCCCTGTTAGTGATAGAGAGAACACTCTCAATCCAATAATATCCATTTCCAAATTTGGTCTGCCCATGCAACTTTTGTGAACCACCCTCATCTTATCTGTATGAGCATGTGGGTTTTTCTTGCAGGTCCCAGAAACAAGCCCCTTGTGATAAGCATCTGCATCAAGGTACTCGTCACCACGAATGTGTGCCGCGGGGGAAAAAGGGGTAGGACAAGAGGTCTATCAGAGTTCACAATGTTCATGTTGTCCCTTTAATAATCGTGTAAGCGTGGGACTATTGGAGGCTGCATTCTCAGGGTGTCTGCGATATGATTCTCAATGGGCGCCTGGTTGTTTGCACCGACCAACATTGGAGGCTGCATGTCTACTCCATCACTTACATTCCCTCTGTTTGGGTTACCTAGGACCGTATGATTCTCCATCCATCATAAATTTTGATTCACTTGGGGATCATAAGGAGCGAGTGGTTCCCCTTGGCTCCGTGTACTTGTCATACACTAGAGCTAGATATGAGGAGACAAAAAGACAAAGAAAAAGTAAAATTAGGAAATTGTTGATTAAAATTCGAGAATGTAGTTAAAATTAATCTAAAATGCACAATCTCTGGTAGCGGCGCCAAAATTTGATATGCTCAAACTACACTAATCTAAAGAAGCATAAGAAACTGTTATCAAGTAAAAAACCCAACTAGTAGGTTGGGGTCGATCCTATGAGGAATATGCTTTAGACTTAACTTTAACCTACAATTATCTCTTTTTAGTCAAGGTATTACCACAACAAATAAGTAATATGGAGGGGGGGGGGTTGTGAAACAAATTCTTTAAATTGTATGATTCTGAACAAGATTAGACTTTGGTTGTGATCAAGATGAGAAAGAAACTAGGGTGTGTGTGTTCCCCACAAGTTCATAACGTGGTATTCCTAGTAATAGAAATCCTTTCCTAGTGTATTACATGCAAAGTGATAAGTTAGTTATCTCTAAATACTCTATTTGGCATCTAGAAATTTCCATCCCGCACCTTAGTACGACTACGTGTGTATATTTACTCACCCTTAACCTTACTCTTAATTCATATTAGACATCATAATCAATGTATGGCCTAATTATTACTTCGCATCAATCAAAACTAGCCTATTAGATAGTATCACACTAAATCTATGTTGATAGTTCTTTTTTTATTAAATATCTCCTTGGTCCGTCAAGTAACAACAAGGCGAGTTCTAACATGTGCACTCGTTAAAAATACTTCTAAGAGAAAGAATTATGAATATATGCAAAAAGAAAATTCAAGAATTGTTTAATTACTAATCATACTTTGTTAATCTCTCATGGTTCGCACAACCCTAGTTGTGGATTTACTTAACCATATTAGCAAGAAGATAATTCATTATTGTAGATGAAGAAATCATGAAATTTCGAAATAAGATTACTAATCCCAGAATTTGCTCTTGAACTTCAAACCAAAAGCTGCAAAACTAAATCCGGAACTCAATACTTTGCCAAAATTTTCAAACAACAATCTTCAAAAGACAAACTAGAATAACGATAGTAGTAGATAACCCCAAAAATTAGGTTTTAGGCCCTATTTATGGAAAACATAGTCCTAATAAAAAAGGAAGTTAATAAGGAAATTTTTGTTCACGCGCGCTACTTCCATCTACAGGCCCACTAACGGACCGTCGATCGATCGATGGTCCGTGGGTTGCTTCATTTAGACAGGACTTAGCTAAATATTTTTATCCCCAGATTGCTTCTTCTCTAAATCAAATGACGGACCAAAAACACAGTCTATCCTTTCATCTACGGTCCGTCGATTCTCCTCTATGACTCCACACATAGATTTTTCAAATATCAAGAATGGCAACCCTCAAAGTCAAAAACTACGGTTCACCAGTACGGTCCATAGATAGATCAACAAACGTCGATGTTAGTCATAGTTCAACATTCGATTAGACTTCCATGATTTATTCAAATTCCTGGGATTCTCATCTACGATCATCATCTATGGGGTGTTGATCAAATGACGGGCCGTCGATTCCCTTTGTAGGTCGTATTTCTTCTTTTTCAATTGTCTTCATCATTTTATGCTCAATATCATTTCTGAAAAACAAGGCATAAAACTTGTTAAAACCAATAAAAAATGACTCTTAACACACACAATTCTTAAGTGAAATGTAATAAAAATACTTTTAACCCACGTTACATCAACCATTAGTGGTAAAAAAATTCCTAGTGGCTTCGACACCTACCTCATTAGCTCCCTACTGCCGGTCATCTCATAAACTATTGATGCCCTCTGATCCTCCTGGAATTTTTGGCGCCCCTTATTGCTAGTTCTCTAAGACTTTGTGTCCTTTGAAGTCCGACTAGAGCAGGGGCCTTCCTAATACGACATGAAGAATCAGGCAGTGCCATCTTATCCCTGAATAGTGCATCTAACATTGTATCATCAACTTGTGTTGATGGGGCCGACTCAGGCTCAGTCTCAGCTAGTGGGAGGAGGGCATCAAGATCATCCCAAAGACTATCTAGCTCTATCTGAATGGCAGAAACATCTATGCTGGGCGTTGGTCGCTCGAAGACATGCAACTTAAATGCTTCAAGGTGCTTGTTAATGCCTGCACCTTGAGGTCCATCATCCACTTCAGCCACTGCTCTACCCTAATTGCAAATTCCTCAACCGGCCATTGCATTTACGGCCGCAGATGTTATAATTGTATAGTCATATGTGCCTCCAGCTTCTGAACTTGGGCTAGAGGCCCGGTAGCAAAACCTAAATAGTGAATGGGTCTAGAGGTGGTAGGGGCTTTGCTGGCTGTCATCTTCTAGACATCATCAACCAAGTCCTCTCCCAATTGTGGCACAATAATTTTCGGCTTTCTGTACAGTGCTACTACATTTTCTTCATATAAGATAAGACCGATATCTAATGTCTTGTTCCTTGAATCAACTTGTCGCAATTCAAAATTGGCACTCCAACATCCCTGCATGACTGAAAAATTACACATGGAAAAGGGTAAGTGGTGGTGGCATTGATGTCCCTCTCATGAATCTTTGCAATCAGAATTTAAGCAAAATCCATCTCGAACCCAACAAGTAGAGCATCAAGCATGACTGCACGTTCCCATGTAAGCACATTGCCTGTCTACGTAGGATATACCTGGTCTTATACCAATATCCTAAAGAATTTGCCCACAAATTTTAAGGTGGCCTTCTTTATGCCCAAGCTCGGGGTGGTGACCCACTCAGCGCCATCACTATCTCAACAAGTGACGAGCTAACAATGCAACAGAGTTTCCGTCTGCTCTACATTCTTCTAGAATGCTCTGCTCCCCATGTTGTCCAAACAAAAATCAAATTCGACTGTGTTTATAGATAAAGGGTGGCCCGGTCCATAAAGAAACCTACATATGGTGGTCTCTGATATATCAACCTCAAACCCACAGACTAGTCTAGAGGTAAGTGGAGCACCGACGGAGGGCTTGGACCATTGATTGATTGAACCTCAGAGGGTGGTTGCATAGGATGCATACAGACCCTTATTATCCTCACTATAAGACCCTAGGCTACGACCATCCACCCGCACGTGTGTCATTGGAAGAGAGCATGGATGTCAGGCATAGTATGAAGGATACATGTTAGTGCCCTGAGCTCCTCGGTAATCAAATAGGCCAACTTATTTTTCTCATTCAACATCCTCGATTCTTGGTATATCTGCCACTTCCCACACTATTGATTTGGCTCCTAGAAACTGGAGCAGGATCTATGTTTGGCAGCACTAGAATAGCATCTGGACTGGTAGACTCATCAGACAAGGCAGTCTTTCTATGTGAACTAGAGCCAGATATAGAGCTGGAACTGAAGCCGGTAGCACAGGCGGACTCAGAGCCAGTCGGTGACCCAATTAGTGCATCCTCCTCATCAAAGTAGGAGGAACTGACTACATAGGAAACCACATGTCGGAATTGATTACATGTGATGCATGGTGTCATAGGGGATGTCCTAGTAGTGGGGGAAAATATGTGAGGTCAGTACCCGCATATGTATCTTTATCAATCAGCCAAAGGGATGGTGCCATAAAATTGTACTTGCCTCTTACGAAATAAACCAAAGTATTTTTGGGAGACATTATACCTATGGAATATTAGTTAGTACCAAAATAACCTCATAACACACTCAAAAACTTTTTAGAGAAAAGAACAGACTAAAACAAAAACATTTCTACACAGTAGCATCAATGGCCACCTTCGGTGCGTACTTAAGGTCTGTGGGTAGCCTCAGTAGGTCAGAGGTCCCAATAAATTGTGCTCTGGTATGAATGACGGATGTGCAGAATTTTCTGTAGGTTGACCTACGAACTTTAGTTCACCTTCGTTGTTCCACACTTAGTGGATTCTATATGTTTAACAGACCCACAAACTTGATAAACGGTCCGTGGATGGGGTCTTGTGGGTCACGTCTGTGCTAGGAATACGACATGCTTCATGTCTAAACCTTTTTTCAAATACTCATCCTATGTCTAATCATATATTTTAACATAATTTATGATAGTTTGTCATTCCTAGGGTTCCAATTACTAATTATTTAACCTTTGTAGCATACAAAACTAGGAACCCTAAGTCAAAATTTCAAATTAGAATACCTACACCGAGTTATTCAATTATAAAGACAACACAATCACATTCTTTCATCGCAAAAGTGTTTTTATCTATAGCATAATATGAAATTTCATAAAAAAAGTACCCAAGGTCAAATTCACTTCATTACTTCATGTATTGAACAATGAATACTGAAACTCAGAGTTTAGTTTAAAGTTTTTAGTTTACAAGTATTTGAAGTTGGAAACTGTTTGATTCAATAGACTCCTTAGACCTTATTGACATCGAATCAGGACCTTGAACTCTTTTAGTGAGGGTAGAATGGGAGTGATAAGTTTTAGGTGAGAGAGAGGGGGGAATGGAAATTCGAGAGATGAGAAGATATGGTTGGGAGATGATAGTGATTTGGGGACATATGAAGGATTTTTGGGATTTGGAGGAGTTAGAAACAATTAAAGGGAATATGGCAAGTGGGGGATGAATTGAAAAAAAAGTTTTTTAATTGAAAAGGGTTCTGGGTTGGGTCAACTGAATACTAGATTTGGACCCATGAAACCCCGTACGGGTTGTCGATCATCCTATGACTTTAGGTCAGGTCTATAGATCACTCAACACTTAGAAACACTTAATCGAATTACCTAGAATCTACATAGATCATTCAAGGTCCATGGATAGAACCACGGACCGTCGATGGGGTCAGTGGACCTCTACACCTGCATTTTTCTTTGAATTTGATTGTTAATCCTTGCACAAGTAGTAAACGTTAGGACTTTCTTTTTACATTTTATGGACACTTTTAAGATGTGATGCCTATGATTCATCTAGCCAACACTAATGAAAAAATCAAACACTTATATTAAAGATTACATTAATTTAAATACACGAAGAAAACTCCTAAATTAAAAAGAAAAACCTATTGTTTGATAGTTTGTACATCTTCGGTTGCAACCCAAGAAGTGCTTGATTTAACGTAGTGGCACCATGCCGGCCTCTTGATTACTGAGACTTCATAAAGTTGGTAGGTAGTAACCACTTCTTACACACTCTCTCTTCCCCCATATATGGCATGATCCTTTTCCTATTCACCTTGGACCTTGTTCTCGAGCTCGACTACTTCATGTGGGAACACTTGAGAAACTATGAATGGCAAGGTCCACTTGGAATTGAGCATGCCGGGAAAAAAGAACAACCTTGAATTAAATAGAAGCACCAAATCATCCATGGCAAATGGACACTTTTCAATGTTTTGATCATGGTACTTCTTTATCTTTTCGTTGTACAAGTTTGAACTTTCATAGACTTTTAGGTGAAACTTATCATGCTAATTAACATTATTCACTCGTTGACTTGATTCCGCTTCTGAATCCAAATTCAATTTCTTGACGCCCGAATAGCCTTATCCTCTAGCTCTACCGATAAATGACGAGAATTCCCATGTACAAGTTCGTAGGGTGACATAACTATGGGATTCTTGAATGCGGTGCGATAGACCTATAGAGAATCACTAAGCCATCTTGACCAATTGTTTCTATTCGCATTCACAGTCTTACCAAGAATTTTCTTAGCCTCTTTATAGGGAACTTCAACATGACCATTAGACTAAAAATTGTAAGGACTGGCTACATTGTGATGGACACCATATTTCTCTAGCAAGGACTTGAACATCATACTGCAAAAGTGGGAACCTCCATCATTCATAATCGCCCTAGGTGTACCAAATCTAGAGGAGATATCTTTTTCATGAATACGGTGGCACTTTTACCTTAATTATTTGAAAGCATATTTGCTTCCACCCATTTCGACACATAATCTACCGCAATAAGAATATACTTCATCCCATTTGAACTCACAAATTGACCCATAAAATCAATGACCCAAACATCAAACAACTCAATTAGCAAAATCAGAATCATAGGTAATTCTTGCCTTTTTAGAAATTCCTCTTTTTCTTTGGCAACTATCACAAGATTTTGTGAAATCATGAGAATCTTGGTGGATAATAGGCCAAAAGTACCTAGACTGCAGAATCTAAAGCGCAGTTCAAATATCACTATGATGCTTATCAACAGGCGAAGAATGACACACCTCTAATATACTCATCATCTCAACCGTGGGCTCAAAACGATGAATAATCCCATCAGCGCAAATGCTGAACAAATAAGGCTCATCCAAGAAGAATTTCTTCACATCATGCATAAATTTTTTCCTTTGGTGAAAAGGAAAATCTGATGGAACCAAATTACTTGCGACGTAATTATCAAAGTGTGCGAACCAAGGAACCGTATCATGAGAAGCTACCAATACCTATTTGTATGAAAAAACATCATCATTTTCAGTCCCACCTCCTAGATGGAGCATGACTTCTTCCTTAAATTTGAACATGTGCTCGACACCTTTATTTTCTATCCCTTTTCTATCTTTCACCTCAAAGTCGAACACTTGCCACAATATACCCATCTAATCAATTTCATTTTTGCATCCTTCTTAGCCATCAAATACCTCAACACAGAATGGTCAATATGCACTCTGACTTAGTATCAAGCCAGTAGGATCGAAATTTCATAAATACGAAAACCACCGCAAATAGTTCATGTTCAGTCAATGTATAATTCTCATGTTCAGTCAATGTATAATTCCTTTGAGCCAGATATAGAGATTTGATTGTATAGTAAATAGGATGGACAAACTTCTCTCGCCATTGTCCCAATACCACACAAAGTTACACTCCATTCTCATCACACATTAACTCAAATGGTTGCCCCAAATCCGATGAAATAATGAAAAGTGCGAAAACTAGTTTTTCCTTCAACTCTGAAAATGCTCTCAGAAAAACATCACCAATATCAAATTTACACTCCTTTTTGAGAAATTTGCATAATGGGTGATCAATCTAGGAGAAATCCTTGATAAACCTCCTATAGAAGCCTTCATGCCGAAGAAAACTTCTAAAACGTTATAAACTAATAATGCGTAAGTGATGGAATCTTTTCTATTACCTCGACTTGCGCTCGATCAACCTCAATACCCTTCTTAGAAATCCAATGACCCAAACCTATCCCTTCTTTCACAATGAAGTTCAACTTTTCCTAATTGAACAATAAATTTTACTCTTCACACCATTTAAGAACGTAGACAAATGATCCAAACAACCATTAAATTAGAGAAATCATCCATAAATACTCAATAGTTTTCTCCACCATATCAGAATATATAAAGATCAAACATTGTGGGAAGGTCGCTCGAACATTACACAACCCAAATGACATCCGTTAGAAGGCAAAAATCCCATTAGGGGAAGTGAATGTGGTCTTCTCTTGTTTTATTGGATCTTTGAAGATGTTATTGTATCACGAATAACCATAAAAAAAATATAAACCATTTAGAGAAAAGGGGTCCAACATCTGATCCATGAATGACATATGGAAGTAGTCCTTTCTGTACAAGCATTTAATTTTTAGTAGTCCATGCATACTCTCTATCCATTCACTAGCCGCATCAAAAAAATATTGTTTCTCGCATTAGGTACCACATGATTCTCAGCTTTCTTCGGTACACACTAAATATGACACACCCAACTACTATGTGAAATGGTATAAATGACTCCAACGTCTAACCACTTGATGATTTCCATCTTCACTACCTCTTGCATAGGTTGATTTAATATCCTTTGGTGTTCATAATACGCTCGTGATCCTTCATGAGTTAGATTTTATGAGAACTAATGCCAGGAGGAATCTTAATAATATGTACAATCGTCCACCCAATTGATCGTTTGAACCTCCTTTATATAAAAACAATGCCTCAACTTGATCCTCACTCAAATAGGTTGCAATGATGACTGGTAAAGTACCCTTTCCCCCGAAGAATACATACCTTAATTGCGATGGTAGAGTCTTAAGCTCCAATTTTGAAGCCTGTTCAACAAACGGTTTTGCGAGTGGAGAGTCGTGATTCTTCATATCTAGATCTAATCATTTTTCGTTTACGAAATTCAAACTTATCAAGTGAGGAAACAAATTTATAATAGTCTTCAATACCATAACCCTCAAAATTAACAATGCAAGTGCATCAACACCCAATCTCTCTTCAATAAATACATCAAAATCTCTCTCTAAAATGTGATTTACCACAGACACTGATTTGGGATGAATTTCCTACTTCATGGACCTACGTATATCATAATTTACCTCTTCACTATTCAATCAAAACTTTATCTTCCCCTTCTCCATATTGACAAAGGCACACCCAGTCACAAAGAATTGTCTCCTTGGGATGATGGGAACCTTATAATCAACCATAATCTAGTATCACAAAATCCACCAGAAAGATAAATGACTCCACTTTGACAATTACATCATGGAGAACACCAATGGCCTCTTCACAGTTTTGTCAGCCATGAGTAAGCGCATCACTACCAGTTTTGGCGCTCCTAAACCAAAATTCTTGTAAATGGACAATGGTATAAATCAATGCTAACACCCAAATCAAACAACGCCTTCAATAAATGGTATAACCTAATGATACAAGGAATAGGTAAAGCAGCAGGATCCTTTTTCTTCTGCACAAGCAACCTTTGTAACGACCCAAGGGTATAACTAGAAGAAATGGTATCCGCAAGTCACCACATGGTGTATACGACCTCTTGGAGGTTTCATACAATCCCTTTAGAAATCATTCATTACAGAAAAATATTTGAAAAGTAGTGCGGAATTAAACCTTTTCACTACATCATCTAAAACTCTCTTTTATTGAAAACATTGGAAATGTTAAGTCTCGTTGACAACATCTTAGACACATGAATATCTTGGGTCACAGCCCATACATCAACAAAATTGAAATTATCTAAGTCTATTACAATGTCTTTTGAATAGAAAAGCTAAACATAGCTATGTCCTCGAATAAATTGAGGACATACCAAATATTGCTTGAAAGGATGTTATTATCCAAGCTTCCCTTTAAATGACTCCTCTTAATTGCCACCTACACCTTTAGAGATAAGATAATATGGAATTAGTATATTAGAATGCACTAAAAAGTAAGGTGTCATGCAACAAAATCACGCTAAAAGTATATTTGTATGAAACATGCTCTTTTTGAAGAAAACCTTCATAACGTAAGTATAAGAAACCAGCTTCAACATAAAGTTCACATCTAAGTCATATCCCAGGTAACCCATATAGTAACATGATCAATACTTAACTCTCCTACCAAAGTTTATTCTAAGACTTACTTTAGTAAGATAAGAAGAGACCGCACATACATCCTCTTCAAACACACCTTCACAATCTTTAAGACTACCTAAGTAAGATTATTTCCTTTTGAAAATTTAACTCACCTCATAAGGTTACTCTAATATTCATTTGAGTAAAACACGAAGAGACCGCCCATACAGCCTCTTCAAGCCTACTTAAGCCACCCTCAAAGCTACCCTAGATATGGAACCTTTTCTGTAACTTCCTTTAACTTAAGTCATAGTCACTCATTAAGTTAATTAAGAAATAATACATCAATTAAGGACTTCATATAATGGTCTTGGAAAAGACCTCGGGAACCTACACTTTAGCATATTCAAGGCCTACTCGTGCCATGTCTAGAAGTGTCCCATTTCACTATATAAATGTTGTACAACTTCTCCAACACTAGAATTTATTCCATATGATAAGAATAGGTAATAACCGATATAGATCATACTAGCTAGGCTTGGAATCCTGAGTCAACCCTACTCCGATAGAGGGTGTTCTACTTGCCAGGCAAATGGTTAAGGAATACCAAGGGCTTCTTTTCACTCTAGTATCCTTCTCAAGTAGATCTACTACCCATATAATATTCACTCAATTCTAGACTTTATTCTCAAAGAGTAAGTTCAATCACACATGGGCACATGAAAAGGTACCATGCCTTAGCCATTACCTAACCATTAAGCACCTATTAAAGATGGGTTCTCTAGGTCTGCAATTCTATGGTCAATAAGGATAGCTCAATAACTTCCTTAGAGATGGTTTCATTTCGTTCCGGCCAACCTATCCCTAAGTCCACCATTCACAAAAGAAATACACTGTTATCAATTTCAACTTCAAGGATATCATAACCTTATTTCTACATAGAAGGTCCTACGTATTAGTCATGCTTAGAAGGGCACTATCTTAGGTCTGCTGATCCTAGACTTCCATTCAACATTCATCTATACATATACAAGACAAAGGTGCATAAGCCTACTATGTCAAGATTCTCATATTCACATACTTAGAATGTATCAAGTAGATAAACATAGTCTACCTTACACACACATAATCTTCACATCACATATACAATAGTGTTCATGTATCATGTGGGAAAAACCAAGGCAACCTATAAAGATACCCTATTAACACAACTAAAGACATCACCCTAGTCTATCATGATCACATATAGTCATTTAGGAAAGTTCATAATTTAGTCGCACATATTCACATATACCACATAATCCTTCACATTAATCATATATAAGTCATAATGTTAACATTACATTTCTCATAATAATGTATAAAAGGCCATGTTCATAACGGTTATAACACATAAGCACCGCCACCATAAGTGGACGATGACAATCAACTGTCACAACCTACTTGTACGCCCTAGAAGTTAGGGAAGCCCTTCGATTTAACACAGAGTACTTCACCTATCGGAGGTCTTGTACAAGCCCTTAGATATCCTTCATTGCATAAATGTATGAAAAGTAGTGCGAAATTAAAACTTTTCACACGAATAATATTTGAAAACATATTTCATAGAAAATATACGGAATAAGGCTAAGTCTCAACATACACCAATCTTAGACTCAAGAATACTTAGAACATGGACCATACAATCGAAACATACAAATGTTTAGTCTAGTACAATATTATGAATGAAAGAAATTTAAAGATAGTAATGTCCTTAAATCAAGTGAGGGCATACCCCAACATTGCTTGGAAGAATCCTAATTTCCAAGATTTGCTTCAACACGCCTCTCACCTTCCACCTACAACTTTAGATATAGACAAAATGTACGGAATTAGTACAACACATGTATGAAGTATGGAATAATGCCTAAAATCATGAGAACCAGACATTTATGAGAAATATGCTCTTTTTGATTAAAATTTCCTATTATAAACACATTATCACATTTAATCACAAAACATCACATTTTAAAATACATTCCAAGTCATGCTCAATTCATAGCAACTTACAATAACATTACAGTGACTTCACTTAAAAAAATGTAACACAGAATAACCTATAGTATGACATTTTCCTCCCAAAGGTTATCAAAAAACTAACTTAAGTAATTAAAGAAGAGACCGCCCATATACCCTCTCCAAGTTTACCTAAACAATCATTAAGACTACCTAAGTTTAGATCATGTCTATTTCATAAATTAACATTCCTATCTAGAGTTACTCATAAGAACTCCCTAAGTAATACATGAAGAGACCATTTGTATACCCCCACCAAACCATAACTAGACAATCCTTAAAGCTACTTTAGATAAGAACTTATTTATTAACATACTTTTGCTCAAGTTATTATCTTCATTAGTCCATTTAAGAGATATCAACACTTAAGAACATTCAAATAATGGTGTTGGAGAATACCTAGGGACTCATACACTAACATCTTCAAAGCTAATTGTGAAATGTATAGATAGCATTGCATTCCACTACCTAAACTTCATAGAACTCTCCAACATTAGTAGGTATCCCATATAATAAGAATAGGCAATAAATGACATAGACCATACTAGCTATGCATGGAATCCCCAATCATGAACCTACTTGAATGGAGTGTTTTCTACTTGCCAATGGTAGAACTAGGACACATCACATGTAGGCACATGGTTAAATAATATCGAGGGTTTCTTTATTATCTAATGTCATCTTAGTTAGAGAAACTTCCCAAGCATACTCACTTAGTGCTAGACTTTGTTCTCACAGAGTATTTTAATAAAAAAGAATATGAAGAGGTTCCATATCAAGTTTACAACCCAATCACAATACAACTTACCAAAGAGGGTTCAATAATGCTATCTACAATGGTCAAGAGGATAGCTCAATGACTTTCCTAAGGATGATTTTATGTTGTTCCATCAAACTAACCCTAAGTCCACCATTCACAAAACAAGCAAACCATTTCGACTTTCAACTTCAAGGATTTCATAACCTTCCATCTAGGTTGAAGGTTCCACATAAATGATTTTCTTAGATATGTTAAACATCACATGACAATCACACATACAATACTAAGAAGCTTTAGCATACTAAGTCAAGAATCCCTATTCACACTTTACTTGTATTAAGTAAGGGACAAAAGTCTACTAAAAGAAGACACACACATACTTCACCATATCATGTATAGCATATCATTCGAAAAGCATATAGGAACAACCATTGTCACATATTGGAACTCTATTCACTACTATACTATCATCAATCTATGTCATTACAAGTCTCATATAATTCATCAAGAAAAATCATACATAAATCAAGTAAAACACATGAAAACTTCATTATAGCCTACTAAAAACACATATCATCAAGTGTAAGAACTCATGCTTTGACACATACACACGTAAGTCATCACGACCTTCATAATACTCACAGATTCAAATAATAACATGATAAAGCCATAATTTATAAAGTAATGTTGAGGAGGCCACGTTGATTCACAATTAATAAAGTAATGTTGAGGAGGCCACATTTTTCACAAGTATAACAAATAAGCACTGCCACCATAAGTGAACTATACGAAAAACCATCATAATCTAAGACCTATATTACACAATATAGAGAGAGTTAGGTCAACATACCATCAATAAAACCTCAAAACTCCAATCTATAGCCAATTAAACCAACTCAATATACAAAGGCTCTTACCAATAGTAATAGTAACCAATTCAATTCAATAGTCACAATATACATTGAATCAAAGATAATACAATATTAATTCATTAAATTAGGGCAATCTACCTACAATTGTATCATGATTCTTTCATAATCTAGTAGTCCTAATCAAACTACACAAGAATTCAATAGCATAGAGACATAATCAAATCATCCATTAAGTAGTCAAAAGCTAAGGTTTCATTATTTGCATGGGTTCATAGAGTTTTAGGTTAAAATAATCAAACTTATATCAATTCAATCACAATACGATGATTCAAAATATTTTATGCAAGAGCCCATGGCTAGAAGGAAAAGAGATTCAAGGATGAAAATCATACTTAATTGATGCTAGACCATTGAGAAGATTTGACGGAGAAATCGCCCTCCAAGCTCCAATCGCCCTTCAAGCTTCAATGGTTTTCTAGAGAGTTATTTAGTGGTTTTTGGTTTTGATTTTCAAATAATAAATTAATATAAGTGTTTTAGACTTATAAAATTATTATTATAGATAAAATAACCTAAATAAACCATTCAAATAGTCTTATTAAGTCTCGGCGATAACCCCATATTTCCCTTGGGCTGGCCGAGACACCTGTAGGAAATTGCAGGTGCCAATCGACGGCCATCACTGACGCCCCATTGCACAACTAATGAGCCATCCTGCTGACCCGTGGTTTGTGTCAGAGGCTGGCCAAATGGGAGAAATTTCTCCCCATCCTAAGTGTCAACCTATGCCACCAACCTACAGGGCTTCGACCATCCTACTGGGCGTCGATTGCCATCTGAAGATGAGGCTTGTATTGACAGCTTTAGGCTAGGAGTTGGGTCCTCCTCAAGGACTGGTTGGTTGGTTCTTAGGGAGTTTTTTCTAGATGTTCCATCCTAAATATAGTCATACACATGTTAGGAACCCCTCACATCAATTTCATCAAAAACAAACACGTAAAACATGAAGAAACACACTAAGACACACAAGTACGTTCCAAGGAAAACCTTTCGAACTTCATAGATGTTTGACCTCCAAACTTCACGAAACTTCAAACACTTCCTCCTAACATCATTATGAACCATTTTAGAACTTCAATAAATCAATAAACAAGTGTTAGTATCTAGTTTTCCCTTTGTAGTTTTAGAAGTGTTACATTCTCCCCAACTAGGACAACATTCACCCTCGAATGACACTTGCTTCATTTTAAACACTATCAAAAGTTAACAAACTAAAGACTAGAAGAAAATAACCATACCACACCATAAATAATACAAACTTTAGGAGGAAAACCAATTTCTCATACTTAAAGAGTCTCAAAACAAAATAAGAGGATATAAACTAATCAATGACTCATTACAAATTAAGACTCACATTCTTCATTTCAATTCGAAGGAAGTTCTTCTCCACACCTTATCATACTCATATACATAAGTTCTATACACATTATAACCATTTTGAACAAAAGAACAATTTAGTCAAAATTTGAATTTTTTACAATGAATAGCCAACTTCTAGTGAATTATGCCAAAATTTTCAAAATGCAACTCTTAAGACAATTTATGATGAAAGCATGACAATATGAGAGATAAAACCATATAAACTCATTTTAAATCATAACTATAATTTCATCAGGTGCACAATGCAAGGAATCAATGAAATTCAATTCCAACAAGACTCCTAAATACAATGCAACATGTATCATGCTAATATGACTTTCTAACTCTCAAGTATGAATAGAACAGAAGAGAAGAGACAACAAATCACAACTCCACTTCTCACCATACTCCACCATTTGGAAGGAACTCATGACAACCAAAGGTAGAAACTATAAATTACCAACATCATCTTAATCCGACTTTGATCCCTTATCCCAAAGGTCATAGAAGCTATTCTTCCTTTGAACATTATTACCCGGAACACTTGGAGGAACTTTCTTACCTTGTTTTCCTCTAGCCGTAATAGTAGGACAATACCTCACCTTATGACCATCCTAACCATAAATAAAGAAATTTCCTGTACCAGTTAGACATTTCCCATGTTGCTTCTTCTCACAAGTAGTTCAAGTAGGCTTACCACCTTCAGAACCATTACCCTTCACATGTTTGACCTTAGGATCCCTAGGTTGATGTTCAATCGTAGCCTTCTTCTTGAACCTAGGTTGGTTTTACGCACTTGGTCCACTCCTTTTCAAATTTCTTGAAATCCTACTTAGCATGGACTCATCAATGGATTGACAATACACCAAGAGCCTTGAAATGTTCATGAAACCATGGATCATGGTCGTACGACACTCTTCTTTCACAAAGTCAGCAAAACTCATCACAAACCTACTCATCTCATCTCTAGGGTTAGACACCAAGGATAGAGCATACCTAGAAAAAATGGTAACTTCAATGAAACTCCTCAAAACTCATATTGTCTTGCTTGAGATTAATGAAATCTTTAACCTTCACCTCCCTCCTCTCACGGGGAAAGTACTTTCGTAAGAAAGTCTAGTTCAACTCCTCCCACTCTATAGGACATGAATCAACCGTCCTATTATCTTTCCATTGAGTGTACCACACTTGAGTAACCTCCCTCAATTTGTACGAAGCTAACTTCACCTTCTCCCTAGAAGTCACCCCTATGGCACTCAACACCTTATACACACCATCAAGAAAATCTTGGGGATCCTCTCCCACCTTAGAGCCAAGAAAGATAAGAAGGTTCATTCTCAAAAAATCTCTCAATCTAGAGGTCATAGTACTCTCCATAGAATTCACCCTAGGCCCAATGTCTTTAGTCACATGAGTAGTCATGGATCGGGCTAGGGAAAGTAAAGCAACTCTAATATCTCCATTAGTCAACTCATGGGGAACCACCAAAACCTTATTACCTTCACCTTTAATAGGCACTTGATAACCTTGAACACCTTGTGTAACTTGTCAACCTTGAAGAACTTGCTTAACTTGCTAAACTTGAGAAAGAATTTCCTCATTCACCCTCTCTTCTTCATCCCTTCTTGTAGCCATCCTTCTAGTATTCTTCTTCCTATATACACAAACAAAAGCATTAACAAGGACTCTCATAACTTTTTACTTTACGGCACGACACAAGACTAGAGAAAGAAGGAAACTCTATCGTACTATATCCTCTCCCTCATAGATATGTAGCGATTCACATCGATGAACAGAACTCTACAGTATGTGTCTGTATGAGAATTTTCAAATCCTAAATACTACTTTATAACTATTCTTTAATACCAAGCTTGTCACAACCCGCATGTACACCCTAGAAGATAGGGCAACCCTAGGGTTGAACACGGCGTACTTGACCTCTCGGAGGTCTTGTATTAGCCCTTTGACATCATTCATTACATACATGTATGAAAATTAGCTGGGAATTAAAACTTTTTACACTAATAATATTTGAAAACATCTTTCATAATAAACATAAGGAAAAGGGCTAAGTATCAACATATGCCAATCTTAGACTCAAGAATACTTGGGGCACGACCCATATAATCGAAATATAGAAATACTTAGTGTATTGCAATATATTGAATGAAAGAAATCTAAATATAGTAATGTCCTCAAATTAAGTGAGGACATACCCCAACTTTGCTTGAAATAGTCCTAGTTTCCAAGATTCGCTTCAAGACGCCTCTCACCTTCCACTTACAACTTTAGATATAGACAAAATGTATGGAATTAGTACAATGCATGTACTAAGAATTGCAAAATGCATAAAATTATGAGAACCGGAAATTTATGTGAAATATGCTCTTTTTGATTAAAACTACATCATAAGCATAAGAATCACATTTAAACACCAAAACATAACACTTTGAAATACATTCCAAGTCATACTCAATTTATAACAACTTACATTAACATTACTGTGAGTGCAGAATAAACAATGTAACACACAATAACCTATAGTATGACATTTTCCTCCAAAAGGTTACCATAAGACTTACTATGTAATTTAAGAAGAGACCGCCCATACACCCTTTACAAGTTTACCTAAATAATCCTTTAGACTACTTTAGTTTAGATCATGTCTATTTCATCAATTTAACTTTCATATCTAGAGTTTCTCTTAACACTTCCTAAGTAATACATGAAGAGACCATTCATATCCGTTCACACCTTAACTAAGCAATCCTTACAGCTACTATAGATATGCAATTACACACTTTTAGATCAAGTCATTATCCTCATTAGTCCATTTAAAGATATTTAACACTTAAGGACATATAAATAATGGTCTTGGAGAAGACCTAGGGACTCACTCACAAACATCTTCAAAGCCTAATCATGCAATGTCTAAATCGTCCTATACAACTAACTCAAATTTATAGAAATTCTCGAAAACTAGTAGGTATCCCATATGATGAGAATAGGTAATAACCAACATAAAACATACTAGCTACACATGGAATCAAGAGTCAAGAACCTACTCCGATGGAGGGTGTTCTATTTCCCAATGGTAGAACTAGGACACATCCCATGTAGGCACATGGTTAAGGAATATCGAGGATTTCTTTGTTTTCTAATGTCATCTTAGTTAGAGTAACTTCACAAGAATACTCACTCAGTGTTAGCCTTTGTTCTTATAGAGTATTTCGATAAAGGACCATATAAAGATGTTCAATATCAAATTCACAACCCAATCACGTTACACCTTTCCTAAGATGGTAAACTAAGGTTACCTACAATGGTGAAGATAATAGTTCAATGACTTTCCTAAAGACGATTTCATGCCATTCAATCCAACCAACCCTAAGTCCACCATTCACAAATGAAGGAAACCATTTCGACTTTCAACTTCAAGGATTTCATAACCTTCTATCTAGGTTGAAGGTTCCACATTAATGACTTTCTTAGATATGTTAAACATCACATGACAATCACACATACAATACTATGAAGCTTTAGAATACTAAGTCAAGAATCCCTATTCTCACTTTACATGTATCAAGTGAGGGACATAAGTCTACCGAAAAAAGACACACACATAATTCACAATATCATATATAGCATATAATTCAATAACTACATAGGAATAACAAATGTTAACTATAGGTCACCCTACTCGTTTCTATAATATCATCAATCTAATTCATCACATGTGTCATATAATTCATCATGAATCATCATACTTTAATCAAGTAATACACATGAAAACTTCACTATAGCCTACTAAAGACACATATCATCAACTAGAAGAACTCATGCTTTTACTCCACATATACACATAAGTCATCAAGACCTTCAAAATAGTCACATATTCAAATTATAACATGATAAATCCATAATTCATAAAGTAACGCAAACAAGGACACGTTGATTAACAATTCATAAAGTAATGCTGGCGAGGCCACATTGTTCACAAGTATAACACATAAGCACCTCCACCATAAGTGGACCATACCAAACATCATCATAATTGAAGATCTATGCTACACAATATAGAGAGAGATAGGTCAACATACCATCAATCAAACCTCGCAACTCCAATCCATAGAAAATTCAACCAACTCAATATAGAAAGGCCATTTCCAATAGCCATAGTCACCAATTCAATTCAATAATCACAATATACAATTAATAAAAGATAATACAATATTTGTTCATTAAATAAGGTCAGCCTACTTACAATTCTAGCATGATTCTTTCATAATTCAATAGCCCTAATCAAACTACAGAAGAATTCAATAGCATAGAGACATAATCAAATCAGCCATAAAGTAGTCAAAAACTAGGGTTTCATGATTTTCATGGGTTCATAGATCTTTTAGGTTAAAATCATCAAACTAACATCAATTGAATCATAATACAATGATTCAAAAAGTTTTATGCAAGAACCCATGTCTAGATTACAATTTTGAAGTTTATATTTTTTAGAAGTCTTTGAAAAACGCTTTGAAGATTGGATCCTTGAAGAAAAGAGATTCAAGGATAAAAACCATACCTTAATTGATGCTAGACCATGAAAATTGAGAAGATTTGTTGGAGAAATCACCCTCCAAGCTTCAATGGTGTTCTAGAGTGTCTTTTCGAGGTTTTGGGTTTTGATTTTGAAATAATGAATTCATCTAAGTGTGTTAGACTTATAGAACTATTTATAATAACTAAAATAACGTTAACAAACCATCCAACTAATTTTACCAAGTCTAGGTGAAAACCCCATATTGCCCTTGGGCTGGCTAAGAGACCTGCAGGAAATCGCAGGTGCCAATCGACGGCCATCACGGACGCCCCGTAGCTCAACCAACAAACCATCTAATTGTCCGTTTTATGGGTAAGAGGCTTGAAAAATGGGAGCACTTTATCCCCTTCCTAAGTGTCAACTTACCCTATCAACGTATGGGGCATTGACCAGCCGACTGGGTGTCGAATGTCATCCTTAGGTGAGGCCAATTTTGAAAACTTTTGGCTAGAAGTTTGGTCCTCTTCAAGGACCCCTTGGTTGGTCCTTGGGGAGTTTTTCCTGGACGTTCCAAACCCAAATATAGTTGTACATATGTTAGGAGACCCTCACTACATTTCATTCAAAATGAACACATAAAACTTTATGAAACACACTAGGACACACAAGTACATTTCAAGGAAACTGTTTCGACTATCATGGACGTTCTTTGATGTTTCACCTCCAAACTTACCGATACTATAAATACTGCCTCCTAACATCATTATGAACCGTTTAATGACTTCAAAACATCAAGAAACAAGTTTAGGATCCAGTTTAACCAAATTCAATCTAGAGGTGTTACATCAACACAATTCAATACCTACTCTACATAATATAAAAGATATTAGATCATCTCACCACAATTCCATCATCAACACCTCCAATTCTTATCCATTCCGACCATTATTTTCACAAGTCTCTTACCAATAGCCATACATACCAATACAAACAAATAATAAAACCATACAATTGATCCAACAAAATCCAATTGAAAGTCATCAAATAAAGGCAGCCTATATATAATTCTATCATGATCTATACACATTTCAATAGCCCAATACAATCAACACAAGAATTCAATAAGATCAAGCCATAATCATATCACCCACATTAGAGCCAAAATAGAAATTGTGTGTTTCATGGGTTCATAGGAATTTTGATCTAAAATAATTCAATTAACATTAATTCAATCATAAATCATTGATTCAAAATATTTTATGCGAAAATCAATGGCTAGAATTCAATTAAGAAGAATTCATGCTTTTTATCATCTTTGAAAACCATTGGAATTTAATCCTTGAAGAAAGAGAGTTCAAGGATGAAACACCATACCTTGATTCATGAAATGACCAGGCAATTAGTCTTTTTCTTCAAAATCTTCATAGTGAATATGCAGTCCTTTACAGTGAACTAGGCAATTTTTTTTTCAAAAATGCAACCTTTAGGCAATTCATGATAGAAACATGCTAATATGCAATGTAGAACCACATAAACACATCTTACAACATAATCATAACTTCATAAAATACACAATGCAAGGACTTAATGAAATTCAATTTTCAACAAGACCCCTAAACACAATGAAATATGCAACATACCTCTATGACTTTCTACTCTCAAGTTTGAGTTGAATTGAAGAGATTTAACAATAAATAAAAACTCCACTGCTCACCATACTCCCCCACTTAGAAGAAACTCATAACACGAAATAAACACAAGAACCTATCATCATTCGTCAACCTCGTCTGGCTTTGATCCTTTAATCCGGAGTGCATTGAAACACTTCTCGTTTGTAGCTCTAACCTTTGGAACATTAGGAACAACTTGCTTACCCTCTCTTTATCTAAAATCTATGGTGGGACAATATATATCATGTGTCCTTCTTTACCACAACCAAATAAACTCCCGGTATCCCTTAGGCATTCCTCGTAGTGCCTCTTTCCACAACTGACACACGTAGGTTTTCCATTTTGAGAATCCTTTCTCCAATTTCACCGTAGTACTCGTAGGTTCTTCTTTACTTTGAACCCTTTTCTTGAACCTAAGTTGACCTTGGTCACTAGAATCAGTCCTTTTCAAGTTCCTAGCAATTCTTCTAGTTTAAACTCCTCCATTGATTGCGCAAACACCATGAGTCTAGGTAGGGTCATATCATCATGTAGCATGGCCGTATGACATTCTTCCCTCAAATAGAGCGACAACCCTCATCACAAAACGAGCCATCTCATCCCTCGGATTAGACTCAAGGGATGGAGAATATATAGATAACATAGAGAACTTCTAAGCGTATCCCTCAACGCTCATATTGTCTTGCTTGAGAATGATAAACTCCTCTACTTTAACTTCCCACCTATCACGAGGAAAGTACTTCCCAAGAAAAGCTTCGTTAAATTGTTCCTACTGAATAGGACCTGACTCAATCGGCCTATTATCCTTCCATTGAGTGAACCACACTTGAGAAACATCCGTCAATTGATACGAAGCTAACTCTGCCTTATCCCTAGAAGTCAACCCCATGGGACTCAACACCTTGTACACACTATGTAGAAACTCTTGGGGATCCTCTCCCACCTTAGATCCAAAAAAGATAGGAGGATTCATCCTCAGAAAGTCCCTTAACCTAGACGTTATAGTGCTCTGCACAACATTCACCCTAGAAACCATACTCAAATTCGCTTGAGTAGTCACGGCTCGGGCTAAAGCTAGCAAAGCCTATCTAATATAACTATTACTCAGCTCTGCGGGAACCACCGGAAAATCATTACCTCCTTCCACTATAGGGAGTTGATCATCTTGAGACCCTAAAGCACCTTGAGGAACTTTTTCAAGTTTCTCAACTTAAGAAGGACTCTCCTGATGCACATCATTCTCCTCAACTCTCCTAGTCGGTGTCCTCCTCGTATTCATATTTCTAGTAACACAAGAAAAATCTTAAGAAAAGAGTACTCATAACTTTAACTCTATGACATGCCATAGAAGTATAAAAAAGGGAAACTCTATCGTTCTATAGCCTCTCGCATATAGATGTTCGCAACTTACACTAATGGTCAAGACTCTACTAGACGTGACTTTATGAGACTTTTCGATTCCTAAGACTACTTTTGTAACCTATGCTCTGATACCAAGCTTGTTACGACCCGAGACCACACTCTAGAAGTTAGGTCCAATCTTGGATTGAAAGCAGCGTACTTGACCTCTCGAAGGTATTGTACAAGCCCTTTTCGTATCGTTCATCACATATACATAATCAAAAGTAGTGCAAAATTGAAACTTTTAACAAAATATTGTAATTTCATTAATAACATCTTTCATTAGAAATCATGGGAAATACTAATTATCAATCTCATCAAACTTAGACACTAGAATACTTGTGACACGACCCATAGATGTACTAATATAGAAAGGACTTAGTCTATTACAATAATTCAAAGAAATAAAAGGCATCTATATATGCGCTTGAGTCAATTGAGGACATACTTCACTTTGCTTGAATGACTCTAGAATCCAAGCAATCATTCAAGATACTTCTCACCTTTCACCTACAACTTTGGAGATAACAAAATATATGGATTTAGTCCAAACATTTGTACTAACTATGACAATATGAATAAAATCATGAAAACTACCCATTCAAAAATCATATCATAATCATAATAATAATATTTAGCACCTTTGACACACATAAGATAACTTTTAAGAAATTTAGCACATTTTTAAACCAGCTTTAGAGTATCCTCAATTCAATGTGCAGTGAATTCCTTCACTTTTACAGTGAAGTGCCTTCTCGTCACTTTGACACTTCCTAACAGTACTCTTCTCACGAAGAGCTATCCTAAGACTCACTTAAGTAAGACAAAGAGACACCTCCCATGAAACCTCTCTAGGCACACCTAAATGATCCTCAGGACACCAATAATGATATCAACACACACTTACAAGACTTCAAACACATAAATATGACATTCTCCTTCCAAAGGCTATCAAAAGACTTACTTAACTAAATCAAGAAGATAACGTCCATGATTGACCTCTTCAATATTACCTAAGTAATCCTTTAGACTACCTAAGACTTAGATTATATCCACATAATCAACATCTTCCCTAACTAGATTCATTCTTAAGACTTATGTAGGTGAGATACGAAGTGAGCATTCTTATGGCCCCTTCACACCTTAACTAGACAACCCTTAACTACCCTAGAAACGTACTTATTCATTTAACATTCTTTCTCAACTCAAGTCATTACATTCATTAGTTCATTTAACACTCATTCATCACATAAATACATTCAAGTAATGGTCTTGGACAAGACCTAGCAACTCTAACTAACACCTTCAAAGTCTATTGTGCTATGTCTAGACAACGTCCCATACCACCAACTAAACCTCATAGAACTTCTCTAATACTAGTAAGTATTACATATGATGAGAATAGGCAATAACCAACATAGAACATGATAGCTAGACATGGAATTCGGAGTACTAACCTACTCCGATGACGGTGTTCTACTTGCCAATGGTAGAACTTCGACAAATCCCATGTAGGCACATGGTTAAGGAATTTGAAGGCGTGATTTGTACTTCCCTTACCATACTCACTCGGTGCTAGCCTTTGTTTTCATAGAGTAATTTACATTAAAGGTTCATATAATGGGTTTTAATATCTAATTCATAATCTAATCACATTTACCCTACAAAAGAGGTCCACAAGGGCTACCTTAAAATTGAGACAAGAAGCTCATAATGACATTCCTAAGGTTTGATATGATATTGTTCCTGTCAACAAACCTTAAGTCTATCATCCCTTTATTTGAAGGATACCGTTACGACTTTTGATTTCAACATTCATAACCTTACCATGTGGTTCAAGGTTTCATACAAAGGACCCTGTTAAAATCATTTAAGGTCACAAGTCATTCATACATACAAGACTAAGAGGCTTAAGCATCCTAAGTCAAGACATCTGATATTAACATTAATACATGCATCAAGTAAGCGACATAAGTCTACCAAGACAAGATACAACATACTTCACTTTAACACATATTACATGTCATTCTAGGATCACATAGAAATAGCCATTATAATCTTTAATTCATCCTATAAATTACCATATTATCATCAATATGAAAATCATAGACTCATATAGTAAAGTAGGAAAAACAATACACCAACCCTAAGATTATACATATAAAGCCATATTAATAGTTTGACATGATCACCTAAATAACATTAGTAGAAGAATATATATACTTTCACATTACTTATCATGTAGATATACATTATCCAACATCACATAATCATCATAATACTTCAAGTAGTTCCGACAAGGCCATGATCATCATAATGCATAATATAAGGCCGACAAGGCCACATCAATTGCAAGTAAAGTACATAACACCGCCACCACAACTGGACCATACTAATCACGACATAATTGAGGTCTAGTGATAATTAAAAAAAGGTAATTAGAGAATCTTCCCACCACTCTATCCTCAACACTTCAGTCCAATGCTAAACCATCCAATTCAATACGACAATGCCCTTAACCATGACCATAACAAACTTTTCTATACATAAACTATGATATTCAATTAAAATAGGTCAATTAAATAAAGATTCATAAATCTAGTACAACCTAGATATCAATTCCATACAATTATTACATCAATCAATATCCCATAGAAAACTACACTAGAATTCATAAGCACTAGATCATTATTACTTAACCCATAAAGTAGTCAAAAACTAGGGTTCATCAATTGCATGGGTTCATAGTTTAATTGATTTAAAATCATATAATTAATAACTATTCAATGCTTAAAAACCTTTAAAGCAAGAACCCATGGATAGATCATGAAATTTGACAATTCATCTTTAAAAACTTTAGAAAATATCATTGAAAGTTTGGTTCCTTGATGAATAGAGTTTCAAGGACAAAAAAAGTACCTCAATGAAGATAATTATTCGATTTGATGAAGAATCTCCACCCAATTCTCCAATACAAGCTCTTCCTTATGTTTTGGCTTCAAAGGTGTTCTAGAGAATTTCTAAGGAAATTTGGGTTTTGATTTTGAAAAATGAAATCTTCTAAGGGTTTTTGGCTTATAAGCATATTTAAAATACACAAAAGACCCTTTAGGAACCTCCCTTTCTTTTATTTGGAAGTGGGGTGAATTTAAAACTTCTCCCCTCAACTTACAGCGAAGCTGCACAGGAACAGCCTCACAGACGGAAGGACCATCGATGGCCCGTCCCTTGACCAATGGACCGTTTGTCTTGTCCGTGGTCTTGGACTGAAGCTGGTCTTTGACCTCTCCTTCCCTATGCCTAAGTGTCCATCAACGAGATCTCACCTACGGTGCGTCGACTGACCCACTGGGCGTTGATTGCCATCCATAAGTGGGCTATCTTGGGCAGTCTTAGCCACAAGCATGGGTCTTTCCTCCAGGACCCTTGGATGCTCTTTCGGGATGTTTGCCCGGACGTTTCCTACAAAAACATGACAGTATAGGAGTTTAGGACCTTTCATATGAATTTCATCCAAAATGAACACATAAAACTCAATGAAACATTCATATACACACAAGGTCGTTTCAAGGCAAATCTTTCAAACGCCATGGACAATCTTGTATGTTTGACCTCCAACCTGCACAAAACTTGAAACACTCCCTATATAAACTATAATAACTCATATAATACCTCCTTAACTCATAAAACACACAATGAGGCACATAACCACATATGAGGCACATAGGTGACTTAGTCGTCCCTTGACGTTTCACTTCCGAATCACCTAAACTCATAGACACTGCCTCAATACTATAATAAAAAAAAATTTAGGACCTTATACCTTCATTACAACCATTTTAGGCTCTAGCTTCACCTAAATCATTTGATGGTTGTTATAATCTCCTCCACTTGCGCAACATTAGTCCTTGAATGACACTTTGCCACTCTCCGAACATTTCCAAGAAAAGAGATTCAACTTTAAAGCTCATGACCAAACTACATAAAACATTATACAATAAAAACATCTAAGAAAAACATCAATTTCACATAATTAAGAGGATAATAACACATCAAGAAACTAGAATAAATTCTATAACTCATCATGTTATAAAACTCACATGTTTCATTCCAAATAGTTAGAACTCATTTTATTCCCAATATCATGCTCATATACATCAGTTCTAACCTTATTGCAACAATTTTAGGCCAAAAAATGAATGTCATTTTCCCCAAAATCATCACAATGAATATGCAGTCCTATATAGTGAACTAGGCAATTATTTTTCAAAAATACAACTTTTAGGCAATTCATGATACAAACATGCTAATATGCAATGTAGAACCACATAAACACATCTTAAAACATATTCATAACTCCATAAAATGCACAATACCGGGAATCAATGAAATTTAATTTCAACAAGACCCTTAAACACAATGCAACATGCAACATACCTCTATGACTTTTTACTCTCAAGCTTTAGTTGAATAAAAGAGATGAAACAATCAATAAAAACTCCACTACTCACCATACTCCTCCACTTAGAAGGAACTAATAACACTAAAGAAACACAAGAATTTACCATCATTACTCATCCTTATTCGGCTTTGATACTTTAGTCCGGAGTTCATAGAAACGCTTCTTACTTGGAGAATCTTCCTTTAGAACATTGGGAACAACTTGCTTACTCTCTCTTCCTCGAGAAGCAATAGTAGAACAATCTCTAACCTTGTTTCCTTCTTTAACACAACTAAAGAAAATCCTGGTACCCTTTAGAAATTCTCCATTGTGCCTCTTTCCTCAATTGACACACGTAGGTTTTACATTTTAAGAACCACCTCTTTTCTCCAATTTCACCTTAGCACTCCTAGGTTCTTCTTGAGTTTGAGCCCTCTTCTTGAACCTAGGTTGACCTTGGTCAGTAGAACAATTCCTTTTCAAGTTCCTAGAAATCCTTCTTAGTTTAGACTCCTATGTTGATTGCGCATACACCATGAGTGTATCTAGGGTCATATAATTATGTAGCATGACCGTACAGCATTCTAACCTCACTAGATCGGCGACCCCCGTCACCAAATCAATCATCTTATCTCGGATTTAGACACAAGGGATGGTTCATATCTAGATAACATAGAGACCTTCAAAGAGTATTCCTCAATGCTCATATTATCTTGCTTGAGATTGATAAACTCCTATAGTTTAACGTCCCTCCTCTCACGGGGACAGTACTTCACAAGAAAAGTTTCCTTAAATTTTTCCCACTCAATAGGACCCGCCTTAACCGGTCTATTATCCATCATTGAGTGTACCACACATGAGAAAACTCCCTCAATTGATACGAAGCTAACTCACCCTTCTCCCTAGAAGTCACCCCAATGGAACTCAACACCTTGTACACACCATCTAGAAACGCTTGATGGTTTTCTCCCACCTTAGAGCCAAGAGTGTTAAGAGGATTCATCCTCACAAAGTCCCTAAACCTAGACGCCATACTGCTCTCCATAAAACACAGCCTATGAACCAAACTAAAATTCGCTTGAGTAGTCACGGCTCGGGCTAAAGCAAGCAAAGCCTCTCTAATATCACTTTTCTCGACTCAGGGGGAACCATCGAAAAATCATTACCTACTTGCACAACAGGGACTTAATCCTCTTGAGCACCTTCAGCAACGTTTTCAACATGCTCATTTTAAGGAGGAATATCCTTATGCACGTCATTCTCCCCAATTCTCCTAGCCGTTGTCCTCCTTGAATTCATCTTTCTAGAAACACAAGGAAAACCATAAGAAAAGAGTTATTATAACTTTTACTCCATGGAACTACATAGGAGTAGAAAAGAAGGGAAAGTCTGTCGTTTTATAGCCTCTCACCCATAGATGTATGTCGACTCACACCGATGGCCAAGACTCTACTAGACGTGACCTAATGAGACTTTTTGATTCTTAAGACTACTTTCATAACCTATGCGTTGATACAAAGATTTTCACGACCCCATACAACACCTTAGAAGTTAGGGCCAATCTCTGATTACAACCGACATACTTAACCTCTCGAAGGTTTTTTACAAGCCCTTTTTGTATCGTTCATTGCATATACATAGCGAAAAGTAGTGCAGAATTAAAACTATTCAAAAAACATTATAATATCTTTAATAACATCTTTCATTAGAAATCATATAAAATACTAAGTCTCAATCACACCAAACATGGACACGAGAATACTTGGGACACAACCCATAGATGTACAAATATAGAAAGGACTTAGTTTATTACAATACTTCAAAATAATAAAAGACATCTATCTATGCCCTCGAGTCAATTGAGGGCATACATCCCTTTGCATTAGTGACTCTAGAATCTAATCTCTCCTTCACGATCCTTCTAACCATTCACCTACACCTATAGAAATAACATAATTTATGGAATAAATATAAACACTTGTACTAAGTATGGCATTATGCATAAAATTATGAAAACGGACATTTATTAGAAATATGCATCTTCTTATTTAAAAATCATATCATAATAATAAGAATAAATTTAACACCTTATAAACACATAAGATAACATTTAAGTAACTTAGAACAATTTAAAACCAACTTTACAGTATCCTTAATTCACTGTACATTGAATTCCTTCACTGTTACATTGAAGTGCCTTCTCTTCACTTTGACACTTTCTAACGTGTAGTCTTCTCACTAAAAGCTATCCTAAGACTCAATTAAGTAAGACATACAGAGACCTACCATACAAACCCTCTAGGCACACAAATATAATCCTCAAGACCACCTATAATGAGATCAACAGACACTTACAAGACATCAAACACATAAACATGACATTCTCCTTCCAAAGTTTATCAAAAGACTTACTTAAGTAAAATAAAAAAGATAACGTCTATGATTGACCTCTACAAGATTATTTAAATAATCCTTGAGACTACCTAAAAATTAGATCATGTCCACATAATCAACTTCTTCCCCAAATAGATTCATTCTTAAGACTTAATTAGGTAAGATACGAAGTGACCGTTCCTATGGCTGCTTCACAACTTAACTAGACACCCCTTAACTACCCTAGGTAAGTACTTATTCATTTAATATTGTTTCTCAACTTTAATGATTACATTCAATAGTTCATTTAAGATTCATTCATCACATAAAGACATTCAAGTAATGGTCTTGAACAAGACCTAGGGACTCTAACTAACACCTTCAAGGCCTATTGTGCAATGTGTAGATAGCGTCACACACCACCACCTAAACCTCATAGAACTTCTCTAATACTAGTAGGTATCCCATATGATGAGAATAGGAAATATCCGAGATAGACCACGCAAGCTAGACATAGAATCCGGAGTTCTAACCTACTCCGATTAGGGTGTTATACTTGCCAATGGCAGAACTTGGACAAAACCCATGTAGGCACATGGTTAAGGAAATGAAGGGAGTGCTTTGTACTCCTGTCTCATCCTTTAACTAGAGCTACTTCCCTAACCATACTCACTCGATGCTAGTTTTTGTTCTCATAGAAAAATTTACATTAAAGGTTCATATAATGGGGTGCCATATCTAGTTCATAATCTAATCACATCGACCCTATCAAAGAGGTCCACTAGGGGTACCTTACGATGGCGACAGGAAGCTCATAATGACTTTCCTAAGGTTTAATATGATGTCTTTCCAACGAACCAACCTTAAGTCTATCATCCCATTACTTGAAGGATACCATCACGATTTTGACTTTAATATTCATACATACAAGACTAAGAGGCTTTAGAATCCTAAGTCAAGACATCTCAAATTCACATTCATATATGCATCAAGTAAGGGACATAAGTTTACAAAGACAACACAACATACTTCACTTCAACACATATTACATGTCATTTTGAGAACACATAGAAATAACCATTATAGTCTTAAGTCATCCTATAAACTACCATATTATCATCAATATTACCATCAAAGACTCATATAGTAAAGAAGGAATAACAAAATTTCAACCCTAAGACAATACATATAGAGCCATATTAATAGTGTAAAATGATCAGCTAAATAGAATCAATAGAAGAAAACATATACTTTCACATTCCTTATCATGTAGATACCCATTGTCCAACTTCACATAATCATCATAAGTCTTCAACTAGTGTCGAAACAGTATTGATCATCATAATGCATAAAGTAACGCAAACAAGGCCACATTAATTGCAAGTAAAGCACATAACGCCGCCACCTTAACTGGACCATACTAGTTATAACATAATTGAAGTCTAATTATCATAAAATAAAGGTAGTTAGGGCAGAGTACCACCACTTCATCCTCAGCACTTCATTCCAATGCTAAACAATCCAATTTAATACCATAAGGCCCTACCCATGACCATAACAAACTTTTCAATACATAAACAATTATGTTCAATGAAACTAGGTCAATTCAATAACTGTTGATCAGTATAACACAACCTAGATATCAATTCAATTCAATTATTACATCAATCAATAGCCCATAAAAAACTGCACTAGAATTCATAAGAATTAATTTATTATTACTTAACCCATAAAGTAGTCAAAAACTAGGGTTCATCAATTACATGAGTCATAGGTTAATTGTGTTAAAGTCGTATGATTAATAACGATTCAATCAACATTCAATTATTAAAAACCTTTAATGCAAAAACCCATGGATAGATCATAAAATTGGACAATTGATGTTTGAAAACTTTTGAAAACATCTTTGAAAGTTTGGCTCCTTGATGAATAGAGTTTCAAGGATCAAAAACTATACCTCAATGAAGCTAATCCTTCAATTTGATGAAAAATCTCCACTTAATTCTCCAATCCAAGCCCTTCCGTGAGTTTTTGCTTCAATGGAGTTCTAGAGAATATCTAAGAGAATTTTTGTTTTGATTTTGAAGAATGAAATCTTCTAAGTGTTTTAGGCTTATAAACATATTTAAAATATCAAAAAGACCATTTAGGAACCGCACTATCTCCTATTTGGAAGTTGGGTGAATTTACAACTTCACCCCTCAACTTACAATGAAGCTGCGCAGGAACAACCTCACAAACGGAAGGACCATCGACAGACCGTCCTGCTGGTTCTTGGTCTGGGAATAAGGCTTATATTTGACCTCTCCTTCCCCATGCCTAAGTTTCCATCGATGATATTGCACCTACGGTGCGTCGACTGACCCACTAGGCATCCATTGCCATCCGCATGTGGGCTGTCTTGGGTAGTCTTGGCCACCAACATGGGTTATTCTTCAAGAACCCTTGGATGGTCCTTCGGGATATTCTCCCAAACTTTTCCAACTCAAACCTACTTGTATACTAGTTTAGGACGTCTCACATGAATTTCATCCAAAACGAACACAGAAAACTCGATGAACATGCATAGACACACAAGGTCATTTCAAGGCAACCCTCTCAACACCATGGACGTTTGACCTCCAAATATCACAAAACCTGGCACACTGCCTATATACACTATAATAAACCATATAAGACATCATAAACTCATAAAACACACAATTAGGCACATAACCACTTATGAGGCACATAGGTGACTTAGTCGTCGAACGTCTTAGTCGTCCCTTGATATTTCACTTCCAAATCACCTAAAATCTTACTCACTGCCTCAATACTATATTATAAAAAAATTTAGGACCTTATACCTTAGTTACAACCATTATAGGCTATAGCTTCACCTAAATCATTTGAGGAATGTTATAAGCTCCCCCACTTGGACAACGTTCGTCCTCGAATGACACTTTTCACTATTAGAACATTTCCAAGAAAAGAGATTCAACTTAAAAGATCATGAACACACCATATAACACATTATACAATTCAAACATCTATGAAAAACATCACTTTCACATAATCAAGAGGTTAAAAAAGACAACAAGAAACTAGAAGAAATTCTATAACTTATCAGGTCATTAAATTGACATATTTTATTCGAAATAGTAAAAACTCAATTTATATTCAATATAATGCTCATATAAACCAGTTGTAACCACATTGCAACAATTTTAGACGAAAGAATGAATAAGTTATTTTTTCCAAAATCTTCACAGTGAATAGGCAGTCCTTTACAGTGAACTAGGCAATTTTTTTTCAAAAATGCAACTTTTAGGCAATTCATGATAGAAACATGCTAATATGTAATTTAGAAATAAATAAACACATCTTACAACATAATGATAACTTCACAAAATGCACAATGCAAGGAATCAATGAGATTCAATTTCAACAAGACCCCTAAACACAATGCAACATACAACATACCTCTATGATTTTCTAATCTCAAGCTTGAGTTGAATAGACAAGATGATACGATAAATCGAAACTCCACTGCTCACCGTACACCCCCACTTAGAAGGAACACATAACACTAAAGAAATATAAGAACTTACCACCATTCCTCATCCTCATCCGGCTTTGATCATTTTGTCCGGAGTGCATACAAACACTTCTTATTTGGAGCATTATCCTTTGGAACATTAGGAAAAACTTGCATACCCTCTCTTCGTATATAAGCAATGGTACAATCTCTCATATTGTGTCCTTCTTTACCACAACCAAATAAACTCCCCGTACGCCCTAGGCATTCCCCATAGTACGTCTTTCTACAACTGACACACGTAGGTTTTCAATTTTGAGAACCACCTCCTTTCTCCAATTTCACCTTAGCACTTCTAGGTTCTTCTTAAGTTTGAGTCCTCTTCTTGAACCTAGGTTGACCTTGGTCACTATAACCACTCTTTTACAATTTCCTAGCAAATCTTTCTAGTTTAGACTTGTCTATTGATTGCGCATACACCATGATTCTAGCTAGGGTCATATCATCATGCAGCATGGTCGTACGACATTCTTGCCTCACTAGATCGGCGACATGCATCAAAAAATGACTCATCTTATCCCTCAGATTAGACACAAGGGATGGGACATATCTAGATAACATAGAGAACTTCAAAGAGTATTCCTTAACGCTCATATTGAATTGCTTGAGATTAATAAACTCTTGTACTTTAACTTCCCTCCTCTCATGGGGAAAGTAATTTCCAAGAAAAGCTTCCTTAAATTCTCCCCACTTAATAGGACCTAACTGAACTAGCCTATTATCCTTTCATTGACAATACCACACTTGAGAAACATCCCTCAGTTGATACGAACCTAACTCTACCTTCTCCCTAGAAGTCAACCTTATGGCACTAACAACTTTTACATGCCATCTAGAATGTTTTGGGGATCATCTCCTACCATAGATCCAAGAAAGACAGGAGGATTCATCCTCACAAAGTCTCTTAACCTAGACGTCGTATTGCTCTCCACAACATTCACACTAGGCACCATACTAAAATTTTCTTAAGTAGTCACGGATCAGGATAAATCAAGCAAAGCCTCTCTAATATCATTATTACTCAACTGCGGGGGAACCACCGGAACATCATTACCTCCTTCCACAATAGGCACTTGATCATCTTGAGCACCTTGAGGAGCTTGCTCAACTTGAGGAGAATTCTCCTCATGCACATTGATACGCTCAAACTTACTTCTCAAATAAGAAGTAAAGTGGTCGTATCAAGTAAATAACCCAACTAGTGAGGTTGGGATCGTTCCCACGAGGAAAATAGTTTACACTTAACTTCAATCTATTATTACTATTGTACAGTCAATGACTTCCTCGGAAAGTAAAAACAATAAAAGGGGGGTTTCTATTTCAAAATGAATGAAAATAACTAACGAAATTGAAAGAGACACTTAACAGCTTTGAATGTTGGAGTTTAATCAATTAATCAAAGTAACTAGGGTTTACGTGTTCCCCACAGGTTCATAACTTGATAATTCTAACTATAACAATTCTTTCCTAGTATCTTGCATGCAAAGTGATAAGTTATGTATTTCTAAATCCTTGGTCCGGCATCTAGAAAATCTCACTCCGCACCTTGGTCCGGCTACGTGTGTTGCTATCCTAACCCTTATCTTTACCTCATATTAAGCATCGTATTCGATATTTGACTAAGTTATTACCTCGTACCAATCAATACTAGCCTATTAGATAGTATACACTAAATCTATGTTGATAATTCTTTTCCTATTATCTACCTCCTTGGTCCGGCAAGTAGCATTAAGGCGAGTTCTAACGTTGGCCATCCGTTAAAAAGACTTCTAAGCGAAAGAATTATTAATACATGCAAGACACTATTCTAGAATTGTTATTTTAGTTAGGTTTTACCTCATTATTTGCCTATGGTTCCCACAATCCTAGTTATGGAGTTTAGTTACCCATAGTCATAATCACAATATTCAAATATATGATATAAGAATTCATGTACTTACTTCAATGAGAAAGAGTAAAATCCGAAAGTTTTCTTGATTAATCACCAAAAATCACCAACAATCACTTGCAAGAATCTCAAAGTAATCAAGAATCTCACAAAAAGTCTAATGATAATCAAAAGTCTAACACTAATACACAGAGTCTAATAATGATCCAGAGTCAACTAATAATACCGAGTCTAACCTCAAAAACGAGGTTTTTCGAACTATTTATAGAAAATAAAAACCTAATTAAACAAGGACTCTATTTGCTGGAAATCTGTCAAAACGCGGCTGGGTCGACGGACCTCGCGACGGATCGTCGTGGTCACGACGGACGGTCATGGACACTGTCGTCCCATACTTGATGAAATATCTTCTGCTGCTCTCTTCGTTACCCTCGACGGCAAGTATGACGGACCGTCATAGGCACAATGGTCCGTCGAGGGTCTTCGTTCCAAAACACTTAAACTCTTGGAATATGGGTACTGGGATTACTTCTCTGAAATTCATGACGAACCTGCAGGACGGACCGTCATAGACACGACGGACCGTCATAGACTCCGTAACCCCACACTTGGTCAGACTTCCCCATTTTCCTTCAGCAGCTGCACTACGCTGCCACCTACGGACCGTCACAAGCACGACGGACCGTCACAAGCTCTGTAGGTGGTCTTTTCTGCATTTCTTCGCTCAAAATCTCCGCATACATCTTTGAACAGATTTCCTGCAAATAAGGAGAAACTTATATAAGCAGAAAAAGGCTTTTGGACACACTAAACTCAAGGAAAAAGTATTAATAATACCGTGAAACCACGGTATATCACACATCATTCTCCTCAACCCTCCTAGTCGGTGTCCTTCTCATATTCATCTTCCTAGAAACAGAAGTAAAACCATTAGAAAAGAGTACTCATAACCTTTACTCTACGGCACCACATACAAGTAGATAACCAGGGCAACTCTATCGTTCTATAGCCTCTCGCCCATAGATGTGTCGCGAAATACACCGATGGTCAAGACAGCACTAGATGTGACTTGATGAGACTTTTTGAATACTAAGACGACTTTCATAATCTATGCTTTGATACCAAGCTTGTCACGACAATCTCAAATTGGAACCGGTATACTTGACCTATCGGAGGTCTCGTATAAGACCTTTTCGTATCATTCATCGCACATACATAATGAAAAGTAGTACAAAATTAAAACTTTTCACAAAAACATTAGAATATCTTTAATACCATCTTTCATTAGGAATCATAGGAAATACTAAGTCTCAATCTCATCAAAATTAGACACGATAATACTTGGGACACGGCCCATAGATGTACTAATATAGAAAGTACTTAGTCTACTACAATACTTCAAAGGAAATAAAAGACATCTATATGTGTCCTCGAAAAAATTGACGACATAATTCACTTTGCTTGAACAACTCTAGAATCCAAGGTGTCCTTCACTATCCTTGTCACCTTTCACCTACACATTTAGAGATAACGAAATGAATGGAATTTGTACAAACACTTGTACTAAGTATGGTATTATCCATAAAAACATGAAAACGGACATTTATTAGAAATATGCATCATCCTATTTAAAAATCATATCATAATCATAAGAATAACATTTAACACCTTATAAACACATAAGATTACATTTAAGCGATTAAGCACATTTTAAAACAAACTTTACAGTAACCACAATTCACTGTGAAGTGCCTTCTTTTCACTTTGATACTTTCTAACATGTTGTCTTCTAACTAAAAGTTTTCCTAATACTCACTTAAGGAAGATAAAAAAAGACCGCCCATACAACCACTCTAGGCACAACTAAATGATCCTCAAGACTTCCTATATTGAGATCAACACACACTTACAAGACACCAAACACATAAACATGACATTCTCCTTCCAAAAGCTATCAAAAGACTTACTTGAGTAATCAAGAAGATAACCTCCATGATTGACATATTCAAGATTACATAAGTAATCCTTAAGACTACTTAAGACTTAGATCATGTTCACATAATCAATATCTTCCCTACCTAGAGTCATTCTTAAGACTTCTATAGGCAAGATATGAAGTGACCATTCCTATGCGCCCTTCACACCTTAACTAGACAACCCATAACTACTTTAAGTAAGTACTTATTCATTTAACATTCTTTATCAACTTAAGTCATTACATTCATTAGTTCATTTAAGACTCATTCATCACATAAAGACATTGAAGTAATGGTCTTGGACAAGACCTAGAGACTCTAATTAACACCTTCAAAGCCTATAGTACAATGTCTAAATAGCGTCCCATACCATCACCTAAACCTCGTAAAACTTCTCCAATAGTAGTAGGTATCTCATATACACATTCTTACATGCATCAAGTAAGGGACAATACTCTACGAAGACAACACACAACAAACTTAACCTTAACACATATTACATGTCATTCTAGGAACGTATAGAAATAATCATCATCATCTCTAAGTCATCCTATAAACTACCATATTATCATCAATATGACCATCGTAGACTCATATAGTAAAGTAGGAATAATCATACATAAACCCTAAGACTATACACATAAAGCCATATTCATAGTCTAACATGATCACCTAAATAGCATCAACAGAAGAACACATACACTTTCACATTACTTATCATGTAGATACACATTATCCAACTTCACATAATCATCATAATACTTAAAGTAGTGCTGACTAGTTTATGATCATCATAATGCATAATGTAATGCCGACAAGGCCACATCAATTGCAAGTAACGAACATAGCACCGCCAACATAAGTGGATCATACCAATAAAACATAATTGAAGCCTAATTATCATAAAATAAAGGAAATTAGGGCATCATACCACCACTCCATCCTCAACATTTCATTCCAATGTTAAACCATCCAACTTAATACCACAAGGCCCTTACCCATGGCCATAACCAACAATTCAATACATAAAATATGATATTCAATGAAACTAGGTCAATTCAATATAGATTCATAAATCTAAGACAAATCTATATATCAATTCACTACATTATTACATCAATAAATAGCGCATAGAAAACTACACTAGAATTCATAAACATTAGATCAATATTACTTAACCCATAAAGTAGTCACAAACTAGGGTTCATCGATTACATGGTTCATAGGTTAATTGAGTTAAAAGTATATAATTAATAACAATTCAATCAATATTCAATGCTTAAAAACCTTTAATGCAAGAACCCATGGATAGATCACAATATTGGACAATTCATCTTTGAAAACTTTAGAAAACATCTTTGAAAGTTGGGCTCCTTGAAGAATCGAGTTTTGAGGATTAAAAATCTTACCTTAATGAATCTAATCCTTAAATTTGATAAATAATATCCACTTAATTATCCAATCCAAACCCTTCCTTGAGTTTTGGCTTCAATGGAGTTCTAGAAATTTTTAAGGGAATTTGGGTTTTGATTTTGAAGAATGAATTATTCTAAGGTGTTTGGGATTATAAACATATTAAAATACCCAAAAGACCCTTTAGGAACCGCCCTTTCTCTTATTTGTAAGTGGGGTGAATTTACAACATCACCCCACAACTTATAGTGAAGCTGCATAAGAACAGCCTCACAGACGGAAGGACCATCAACGGCCGTCCCTTGACCAACGGATCGTCCTGCTAGTCTGTGATTTGGGACTGAGGCTGGTCATCGGCCTCTCCTTCCCCAAGCCTAAGTTTCCATCAATGAGACCTCACCTATGACGTCGGCTGACCCACTGGGCCTCGATTACCATCCGTAGGTGGGCTGTCTTGGGCAGTCTTGGCCACCAACATAGGTCCTTCCTCAAGGACCCTTGGATGGTCCATGGGGATGTTTTCCCGGATGTTTCTAACCCAAAACATGTTTGTATATGGGTTTAGGACCTCTCATATGAATTTCATTCAAAACGAACACCTAAAACTCGACGAAAAGTTCATAGACACACAAGGTCATTTCCAGACAAACCTTTCGAACGCCAAGGACATTGTTGGACATTTGACCTCCAAACTTCAAGAAACTTGACACACTGCATATATACACTATAATAACTCATATAAGACCTCAGTAACTCATAAAAGACACAATTATGGACATAACCACATATGAGGCACATAGATGACTTAATCGTCGAAGTCTTAGTTGTCCTTTGACTTTTCACTTCCAAATCACCTAAACTCTTAGACACTGCCTCAATACATTATTATAAACCATTTTAGGACCTTAGATTTTCATGAAACCCATGTTAGGCTTTAGCTTCACCAAAATCATTTGAAGCTTGTTATACATGTTCTGCATGTTCTGCGATATCCTCAATCCATGACATACTACCTCCAGCTTCGCTATTGCCAGAATCCTTATATTGTGGAGGAACATAAAGCCTAACCCTATTGTTCATATTTCCATAGTTGTTCCGGTTGTAATTCTTATCGCAATTGTAGTTCCCATCCATACATATTGACCCTCATGATTATAACTACCATAGTTCTGACCTTGCCTTCCTTGACCCTGGTATCAATTATTTAAAATGCAACCTTTGGCATTCGCTCAGAGACCCCCCAACTGATCATTCACCAAGCAATCATCTTCCTCATAGTAGCAATCCTCAATAGGTGGTGGTGGAGTCCTAGTTAAATAATTTACAGCATTTATATTTTTTGGACCTAAGCTTACATGCTTTAATACCAACCCAAGTTCTGTCCTTATCTGAGACATATCCTCACGAATGTCATCGGGAAATTGACTAGGCATAGCTTGATCTGAAAATATGCTTCTTTCGGTGTCTGACTTATACGTGCTTCATGCTGTACTGTTTCGAGAGATCTTCTGCAACATCTCATAAATCTTCTCAAAAGGGCATTCAACATATGATCCTCCAGATATAGTATCAAGCACAACCTTACCGTTGTCATCATGACCTTTGTAGATGTACTTCTTAAGTGACTTATTATCAATGCAGTGATTCAAAACACTTTCTTATTAATGTTATGAACCGATTCAACACCAGGTAGTGCCACGAGGTTGTTGAGTTTATATTTGTGGTTTAGCTTCTTTGATAACGGGAAATACTTGACCATGAATCCCTTGTGCAATTAATCTCTCCTTGAATTGAGTTGAAGGGAAGCTCAACGAACTAGTTCACAACATCTCCAGTAAATGATTAAGGAGAAGATTTTCAAACTTATGACATTCATGTCTGAATCCGGTCTCCCCACACAACTCTTACAAAGACTCCTTAACTTGGCCATGTGTCGATACATATCTTCCAAAGCCATCCTAGAAAACCAACCTTTCACTGTAACCATATGCATCAAACTACTAGTAACAAAAAATGAATGCCAAGGAGGTACTGAAGGAAGAACAATTGTGTCACATCCGAGGAGCACCCCCAAGAAGTAACTAGTGTCGTCACCCTTGAAGAGGACTAAGACTAACCTCTTCAGATTCGTCATTACATTTCATAGGTTATTTGGAAAATTTAAAACTTTGTAACTACTTTTACATTGAGGTTTACTTAGACCACTCGCATACACATATTATATATTTAGCGAGTATACATAGACTCCTCATATAAGAAGATTGCATAGTCTTCTACTCCTATTTCACATGCATAATATAACAATATAGATTCATAAGAATGTCTAAGATATGTCTCATATTAAACCATATAAAACGAGTACAACATTGGGTGTAGCCCATACTTCATTAAAATAAAGAGCCGCATATAAGCTACACAACAAATGTCTTCAAATGAAAAGGATATAAACTAGAAGTCTTATAACCAGAACAACATCAATATATTGATAATGTCATCGTCCTTAGAAATTGATGATACCGAACACTTGGAAAATATCGAAGTAGTCTTCGAAGTCTTTCTATAAGATCAATGGTTGGATCCTACATTTGTAGTAAACATAAAAGACGGGTTAGTAGACACTTGTTGTTCAAATCTAAAGAGGACATTTGTTCAAAGCCATGCTAAAGTACATTTCAAATCCTTATTAGTAATCATGAACCTATATAGACCAACAATTACATAATCAATAAGTAAAACCCATGTACAACACACGACCCACCTCAACAAGTAATAGTCAATTCAACATGCATGGACTTACTAACATCATTACATACGCAAGATCCATACTCATAAACCACCGTTTGGCCTACAAGTGCAATGACCAAGCAAAAGCACATAAACTTACTCAATCAAGTAAACCAAACAAAGGATCACAAATAGTTTCCAACTCTACATAGAATAGCATCAAAAGTAGTCATCATCATATTTAGTAATATAGACCAATAGAATGTTCATCAATAAAACTAACATCATATAGGATCATCAACATGTAAAGTAAACATATGCATAACATTAACTTTATAAGATCATAGGAACATAATGATAACCTTCTAGGACTTTCCTCAAAGCCAACTAGTGCAATGCCTAGGTAGAGTCCCATACCCCTACCGAGACTAATTCAACCCCTTAGGTCACCCTAGTTAGTGTTTACTTCATTACTTAATTTTACTTATGGTAAAACTTTCCTTAAACGATATAGACCTCAAGATCTAAGTGTGGAATCCGGTTTTGTAAAACCTTACACTAAAAGAAGGTGGTATACCGGCCAAAGTAGAACCAAACATATACCTACAATCTAAGGTGGATCCACTAGCTAGTATTCATATGGTAGCAACATAGTTCAACTGGTGATATGTATTGAACCCTCTACATACCTATTGGCAATTGGATTCCTCCTCTCATGAGAATCCTTAGGGTGAGTGCCCTCATAGGGGAGTCAACACCTCATATGAGAATACGAGGTGAATATTCCTCCACGGAAAGCCAACACCTCTCATTTTCAAGTTCACTCGGTTCTAAGCTAAGTCTCTTTTTTAAATGTGGTTCCTTAACAATCATAACTTAGTTTAGGTCATAGGAGAATAGCTCCTTGTATAGTCATAGTCATTAGCTCAATAGGAATTGCATGAGAACATCCTTTCAATACAACCCTCATATGTGAGATTAGCACATTAACATGATCATATCATAGCAAGGAACATAGGTACTCCAAAATCAACTTTATATCATTACATCATAAACATAATCTCACAATCACATAATAAAGAAATTTCAATTGCATCATAATACCACACCTACTTAATCCAATTACAGAACATACTTCAATTGAACTTCATGATACTGGCCATCACAATTCAAGTAAAAGTTTAGGATAAGAATGACTTACCCAATCTCCTTCAAAATTCATAATCATAGTCTTACCATCAACTAACCACCTTCATCCAATAAGAAGTGTAGTAACATCATTCAATACTAATTAATACAATAAGTAGATCAATTGCATCATCACTATCCCAATAAACTTCAATTCATAACCTAGGTGTAATACCTCAAAAATAACTTAGGTGAAGCTAGAGAAATTTTTTTTTCATGAGTTTATAGTTCCTAAATAGGTCTATATTGTGTATTGAGGCAGTTTCTAATGATTTAGGTGCATTTGAAGTAAAACGTCAAGGGACAACCAAGACGTTCGACGGCTAAGTCACCTATGTGTCTCATGTGTGGTTATGTACCTATATGTCTATTTCATGAGTTAATGAGATTCTTATATGAGATTCTCATATGAGTTATTATAATTTTTACAGGCAGTGTGTCATGTTTCGCGAAGTTTGGAGGTCAAATGTCCAAGAACGTCCATGAAGTTCGAAAGGTATGCCTTGAAACGACCTTGTGTGTCTTGGAATGTTTCGTTGAGTCTTACATGTTCGTTTGGTATGAAACTAATGTGAGAGATCCTAAACTCATATACAAACATATTTGGGCTAGAAACGTCCGGGAAAAAGTCTGTAACACTATCCAAAGGTCCTTGAGGAAGTACCCTCTCCGTGAGCCAAGGCTGCCTAGACAAGGCCCCAATCAACTGAGGCAAACGATGGCTCGTGGGCCAGTAGACGCCCCGTCGATGGTTGTCGTGGTTAAAGACATAGCCTACAAAGATTAATCTACCAATTTCAAGTCTCTAAACCAAACAATGAGATTCCAGGATGGTCCGTTTGTGGACAAATGATCCGTCAATTGTCAAGTTGTTGGTTGACTTTCTTCTGCGCAGGTTAACTCTAACTGTAGGGATGATGTGGTAAATTCACCAACGTCCAAATAAGAGAAAGTGAGGTTGCTTAGGGTTATTTTAGGTATTCTAAGTGGATTTATAATTCCTACCTAGATGAACTCATTCTTCAAAATAAAAATCCAAAATATCTTAGAAATTCTCTAGAACTCCATTGAAGCCAAAACTAATTAAAGAACTTTTATTGGAGATTTGAGTGGTGATTCTTTCATAAATTTTGTGGATTAGCATCATTGAGGTATGGTTTTTTATCCTTGAAACTCTATTCATCAAGAATTCAATCTTCGAAGTTATTTTCAATGACTTCACAAAAGACGAGTTTTCTAAATTAAAATCTATAAATGGATTCTTTCATTAAAGGTTTAAATCATTGAATATTGATTGAATTATGTTTAATTAGATTATTTTAACTCAATTACCCTATGAACCCATGTAATTGATTAACCCTAGTTTTTGACTACTTTATGGGTTAAGTAATATTAACTTAATGCTTATGAATTATAGTGTTGTTCTATATGGGGTATTGATTGATGTAATAATTTTATTCAATTGATGTATAGGTTGTGATATATTGATAAATCTATATTGAATTGACCTAGATTCATTGAGTATTATAGTTTTTTTATTCAATTGATGTTCATTACCATGGGTAAGGGCCTTATGTTATTGAATTGAATAATTTAACTTTGGATTGAAATGTTGAGAATAGATTGGTGGTATGCTGTCCTAATTCTCTTTATTTTATGTGATGTAGATATTGAATTATGTTGTGATTGGTATAGTCAACTTATGGTGGTGTTTGTATGTGAATGATGTGGCCTTGTCGGAGTTAGTTTATGTATTATGATGATCATTGCCTTGTCGGCATTACTTGATATATTGTGATGATAATTGTAGTTGATTATGTGAAGTAAGGTCATATTCATCTACTTGTGATTAAGTGAAATTATATGTTCTCGATTGATGTTGTTAGGTGATCGTGTTAGACCATGACTATGCCTTATGTATGTAGTCTTAGAATTGATGTATTGTTATTCCTACTTTACTAAATGAGTCTATTATAGTTATATTGATGATGTCCAAGTTCTACCATTGGAAAGCAGAACACCCTCCGTCGGAGTAGGTTACAACTCTTGATTCCATGCTTTTCTACCATGGTCTATGTTAGTTATTGCCTGTTCTAATCATATGGGATACCTACTAGCATTAGACAAGCTCTATGAAGTTTAGATGGTGGTATGGGACACTATTTAGACATTACACAATAGTCTTTGAATATGTTAGTGAGCGTCCCTACGTCTTCTTGAAGACCATTACTTTAATGTCCTTTATGTGATGAATGAGTCTTAAATGACATAATGAATGTAATGATTTAAGTTAAGAGAGTATGTTAAATTAATAAATACATATCTATAGTAGTTAAGGGTTTTCTAGTTAAGATGTGAAGGGGGCATATGAATGGTCACTTCATCTCTTACCTAGATAAGTCTTAAGAATGACTCTGGTTAGGAAAAATGGTTGATTATGTAGGCATGATCCAAACTTAGTTAGTCTTCACGATTACTTTGGTAATCTTGAAGAGGTCTGTCACGGACATTTTCTTTTTGAATTACTGGAGTTACTCTTTTCATAACCTTTGAAAAGAAGAATGTCATGATATATGTATGTTGTTGTCTTAAGTGAGAATGATCTTATCCTAGGTAATATATAGGATCTGTTAAGTGTGTGTTAAAGGTATTGTATGGGCGGTCGCTTCACAACTTACTAAGGCGAAGCTTAGAATTACCTTTGGTAAGAGGATCTCTTGTTTATGTGGTTGGTGTAATGTAAGTGTGTATATCTCATTATAGGTGGGTTTAAGGATAACTATGGTGTGCCTAAAGAGGGTGTATGGGTGGTCGGTCTATCTATATCTTACTTAAGTGAGTCTTAGGATAGCTTTTTGTGAGGGGATTACATGCTTGAAAGTGTCCAATGTGAAGTAAAAGGACTTCACTATAACAGTGAAGGAATTCACTGTGACAGCGATACAGCTCACTGTAAAGTGATCCTTGAAAATGTGATAAATTGTTTATGTGATTTCTTATGTGCTTCTAAGTTGATAAATGTTGTTCTTATGCTTATATTATGACACTTAAATCAAAAGATGCATATTTCCAATAAATGTCCATTTTCATGATTTTTATGCATTATGTCATACTTAGTACATGTGCTTGTACTAATTTCATGATTTTATTTATGTCAAAAGTGATCCATAGGTGAAGGTGATTTGGGGAGCTAAGCTTGGATTAAAAGATCTTTCAAGCAAGTTGAAGTATGTCCTCATTTGACTCGAGGGAATAAACGTGTTTTATTTCTCTTATTGAAGTATTGTAATAGACTAAGTATTTCTATATTCATATTGTATGGGCCGTGTCCCAAGTATTTTTCTGTCTAAAATGTTATGAAAGCAGACTTAATTTTTTCTATGAATTTTATATGAAAGATATTTTAAATACTATTAGAATTTTGTGAAATTTTTTATTCAGTACTACTTTTCATATCTTTATTTGCGATGAACGATATGGAAGGGCTTGTACAAGACCTCCGAGAGGTCAAGTACGTTGGTCCACGACCTAAGGAATACCCTCACTTCTAGCGTATTTGTGCGGGTCGTGACAAGCTTGGTATCAAAGCATAGGTTATGAAAGTGGTCTAGGGAATCAAAAAGTCTCATCAAGTAACATCTAGTAGAGTTTTGACCATCTGTGTGATTTGCGACACATCTATGGGTGAGAGGCTATAGGAAGATAGAGTTTACCTTCTTTTCTACTACTATGTCGTGTCGTAGAGTAAAAGTTATGAGTATTCATTTCTTATGGTTTTTCTTGTGTTATAGGAGATGAATATGAGGAGGACACCAGCTAGGAGAGTTGAGGAGAATGATGGGAATGAGGAGATTCCTCCTCAAGTTGAGAAAGTAAAGCAAGTTGCTAAGGTTTTAAGGTGCTTAAGGTGATCATGTCCCTATTGGAGGTCAAGATAATGAAGTTCTGGTGGTTCCCCCAGAAATGACTAATGGGGAGATTGGAGAGGCTTTGATTACTTTAGCCCGGCATTTACTACCCATGTGAATATTGGTATGGCCCTAGAATGAATGTTGTGGTGAGCACTATGATATCTACATTGATATATTTTGAGATAATGAATCCTCCTATCTTTCTTGGCTTTAAGGTGGAAGTGGACCCCAAGAGTTCCTAGATGGATTGTACAAGGTGTTGACTATCATGGGGGTGACTTCTAGGGAGAAGGTAGAGTTGGCTTCACATCAATTGAGGGAGGTTTCTCAAGTGTGGTCCACTCAATTGAAAGACAACAGGCTGGTTGAGTGGGGTTCTATTGAGTGGGAAGAGTTGAAGGAAAATTTTTTAGGAAAGTACTTTCCCCGTGAGAGGAGGGAGGTAAAGGTGGAGGAGTTTATCATTCTAAAGAAAGGAAATGAGTATTGAGGATTACTCTTTGGAGTTCTCTAGGTTTCTTAGATTTGCTCCATCTTTGGTATCTAATCCTAGATATGAGATGAGTAGGTTTGTGATCGGGGTCGCCAATCTAGTGAGAGAAGAATGTCTTACGACTATGCTACATGATGATATGATCCTAGCTAGATTGATGGTGTATGCTCAACCAATTGAGGAGTCTAAACTTGGTAGGACTGCTACAAAATTGAAGAGAAGTGGTTCAAGTTATAAAACTCAACCTAGGTCTAAGAATAGGGCTCAAACTCAAGAAGAACCTAGGGGTGCTAAGGTGAAATTTGAGAATGGAACTGTTTCTCAAAATGGAAAGCGTAGTGCTACTTGTGGAAACAGGCACTATGGGGAATGTCTATTGGGTACCGGGAGTTTGTTTGTATGTGGTAAAGATGTACACAATGTGAAGGATTGTCCTACTAGAGATGGTAAGCAAGTTGCTCCTAATGTTCCAAAAGATGATGTTCCAAAGGCAAAGAGGATCAAATTCGGATGATGATGGGGATAAGTCCTTGTATATCTTTAGTGTTATGATTGCCTTCTAAGTGCGGGAGTATGGTTAGTAGATTATTTAGAACGTCATAGAATCTTGTTGCATGTGCATGGTGTTTAGAAGTCTTGTTGAAATTGAATTTCATTTATTTCTTGCATTGTGTATATTATGAATTTATGATTATGTTGTATGATGTGTTTATATGATTTTATCTTGCATATTAGCATGTTTCCATCATGAATTTCTAAAATGTTGCATATTTGAAAAATTTGCATAATTCAGTGTAAAGGATGCCTACTCGCTATGAGATTTTTGATAAAATTGACTATTCCTTCTTTGGTTGAAAATTGTTGCAATGTAGTTACAACTAATTTTTATGAGCATGGTAATGAATATAAAATGAGTTTTTGCTATTTGGAATGAAGGATGTGAGTTTTATGGCATGATGAGTGGTCGAATTTATTCTAGTTTCTTATTGTGTTGTGAATCTCTTGATTAAGTGAAATTCATGTTTTACAAGATGTTTGTATTGTGTAATGTTTTATATGGTATGGTTATTAGTTTTTTGTTGAATCTCTATTCTTGTAAGTGTCCGGAGAGTGGCAAGTGTCATTCGAGGACGAATGTTGTCCAAGTGAGGGAGATTGTAATACCACGAAAATAACTTACGTGAAGCTAGAGCCTAAAATGTTTCTCATAAGTTTCTAAGGTCCTAAATTGGTCTATAATGTGGTATTGAGGCAGTGTCTAAAGATTTAGGTGCATTGGAAGTAAAAAGTCAAGTGACGACGAAGATGTTTGACAACTAAGTCACCTATGTGTCTCACTTGTGGTTATGTGGATATATGTGTGTTTAATGAGTTAATGAGGTCCTTATATGAGTTGTTATAGTGTTTATAGGTATTGGGTCAAGTTTCATGAAGTTTGTAGGTCAAACGTCCATGACGTTCGAAAGGTTTGCCTTGAAACAACCTTGTGTGTCTAGGCATATTTCATCAAATTTCATGTGTTCGTTTTGGTTGAAATTGATATGAAAGGTCCTAGATCGTATACGAACATACATCAGTTTGACACGTCTGGGCAAAAGTCCCCAAGGACCATCTAAGGGTCCTTGAGTCAAGGATGCCTAGACCAGGCCCCAATCTATTGAGGAAAAATACGGCTCATGGGACATTCAATGCCCCGTCGATGGGTCTCGTGGGTCAAGACGTAGCCTAGGGAGCTAATATCCTAAATTCAAGTCTTTGAACCAAACAACGAGATGTCAGGACGGTTCGTTTGTGGACAAACGATCCTTCAATTGACAAGTTATTGGTTGACTTTCTTCTGCGTAGGTTTACTCTAACTCTAGGGGTGAAGTTATGAAATTATCTTACGTATAAATAAGAGAATGGGAGGTTACTTAGTGTTATTTTAGGTACATTAAGTGGGTTTAAAAGTCTTAAATACCTAGATGAACTCAATCTTCAAAATTCGGACCCAAAATATATAAGAAATTCTGTATAACTTCATTGAAGCAAAAACTCAAGAAAGAGCTTGGATTGAAAATTTGAGTGGTGATTCTTCATCAATTTAGTGTATTAACATCATTGAGGAATGATTTTTTATCCTTGAAGCTCTATTCATCAAGGAGCGAATCTGCAAACTGATTTTCAGAGACTTCACAAAAGTTGAGTTTTCTAAATTGAAATCTATCTATGGGTTCTTGCATTAAAGGTTTGAAATCATTGAGTATTGATTAAATTGTTGTTAATTAGATGATTTTAAATCAATTAACCTATGAACCCATGTAATCGATGAACCCTAGTTTTTGACTACTTTATGGGTTAAGTGACATGACATAATGCTTATGTTTTCTAGTGTAGTTCTGTATGAGCTATTGATTGATGTAATAATTCTATTCAATTTATGTATGAGTTGTATAACATTGATAAATATTTATTGAATTGACCTAGATTAATTGAGTATTATATGTTTTGTATTAAATTGATGTTCATTGTCGTGTGTAAGGGCCTTATGGTATTGAATAGGATGATTTAGTTTTGGATTGAAGTGTTGATAATTGATTGGTGGTAAGCTTCCCTAATTCTCTTTATTTTAAGCAATGTAGCTATTGAATTATGGTTTTGTTGGTATGGTCCACTTATGGTTGCGGTGCTATGTGAATGTTGTGGCCTTGTCGGCGTTACATTATGCATTATGATTATCATTGCCTTGTCAGCATTACTTGATATATTGTGATGATTTTCTAGTTGATTATGTGAAGTAACGTCATATTCATATACTTTTGATTAAGATAAAGTATGTGTTCTCTATTGATGTTGTTAGGTGATCATGTTAGACTATGACTATGTCCTTATATGTGTAGTCGTAGAGTTGATGCATGGTTATTCCTACTTTAGTAAATGAGTCTATGATAGTTATATTGTTAATGTTATAGTAGTGTATAGGATGACCTAAAAAATATGTTGGTTATTTTTATGTGTTTCTAGAATGATATGCTAAATGTGATAAAGTTGAGTATGTTGTGTCTTGTTATGGTAGACTTGTATCCCTTACTTGATACAAGTATGAATGTGAATATGAGATGTCTTGACTTAGGATACTAAAGCCTCTTAGTCTTTAATATATGAATTATATGAGACCTTGAATGATTTTAAGAACGTCATTTTATGTGAAACCTTGAACCTAGTGGTAAGGTTATGAAACTTGAAGTTGAAAGTTGTAACGGTATCCTTCATGTGATGAATGATTGACTTAATGTTGGTTGTCTTGAAAGACATCATATCATCCTTATAAAAATCATTACGAACTTTCTTGTCTCCATTGTAAGAAAGCCCTAGGGGACCTCTTTGGTAAGGTGAATGTTATTAGGTTATGAACTTCATATAGAACCCCTTTATATGATCCTTTAATGTGAATTGTTCTATGAGAAAAAAGGCTAGCACCGAGTGAGTATGGTAAGTGAAGTGGATCTAGTTAAAGGATGAGGCTAGAGTACAAAGTAATCCCTTCATATTCCTTAACCATATGCCTACATGGGTTGTGTCCAGGTTCTAGAATTGGCAAGTAGAACACTCTCCATTGGAGCAGGTTACAACGCCGAATTCCATGCTTTGCTACAATGGTCTATGTCGATTATTGCCTATTCTCATCATATGGGATACCTACTATCATTAGAGAAATACTATGCAGTTTAGGTGGTGGTATGGGACGCTATCTAGACATTGCACAATAGTCTATGAAGATGTTAGTAAGAATCTGTAGTTCTTCTCGAAGACCATTACTTGAATGTCCTGTATGTGATGAATGAGTCTTAAATGAACTATTAAATTCAATTATTTAAGTTAAGAAAGTATGTTAAATGACTATGTACTTATCTAGAGTAGTTCAGGGTTGTCAAGTAAATATGTGAAGAGGGCATAGGAATGGTCACGTCATCTCTTACCTAGATAAGTATTAAGAATGAATTTAGTTAGGAAATATGTTTGATTATGTAGGCATGATCCAAACATAGGTAGTCTTAAGGATTATTTATGTAATCTTGAATAGGTCAGTCATGGACGTTTTCTTCTTTATTTAATTGAGTATGTCATTTAATAACCTTCGAAAGGAAGAACATCATGCTATATGTATGTTTGTTGTCTGAAGTGAGAATGGTTTTATCCTAGGTAATCTATAGGATCTCTTAAGTGTGTGAGAAAGGGATTGTATGGGCGTTTGATTCACAACTCATTCAAGTGAACCTTAGAATCACCTTCAGTAAGAATATCTCATGTTTATGTTGTTGGTGTATTGTTAGTGTGTATATCTAATTATAGGTGGTCTTAAAGATCATTTAGGTGTGCCCATAGAGGGTGTATGGGAGGTATCTCTCAGTCTTACTTAACTGAGTCTTAGGATAGCTTTTAGTGAGGGGATGGCATGCTAGAAAGTGTCCAATTTGAAGTTAAAGGACTTCACTGTAACAAGGAAGAAATTCACTGTAACAGTGATATAGGTCACTATAAAGTGATCCTTAAAAATGTGATAAATTGATTATGTGATTTCTTATGTGATTCTAAGTTGATAAATGTTGTTCTTATGATTATATTATGATACTTAAATCAAAAGATGCATATTTCAAATAAATGTCTGTTTTCATGATTATTATGCACTACATCATACTTAGTACATGTGTTTGTACTAATTCCATGCTTTTATCTATTTTTTAAGTAATTCATAGGAGGTGTTTTTTGGAGCTTAAGATTGGATTAGAAAATCTTTCAAGCAAGTTGAAGTATGTCGTCATTTGACTAGAGGGCATAGATGTATTTTATTTCTTTTATTGAAGTATTGTAATAGACTAAGTATTTTCATATTCCTATTATGGGTCGTGTCCCAAGTATTCTTGTGTCTAAGATTTGATCAAATGTCATTTAGTTTTTTAATGACTATTAGAATGTTTTGAAAAGTTTTAATTCCTCACTTTTTTTCATATGTTTATATGCGATGAACGATACGGAAGGGCTTGTACAAGACCTCCGAGAGATCAAGTACGCCGGTCCACGACCTAAGGAATGCCCTAACTTCTAAGGTATAGGTGCGGGTTGTGGAACTAGGGTTAGGTTAAGTAGGGTTCATCATACACTCTTCAAGAAATATATCCAATCCCAACAATATATTACGATAGGCAGTCCATAGATGAATGAGAATAGATAAAAGAAGTCTAACAATCGATAAATTCATTCAATTCCCATCAATTTATAAGCAAGATCCATGATTTGGGAAAAGAACTTGATCTACATGAAATTGGATCAACTAATATTATTTAACCAACAATCTAAACTTAATTGGTCATACACAAACACAATTTATCATCAATTTGATGTTTAGAAGAAAACCCATTAGAATAGGATAACCCTTGAAATTGGGTGATTTATAAATCAACTTTGAAAGGACCTCTTCGGGAAAGGAAACCCAAAAGTGAAGAACACATACCTTAATGAATATTAATCCACGAAATTGAAGTGAAATAATAGTGAAATTGGTCTTCTTCTTCAAGTTTTCTTGCTTCTTCAATGGAGGAGTTAGCGAGAGAGAAAGTAGAGACATATGAGAGCTTTCGGGTTATGTTTTGGTAATTTTGTTTAGGTGAGTGCAAAATACTTAAAACTGACCCTTAGTCTATATATAATAACCCCTAAATTATCCAAAAGACCCCTCACTTAATTGGGTCTTTTCATGAAGTCAAATGTTTCAAAATATAATATGAACGAATGTGGAAAGTGGTTGCGCGTTGCATTGCTAATTTTATATTTTATTCTTTAAATCCAGTTTGAGCTACTGATCCTCGTGGAGTAAACGCGTAGTGAGGATTTCCACCCCACTTGTCAGCTGCGTGTCGCGCAGCGACCTTCAATTCTAAGCGGCTGCAAGCTTCTTTGGAAGCTTGCTCGCCAAGGTTTGTGTCCTCCTCAAGGACCCTTTGAAAGGTCCTTGGGGAGTAATTACTTGAATTTTGGACACTCTTCACAATAGTTTACCTATTCAAAGTCGTTTTACTAGTTTTGGACTTCATTTGACCTTCTCAATCCTTGACCAAACATAGGGATGTCAACTAGTTCAATTTCGCTAGTTTTCAGAGGTTATGGATGTTTCTTGATGCCTTGACTATAAAACTTCTTAAATGGATTATAAAAATTATTTTAGGCTTAAAACAGTGTTTTAAATTTTAGTTCATCATGTGAGTCTCTAGCTGAGGTCATGGACTTTCGGAGTGTTACATTATCCCCCACTTAGGAATATTCGTCCCCGAATGACACTAAAATCTTTTATAGTGAAAGGTTAGACTCAAGACTAGAAGCATAACTAACAACATGCGTATAATCATCATGAGTCACATATCATAGGATAACTTCAAAAATCCAATCAACACATAATCATGGCATTACACACATCAATTTGCAAGTCATTTTACATAAGAGCTCAACTTTCATAACACATATTGAGGAAATACTTTCTCAAAACCAATCATAATCTCAAAATGACACCAAAAAGTTACCATTCTATTCTTCTCAAGACAGCATCAAAGGGATAAAAATCTAAGAAGGCAAAAGCATGTATTTCATACAAGTGCAAGTTAACAAAAAAAGCCTCTTGCATGAAAACACATTTTGATACAACCTTTATCAAAATATGCACATCTTGGCAAAACAAGCCAAATTCAGTTTATTCATTATTTTTATTATTAATAGGAACTAAGGACCTTTATTAGCAAAGATATGAGGATATTGGGACTTCATGTCGTCCTCGGCCTCCCATTTTTCTCCCTCAACTAGGTGATTCTTCCATAACACCTTTACGGAAGCCACCTCCTTGTTCCTCAAAATTTTCACTTGTCTACCAAGGATTTCAATAGGAACCTCCTCATAAAAGAGGTTCTCTTCCACACCTAGACCCTCAATAGGAAGTAGGGACTCGGGATTACCAATGCACTTTCTAACCATGGATACATGGAAAACCGGATGAACCGAAGATAGGTCACTAGGTAATTTGAACTCGTATTCAGCCTTTCCAACCCTTTGCAAAATTTCATAAGGGACCACATAACAAGTACTCGACTTCCCTTTCGTGCAAAATCTCACCACTCCCTTCATGGGTGAAATTTTTAGATACACTCTATCCTCCTCTTCATATTCTAATTCCCTTCTCCTCTGGTCGACATAAGACTTTTGCCGACCATAGGCTGTTTTCAATCGGTTCCTTATTATATGAACTATCTCAAAAGTCTTTTAAATAAACTCGGGATGCAATAGTGAAGACTCTCCCACTTCAAACCATCCAAATGGAAATCTACATATCCTACCATACAAGTCTTCGAAAGAGCAATAGATATTGATGAATGGTTCACTATTATTATGTCAAAACTCAACCGAAGGAAAATGTTTACCCCAATATCCCTTCAAATCAATGTTGCTAGCTCTAAGCGTATCTTCAAAGGTTTGAATGGTGCGCCCCGCTTGACCATCCGTTTGAGGATGAAAATCGGTGTGTAGCTCCACCTTGGTTCCCAACCATTTTTGGAACGACCTCCAAAGCGTGGATGTGAATTGTGTACCCCCTCCCATATGATAGATAACGGAATACCATGGCGACACACAATCTCATCTACAAAGATCCTTGTAGAATCTTCAGCAGAATATGTAGACTTGACGGGAATAAAATGAGCCGATTTAATCAACCAATCCACAACCTCCCATATAGAATCATGTTGATTTTGTGTCAGAGGCAACCCTACCACAAAAGACATATTTATATCTTCCCACCTCCAAGTGGGAACTTGTATTTCTTGAATTAAACCACTTGGCTCTTGGTTCTTGGCCTTCACTTGTTGGCAATCTGGACATTTCGCAACAAATTCCGATATGTACCCTTTTGAGTCCTCCCAACCAAACCCTTCTTTATGGTCATGATACATCTCTGGAGAACCCGGAAGAATGGAATAACGGGAACCATGAGATTCCTGCAAGAATATAGTTTCTCAAGACATCCACATTGGGCACATATAACCTTCCTTGATACCTCAAGACATCATCCCCCCAAAAAGAATGACTCATTAAGCTTACAAAGAACCAACTCGTTCAACTCCATCAATGGTCGATCAAGGTTTATCTTTGATTTAACCTCAACCACCAAAGACGATACAGAGTTATGATGGACCATAAAACCACCATTCAGAGAATCTTCCAATCTAACACCCAAACGAGCATACCTATGAATATCTTTCACTAGGTCTTTTTTGGCTTCTTCTACATGAGACACACTACCCGTGATCATATGTCTTAGAGCATCCACAACCACGTTAGCCTTGCCGGGTTGGTAAAGAACACTCATGTCATAATACTTCAATAATTCCAACCACCTTCTCTCTCAGAGATTTAACTCCCTTTGAAGATACACATATTGAAGACTCTTGTGGTTTGTATACACATCAACATGAACATCATACAAGTAGAACACCATACAAGTAGTTCCTCCATATTTTCAAAGAAAACACCACGACCGCTAACTCAAGATAATGAGTTGGGTAGTTCTTCTTATGAACTTTAAGTTGTCAAAAGCATAAGCTACTACTTTACCATGTTGCATAAGGACAAAACCTAAGACTAATCGGGATGCATCACAATATACAACGAAGCCCTTGGTATCCTCTGGACAAGTCAACACAAGAGCAGAGGTAAGCCTATCTTTCAAGATTTAGAAGCTCCTTTCACATGACTCAAACCACTCCAATTCCACACTCTTTTGGGTCAAGGTAGTCAAGGGAGATGCAATGGACTCTAAACCATCCACAAACCTCCTATAGAATCCTAGTAGACCCTGGAAACTTCTAATATTGCTTGGAGTCAATGGTCTAGGCCAATTCTTAACTGCCTCAATTTTCATTGGATCAACCTCAACTCCGTCACTAGCGATGATATGACAAAGAAATGCCACTAACCTCAACCAAAACTTGCATTTGCTATACGTGGCAAATAATTGGTTTTCCCTAAGCACTTGCAACACCACTCTCAAACGGTCCATATGTTCACCCTTATTTTTTGAATATACCAAGATGTCGCCAATGAAGACAATGACAAATGAATCTAGTTAACTTTTAAACACCCTATTTGTGAGGTCCATAAACACCGCTGGTGTATTAGTGAGACCAAAAGACATTACTATGAACTCATAGTGGCCATATCTAGTCTGAAATGTCATTTTTGATATATCCTCACCTCTCACCCTAAGTTGGTGATACCCCAACTTCAACTCAATATTTGAAAAGTAGATTGCCCCTTGAAGTTTATCAAACAAGTCGTCAATCCAAGTGAGAGGATACTTGTTCTTAATAGTGACTTTATTGAGTTGACAATAATCAATGCACATTCTAAGGAACCCGTCCTTCTTCTTCACAAACAATACTGAAGCACCCCATGGAGAAATACTAGGTCTAATGAAGCCTTTATATCGTAAGTCTTTGACTTGAGCCTTCAAATCTTTAAATTCGGCCGGAACCATCCGATAAGGAGGAATTGAAAAGGTGTTGGTATTCAGTAGCAAGTCAATACCCAAATCAATTTCCCATTCGGGAGGGTTTCCTAGAAGTTCATTAGGGACGACCTCCATAAATTCCCACACTAGAGAGACCGACTCAATGGAGGAACTTCGGAGTCTAAATCTTTGATTCGCACAATGTACTATAAACACCCTTTAGAGATCAATTTACAAGTTTTTAGACAAGAAATTATACGACATCTAGGAATAGAATTTTCCCCCTTCCACTCTAAGACGGGTTCATTTGGAAAATTGAACTTGACAATTCTTGTTCTATAATCAATGGAAGCAAAACAATCGTGCAACCAATCCATTCCCAAAATTACATCAAAATAAACCATATCAAGTTCTACTTATTCAACATTACTAACTCTATTGGGCAAAATTATAGGACAATTTCGATATACACTTTTTACAACCATCGAATCTCCTACTGGGTAGTTACCAGAATGTTTCATTTAGGACATCAGGCGAAATATCAAACTTATTAGCTATCAAGGGAGTAACAAAATATAATGTAGCACCCGGTTCAAGTAAAGCATAAACATGAATAGAAAAGATTTGTAACATACCAGTCACCATATCGGGAGAACTCTCTTGTTCACCCCTAAAGTGAAGAGCACAAAAGTGATTCTTCTTTGGAGCATCAACATTATAACCACTTTCTTTTCAACTCCCATTGTCTTTCCCGTTCATATTAGGGACATATCTAACCTTGTTACCATTCTTTCCACAACCAAAGCACTTACCCGTTCCAACTAAGCATTCTCCCACATGACCCTTACCACACTTGGTACAAGTAGGCTTTTCATTAGGTGAGTTTCAACTCCTTCCCTTTCGGGCTTAGGATTAGGCACCCTATCATCACGAGCTTTTAACAACTTGGAAGGAAGTTGATTGGAGAACCTCATTTTAAACCTTTGTTTTCCTTATATATAAAGCCTATCTTTTGATGAACCACAATCATATGACCTTTCCTTATTAGCTTCTGTACTCTTATTCTTAATCCTTGCCTCCTCCACTTGTTGAGCATGAACCATAAGACGAGAAATATTCATATTATCATGTAGCATAGCCGAATGACATTCTTATTTCAAGTCATCGGACACTTCTGTAATGAAGCGACTCATCTCATCACTTGGGTCGGAAACAAAGAAGGAGCATATTTTGACAACTTAGTAAATTTCAAAGAATAGTCAAGCACACTCATACCTCCTTGATGAAGGTTGATGAATTCTTGCACCTTAGATTCCATATTTTATCTTGGAAAAAACCTATCAAGAAAAGCTTTCTTGAAAATTCCCATGTCACCGAACCACCCCTTAAAGGCCTATTGTCTCTCTATTGGATGTACTAAGTTTGGGCCACGCCCTTGAGTCGGTTGGTTGCTAACTCGACATTTTCACTATTAGTCAATCCCAAACCATAGAGGATTTTTTAAACTTCATCAATGAACTGTTGGGGGTCTTCCTCCACTTTGGACCCATAAAAAGTAGGGAGATTCCTCCTTGTGAAATCCCTCAAGCGGGAGACGATGGTGCTAACATGTTGGTTCCCTCGGGGCACAACCTCCAGGTTAGCTTGGGTCGTTATGGCTTGATCTTCATTGACGACTTGAGCTTGAGTAATAATGGTTTTTTACATTTGAAGAATGGTTTCCCTTTTGTCCCCATTCGACAAGGTCGGAGGATTGGCCGAAGTTTGATCAACATTAGCAACTTCTTCAAGAGGATGATCTTGATTGCCATGGGGAGGAACTCCTGCATTAGAAATATCTTCATCAAGTCTTCGGGCGGCTATCCTTTCAATATTTATACATATAACACAATGCAAGGTTTAGGTGAAGTCACACATAAAGTAAACTCTAGAAGGAACGACATAGGAGTACAAAAAAATAAGAGTTTCCTAAGCATCACATAGTCTCTCATTCATAAGTGTGGTGCGCTTCACAATTATTAATAAGAATCTACATAGACCTGGTGTAGTGAGTCACCGATCCTAAATATATTAAACCTCATGCTCTAATACAAATTTTGTCACATCCGGGGATTACCCCCTAGAAGTAACAAGTGTCGTCGTCCTCGAAGAGGACTAAGACTTACCTCTTAGCACTCGTCATCACATTTCATAGGTTAATTTGATGGAAAAATTAAAAAATTTAAACTACTTCTACATTGAGGTTTACTTAGAGCTCTCGCTTACACATAATATATATTTATCAAGTATACATAGACTCCTCATATAAGGAGATTATAAAACCTTCTACTTTTATTTCACATATATAACATAGCAATATAGATTCATAAGAATGTCTAAGATACGTCTCATATTAAAACATTGAAAACGAGTACAACATTAGGCGTAGCCCATACTTCCTTACTACAAAGAGCCTCATATAAGCTATACAACAAACGTCTTCAAATGAAAAGGAAAGTAACTAGAAGTCTTATAACAAGAACAACATCAATATCCTTATAAATGGCATCATCCTTTGAAATTGAGGACCTACCGAGCACTTGTAAATATCCATGTGGTCTTCGAAGGACTTCTATAAGCTCAATAGCCAAATCCTACGTTTGTAGTAAACATAAAAGATGGGTTAGTACACACTTGTACTAAGTATGAGTATATGCACATAAAACAATTAAAATCATGCTAAAGAGAAATTTTTTTCAAAACCATGCTAACGTACTTTGAAAAGACTTATGCACAATCATGAACCCATATAGACAAACAATTACATAATCCATAAGTAAAACCCATGTATAACACAAGACCAACCTCAAAAAGTAATAGTCAAGTAAACATGTATAGAGTTCATAACTTCATCACATAAGCATGACCCTTACATATAACCCACCCTTTATCCTACAAGTTTATTGATCAAGCTGTCACATCCGGGTTTACCCCCTAGACGTAATCGGCGTCGTCATCCTCTTTGAGGACAAAGACTAGACTCTTAGTTTATATAATCACATTCATAAGTCAAATTTAGTGGAAAATTTAAAACTTTTATTACTTCAAATTAGAGGTTTACATAGACCTCTACATACACATAATATATATATATATATATATATATATATATATATATATATATATATATATAT
>NC_028641.1:39088114-39093077 GCF_001406875.1 Solanum pennellii
TATATATATATATATATATATCGAGTATACATAGACCCTTTGTATAGGATGTTTTCAGAACCTTCTACTTTTATTGCACACATATACATCTAAACGATCATAGCAATTTGGGCATAGCCCCACATCGATCTAAAGAAGCCACATATAGGCTTATACAAATTGTACTCAATTGAAAGTGGAATGAGCATAAGAGTCTTAGAAAAACGAAGAAAATTCGTAAGCAAGGCATCGCCCTCGGAAAGTAAGGACCTACCCATTGTGATGATACAAAATATCCAAGTCTTCTTAAAGTCGTCTCGAATGAGCCTTCAATGACTGGAACCTAAAATGTGTTGCGAAATAGGAAGAAAATGGGGTTAGTACACCACTTGTACTAAGTATGAGATCATATGCACATATAAGATCAAAATATGACAAAAAGGGACATTTAGTTTAAACCATGCTATTTTACCCTTTAAAAGTCTTATGCATAATCAAGTAAGTCATACTAAGTAACAAAACATGCTTATTAAATCAAACAAGTAATATGCATATCATCACAAGCAAGAATAAGAGTTGACCATATCATAATAAGCAAGACAATTACTCATGAATCCTCATCAAGTCAACAAGTGCAATGACCACGTAGGGCCCCCTAACCTTACTCAATCAAGTAGACCAAACAAGAAACGATAACTAATGTCCAACTTTAATAACATAATCCAAATACGTGTTCCTAAGGATAATCATCATCATATAATGCCATATACTGTTTCATCAACATATTATCATCATATACATCATTATCATATGCATACATATTATCAACTCCCTAAATCATCCATCAAGGCCCACTTAGTGCAATGCATAAGTAGAGTCCCATACCCCTACCTAAGCTAAGTCAAACCTCTCAAGTAACCTTAGTTAGTTTATACTTCATTACATTATTTTAGTTTAGGGAACACTTGCCTTAACCGACATAGACAACAAGAGCCAAGTGTGGAATATGGTGTTGTAAAACCTTACACCGATGGAAGGTGGTCTACCGACCAAAGTAAAACCAAAGATAAACATAGCTTTCTTGGTGGATCCACTAGTTAGTCTTCCTATAGGGGTAACATAGTTTAAGAACTAAGAGATGGTATATTCCCTCTTCATACCACTTGGTATTGGGGTCTCCTCTCATAAGAATCTATTGGATGAGTATTCCTCTTTGGGAAGTCAACATCTCCTGTAGAACTATAGGGTCAATCTTCCTCTTTGGGAAGTCATCACCTCCAATTGTGAAGTTCACTCGGTGCTAAGCTAAGTTCGTTTATTGAAATGTATTTACGTCTTCATTATCAATCATAACTTTTTCTAGGCCAGAGGGTCTATACTTTGTATAATCATCATCATCATCATCATCATCATCATAGCTCAATAAGAATTGCATGAGTATAAACCTTTCATCACAATTCATATAAGTGAGGTTAGCACATTTGCATTTTATATCAAAATAGTGCACATTGGTAGTCACCACCATCCTTATAACACATACACCTTAATAAGCCTCACAACATAGTCAAGACATTTCTATTCAACATCATATCACCCTATAAATCCTAACACAAGGCATACTCCAATATAAAATCATGACTTAACCATAATTAATCGCAATTAGAAGTAAAGATAGAGATCATAAGACTTACCAAATCTTCTTCATAGTTCATCATTTAGGCATTACCATAATCCCTCAATTCAATTTAGATGTACCACATCATAATTCAATAACCAACATGATAACAAGACTAGAGAGTCACTACATCAAATTCAATACTAAATCAAAGCTTCAGACAAGATACTTAGGTGAATTCTTATAACCTAGATCATTTCTCAAGAACTAGTATGAAAGTCTATAAATCATCCTAATTTGTTTATTATTACTGTAACAACATCATCTAATAGTCATATAAGCAATAGTCAAGTCAATTGAACTAATCCCAACCTAATTCACATCAAGATCAAACCTAGGGTTAAGGGTTATGGATCATGTTCTTCTATTTAGATCAAACCATCACAAATTAATATAATAAAGTTAAATACATGTTTATCTATTCAATATATCCTACCGAAACCATAAATAAACTCAGTTCATAACATCAAATTCGTAATTGGATGAAACTCACTTGAAAACCAAACTTTTAGAAATACTTTGAAAGATCCCTTTGGAGAAAGAAGTGTTAAAGGTGAATTAGATCTCAAACCTCAACGTTTGATGCTGAATGAATGGTGAAATCTTCCCTTTTCAGCCCCCAAAAACCTCCCCCTATCTTGTCTTCAATGGTGTCTTCCAAATAGAGAGAGAAAGAAGAGAGAAGGAAGAGAAATTGTTTTGAGAGTTGTGTTTAATCTAATGAGGGTTGGGGCCTTTGAATGCGGTTTTAATGTACTTAATTAGACTCCCTTAAACCCCTAATTAACCACATAACCTCTTAACTAATTCAATAAACTAACTTAAAAAGTGTAGGAAAATTGCAAGCCCATCGACGAGACCACTATCGACGGGCCGTTACTCCATCGACAGCCAGGCCTCCCTCCATGCTACACAACCATTTCTTCGGTTAGAGACTTGTGCAGTCAAGGGCTCCAACCAAATGGCTAAGTGTTGGTCAATTTTTGGCATTGATGCCCCATTGATCAACACATGCACTGTCATTTATGTTCCGCTGGTACACACTGCCCAGGCAGTATTGCCTTCTATGTGGTAGGGTCCTCCTGAAGGGACCTTGGTTGGTCCTTGCGGAGTCTTACCCAGACGTTTCTACCACAAATAACATTAAACACATGTTTACACACTTCCACCTATTTTCGTGAATATCTGAATTCTTAGGACTAGTCAAATAGACTAAGGCACGCTAGTACCCCTTAAAACTAGTTTCTGAACGTCATGGACGTTTTTGGACATTTTAGTTCCTAAAGTTCCTTAATAACCAATATTCATTAAAATAAGTCTTAAAACAGTGTTTAGACCCCATGACACCTATGTTATTATTTACGACTCGTCTTGGATTTCTAAATGTTACACAGACAAAGCCCCATTACCTTACTAATCAAGTAAACCAAACAAAGGATCACGAGTAATTTCTAACTCTACATAACATAGCATCAATAATAGTCATCATAATATTTAGCAATATATACCAATAGCATGTTCATAAATGAAACTAACATCATATATGAGTATTAACATGTCAAGTCAAAATATGCATAACATTCAATTTATAAGATTATAAGAACATAAAAGTAACCTTCTAGGACTTCCCACAAAGACAGCTAGTGCAATGCCTAGGTAGAGTCGTATACCCCTACCTAGACTAAGTCAACCCCTTAAGTCACCCTTTTTAGAGTTCAAAAAATTACTTCATTTTAGTTTTGGGAAAACTTGCCTTAATTGACATAGACCATAAGAGATAAGTGTGGAATCTGGTGTTGTAAAACCTTACACAGAAAGAACGTGGTCTACCACCAAAGTAGAACCAAGCATATACCTAGAATCTAAGGTTGATCAGCTAGCTAGTATTCCTATGGCAGCAATATCGTTTGATAACTAGGATATACTTATTGAACCCTCTACATGCGTATTGGCAACTAGAGCCCACATCTCATGACAATCCATAAGGTTAGTGTCCCTAATATATGAGTCAACACCTCATATAAAACTATAGGTTTACCTTTCCTCCACTAAAAGCCAACACCTCTCATTTTCAACCCTACTCGGTGCTAAGTTAAGTCTCTTTAGAAATTTATTTCTTTAAAAATCATAACTTAATTTAGGTCATATGAGAATAGCTCCTTGTATAGTCATAGTCATTAACTCAATTGGAATTGCATGAGAACATCCTTTCAATACAACCCTCATATGTGAGATTATCAAATTAACATTATCATATCATAGTAAGGCACATAGGTACTTCATAATCAACCTTATATCAATACATCTTAAGCATAATCTCACAATCACATAATCAAAACATTTCAATTGCATTATCATACAACACCAACTTAATCCAATTACAAAACATACTTCAATTGAACTTCATCACCAAGTACAAGACATCACAATTTAAGTAAAAGTTTAGGATAACAAGGACTTACCCAATATCCTTCAAAAGTCATCATCATAGTCTTACCATCAATCAACAAATTTCATCCAATAATAGGTGTAGTAACATCATTCAATAGTAATTAATACAATAACTAGACCAATTAAATTATTACTATCCCAATTGACTTCAATTCATTACCTAGGGTTAGGGGAGGGTTCATCATAGATACTTCAACAAATAGATCCAATCCCAACAATACATTACCCTAGGAAGTCCATACATGAATCAGAATAGATAAAACAAGTCTAACAATCGATACATTCATCAATTCCCATCAATTTATAAGAAAGATGAAATATTTGGGTAAAAAGACTTGATCTACATGAAATTGAATCAATTAAAATCAATTAACCAAAAATCTACACTTAATTAGTAATAGGCAAAAAAAATTTATTATCAATTTGAAGTTTTGAAGAAAATCCACTAGAATAGGAAAACCTTTGGAATTTGCTGATTTAGAAATCAACTTTGAAAGGACCTCTTGAATAAAGGAATCCCAAGAGTTAAAAACACATACATTAATTAATATTAAACAACAAAATTGAAGTGAAATCCTAGTGAAATTGGTCTTCTTCTTCAAGTTTTCCTGCTTCTTCAAAGGTGGAGTTAGGGAGAGAAAAAGTAGAGAGAGATGAGAGCTTTTTGGTTATGTTTTGGAAATTTTATTTAGGTGAGTGAAAAACAAATAAAACTGACCCTTAGGCTATATATAATCACCCCTTAAATTATCAAAAATACCCCTCACTTAATTGGGTCTTTTCGTGAAGTCAAATGTTTAAAAATACGATATGAACGAATTTGGGAAGTGGCTGCGTGTCGGGGGGGGGGGGGGGGGG
>NC_028641.1:39093496-39157864 GCF_001406875.1 Solanum pennellii
GGGGGGGGGGGGGGCTAATTTCACATTTTATTTTTGAAATATCGTTTGAGGCAGTGAGACTCATGGAGTTCATGAATCATGAGGAAAATTTTTACACCACACGTATCAGCCACGCATCGTGCAGCGACCTTCAATTCTCGGCTACCGCAAGCTGCTTTGGCAGCTTGCTCACCAAGGTTGGGGTCCTCCTCAAGGACCCTTCAGGCGGTCCTTGAGGAGTCATTAATGGACTTTTGGACCCTCTATACAATATTTTACCTATTTAATAGATTTTTAACTAGTTTTAGAATTTATTTGACCCTCCCAATCCTCACCAAACATAGGGACGTCAACTAATTTAATTTCGCTAGTTTCTGGATGTCATGGACTTTTCTTGACGCGTTGGCTCTAGCACTTTCTAAATGGTTTATAAACATTATTTTAGGCTTAAAAAAAGTGTGATAAATTTTATTTTATCATGTGAGGCTCTATCTTAGGTCATGAACTTTTAGAATTTTATAAATGGGCCATTCATATTCAACAACATTAAAATTGACCCTGTAGTTATCTTGCAACCTTGGTTCTGGCGAATTTTGCACCCTTAATGAACCTCCAAGTAAATTATGGCCATGAACCTACACATTATAATTAAAAATCCCAGGAGATTGCAACTCAACTCCAACACCTAGATTTCCACAGATTATGTTGCGTTGGACCCCTTGATTATTCATCCTTCTAAAAGTTTTTCTCAATTCTAGATTACGTGGGGTTAATGGTTCACCTCGACTCCGTGTACTTGGCATATACTAGAGTATAAAACTATGAAAACATAAATAAAAATAAAATCAAAATTAGGAAATAATTTACCAAAATTAAATAATATAGCTAAACATAATCTAAAAGTCTTATTCTCCGGGAGTGGCATCAAAATTTGATACGCTCAATTTACACCTTCCTAAAGATGTATAAGCGATCATTGTCAAATAAAGAACCCAAATAGTTGTTTGGGATCGATCCAATGAGGAATACGGTGTATACTTAGACTTAACTCATGATTAGATTAGTTTAGCCAACTTATTTCCGAGAAAAGCAAGTAAAGGGAGGGGGGTTGTGAAACAAATAACTGATTGTTGTTAAGTAGAAAGTGAAAAGATTCAAACATTGTTGTTGTTGATAAGAGAGAAAACTAGGGTGTACATGTTTCACATAAGTTCATAATGTGGTAATTCTAATAATAGTATCCCTTTCCTAGTGTATTACATGCAAAGTGGAAAGTTGTAACACCCCGTAATTTCTATGACCTATACTAGATACTACCATGTTATATAATGATTATTTTAGAACTAAGTAAGTGAATATAACTTTTTGGATAAGTATTAGAGCGAACATATCAAAGAAAGGTCTTAATGTCCGGAAATTAGCGAAATTAAACTAGTAGACATCACTATGTTTGGTGAAGGTTTGGGAGGGTCATATTAAGTCTAAAACTTGTAAAAAATATTAAATAGGTAAAATGTAGTATATAGGGTCAAAACATACAGTCACGATTCTCCAAATACACCGGAAGGGTCCTTGAGGAAGATCCAAACTTGCGATTAGGCTTCCACAGCATCCTGTGGCCAGCCAAGAAAGGGAGGTCACTGCGCGTCGCACAGCTAGCACAAGGAGGCAATTTTTTTCTCGCGACGCGGGGCCTCCATGAGTTCCATTGCCTCAACCTGGATTTAAGACTATTTGACTTCACAAAAAGACCGAAATAAATGAGGGGTATTTTGAGTAATTTAAAAGGTGACAATATAAATTTTTAGGGTCAAGTTTAAGTCACTTTTATAACACAAAATCAAATCCCAAATTTTGAATCAAAAAAATCACTATCAACTCTCGCAAATTCTGTCTTCCTCCAAACCTCCATTTAAAACCATTAGAGCTCCAAGAAGAAGGTCATGCCTTAAAGTTTCCAACTCAATTTCTTGGATTTATCATCTCTAAAGTATGTTTTCTTTCACTCTAGGGATCCTTTTCCCCAATACATCCTTCCAAAAGATGATTTCTAAATCCCCCAAAATAAGGGTTTTTCTTCTCACATGGGTCTTCTTTGAAAAACTAAATTATGAATCAATTCTTATGAATTGTGATAAATTAATGTTTTTTAAGTATATATTTATTGTTAATTGATTATTTCCTATGAGAATTCCATAGACCCATGTCTTTCCCCAATGTCATGGAAAGTTGAATTATTAGGTTGAATTGTGAAGATGATGAACAAGTAGATGGACTACATTGTTGTTAATTATGAAATTTCTTCTTGAATTTACCTTGTTAATGTAATCGTTTATGTATTCATGTTAATGGAAGTATGAAGGTTCTTGAAGAGGGTAAGAAGGTATTCGTTCTCCTTGGATTCAATTGTGAATTATGAGTTATTTAGATAGTAATGCTTCTATTTCAAATGTGTGGTTATGATGTTGATGCTAGGAACTCCTCATCCTTAACCCTAAGACATTGAATTAGACATGAATTAGACATGTATGATATGATACAAATATTATATGATTGAAAGTGGTTTCTCATGATTATAATAATGTGTTAAGTGAAAGTTTTTCTCACTTGTAAAGTTGTGTATAAAGTGAAAGGATTGTTCTAGCTTATGATGACCTATGAGCTAATAAGGTAAGACGTTTACATAGGGGTCTAGAAAATTCTAATGTAAACTTTTATAATAAATTAAGACGAATACTAAAAGGAATATTTGCTTATCACCAAAAGGGAATGTAAATGATATAGAGGTCTGACGTTTAGCTAGTCTGCGCTCCCACATGGATTTCCGCACGCTAGTAAGTCAGGATTCCCAAAATATATGTTGTCTCATAATATTGAATCCTCCACGTCTAGTAAGTCAATGTTTCTAATAAAAATCTCATTGACCCTTAACTATGTTCCCACATAGGACTCTCGCTTAGTGGATCAACCTAGATAGCTATGTATGAATTGTTACACCTTAGGCAAGTGTTAAAGGTCTCTTTTCGGTGTGGGAGTAGAACACCAGATTCCATGTAGCTCACCTGGTCTCATGTCGTTTATTACACTTATTTCCCTAATGTAAAAATAAATGAACAAGTTATGTATGTGAACTCTAATTAGGGTTGTCTTAAAGGTTACTATATGGTGTGAGGGAGGGTATGAGACTTCTCTTACACAATGCATATATGAGATCCTATGAGATGGTCCTAGTGCTATTCTTTTATGATTATGATTATATTTATGTTTATATTCATAAGCTATGAGTAAGTATTGATGCATGAATCATGTTAATAAAATGTGTTGTAAGTATGAAATAGGCTTCTTAATGTGATACTTAGCTTTTGATAGAGTTATGGGGCTTTATTCTTTTCATTACACAAGTGTTGCTTAAGTTTCTTATATGTTAGGTTGAATTATGATGTTCCATATATATGTGTATTGAGTTATTGAAAGATATGAATGTTTTTGACTAAATTGTGTCTTTTCTCATGCATTAATGATTTTTATTCATAGGGACCATTCTTAGTGCATGTGTTTTGTACTAAACCATATTTTCTCCCCTTTTTCCCAAACATTGTAGGTTCCGAACATTGAGGTATCTAGATGATAAAGCAAGGCTTGGCCTAGATTCTTTAAGTTTCGGTAGATCCTCTAGTTCGAGAATGCTACTACATACTCTACCTTAGTAGTACTTGTATTGTCTAAACACATTTTTTTTCTCTCGTATTGCTGAAGATATTGATGTAAGCCCTATGTGGAAAGTATGAATTTGTGTAAGGGCTATTCCCGTATTTTTTACTTCATTTAGGTAGTTTAATGTGAGATTTAGACAAAATTATTATGTACTATTATGTTGTCTAACAAGAAGCCTAAGTAAGCTTCCTACATGAGGTCTATGTAAACCTCACTAAGTATATATAAAAGTTTTAGTTTTTTCGCACTTTTGACCTATGATGTGCTATGACGTGTGCTAATGGCTTGTCTTAGTCCTCTTCATAGACGACGATGCCGGTAACGACTATGGTGTACTTTTGGTCGTTACCAACTTTGTATCAGAGCATTAGGTTTAAGTAAATCATTTGTTTGATGTCTCACTAAACCACGTCTAAGTAAGGTCTTATTCATAATTTTGAAGTGTGCCACATATATGAATGATAGACTATGTGATGCTTAGGAACTTGAACTCTCTTGTTATTCCTTAGTCGTGCCTAAGGGTCATTGTTCTATTTAGTCCTTTCTTATAATACTTTTATTATTATTATAGTGAATGAATAAAAGGAGGAGCAATTCTTGAAGGGCCAGAGAGGAAATTTGAATGAGGCGCTTCCCCCTCAAGCTCCTCAAAACCTTCAAGTTCCTATTGAAGAAGGGGCTATGTCTAATGATGAGATTAGGTCGGCCATTCATACCTTGAATCAAGTGTTGAATACTCAAGTGGATAGGGATGCTGGGTGCAAGATAACCCAAATGCTAGCACTACAGCTTCAAGGATTTGGGATTTCACAAGGATGAATCCCCCTACTTTGTTTGCTTCTAAGGTGGAGAAGGACCCCCAAGGGTTCATTGATGAAGTTTTCAAAGTTCATGATGATATTGTTGTGTATCCTCAAAAAAAGATGGAACTAGACACCTACCAACTCAAAGATGTGACTCAAGTTTTGTATGAGCAGTGGAAGGATCAGCGGTCGGTTAGAGAAGGCCGGATTACTTGGGGAGCTTTCAAGACGACTTTACTTGCTAAGTTCTTTAGCTGAATTAAGTGAGAGGAAAATACAAGAATTCATCAACCTTCGTCAAGGGGTATAAGAGTGAAGGAGTATAGCCTCAAGTTCACTCAACTCTTCAAGTATGCTCTTACTATGGTTGTGGATTCTAGAGCTAAGATAAACCAATTTATTATGGGGATATCCGACCTTGTGGTTAATGAGTGTAATTCGACTTTGTTAATCCTATAATGGACATCTCTCGTCTTATGGTTCAAGCCGAACAAATTGAGGAGCAAAATATTAAGCAAGTTGGTAGGGAGTTGAAAAAGGTAAGAACCGAAGATGGGAATTCTTCCAAGACTAAATTTGAGGTGCAAGACAAACCATGGTTCGAAGGAGGTTTTCTAACCAAATCCCTTCTAATGCTCGAAGGTTCAAGAAGAGTAAGGTGTCTACTCCCAATCCCCAAAAAGGGAAAGGTGGTAGATCTTATGTTTAGAAGCCTCTTTGTTTAAAATTTTATAAGAGACATGATGGAAAGTGACTAGTTCGAACGGGTAATTGCTATGGTTGTGACAAGATGCTCACGTGAATAGAGATTTCCCTATGATGAAGGCTCAAGGAAAAGAAAATGCTCAATCAAAAGCTAGTTCCCCATATCCAGATGCTCCTCAGAAGAATCACTTTTATGCTTTTCAATCCCGAGGTGATCAAGAGAGATCATCGTACGTTGTTAGCTGTATATTAGATTATTTTCCTTTGATGTATATGCTTTGTTGGATCCAGATATTGTGAATAGATTGGTTGTATACTTTCTTTGCCTCTATTGATTGTAGGACAAGGGTAACCAAATTTCAATTTCAAATGAACCCATTTTGGAGTGGGGAGGAGGAAACTAAAATTCTATGGGTAGCATCATTTCATGTCTAGTGGCTTGCAAGTTTATTGCAAAGGGTTGTATCTATCACATAGTTATAGTTAGGAATCTTGAAACCAAGGTCCTTTCCTTAAAGTCGGTACCCATAGTGAAGGAATTTTTAGAGATATTTCTTGATGAACTACGTGAAATTCCTCCCGAATGGGAAATGGACTTTGGCATAGACTAATTTCTAGATACACAACCTATTTCAATCCCTCCTTATCTTATGGCCACGGCTAAGTTGAAAGAACTAAAGTCTCACGTCAAGTATTTGCTACATAAGGGTTTTATTCAACCAGGAATATCCCTATTGGTGCCCCTGTATTGTTTGTGAAGAAAAAGGATGGGTCGTGGAGAATGTGTATCGCTATTGTCAATTGAACAAAGTCACCATAAAGAATAATTTTTCTCTCCCTAGGATTGATGACTTGTTTGATCAACTCCAAGGACCGAGTTACTTTTCAATGATTGACTTGAGATCAGGTTAACACCAACATAGAGTAAGGGAGGTTGATATTCTAAAAATGGCATTTCGGACGAGATATGGTCATTTTTAATTCCTAGTTATGTCATTTGGTCTAACCAATGCCTCGATGTCTTTCATGGGCCTTATGAATCATTTTTTTTAGAAAATATCTTGATTTTTTTATGATTATCTTCATTTGTGACATTTTTATTTATTCTAGAAGTGAGAATGACCACATGAGCCACATGAGGATAGTTTTGCGAATTCTCAAGAATAACTAACTTTTTGCTAAGATTAATAAATGTGAATTTTGGTTGAGATCAGTTGCGTTTCTTGGTAACACTGTCTCTAGTGAACAAGTGGAGGTTGATCCGAGGAAGACAGAAGTGGTCAAAAGTTCGCCTAGACCTTTGAGTCCTATCGACATCCGAAGTTTCTAAGGTTGGCCGGTTACTGTAGGAGGTTTTTTGAGGGATTCTCATCTATTGCATCTCCATTAACAACGTTAAATCAAAATAATTCCAAGTTTGAATGGGCGGAATCTTGTGAAGAGAGATTTTAATTATTGAAAGATAGTCTCACCTCCGCTCCGGTGTTGAACTTGTGGGAGGGTACTAAAGGGTTTGTGAGTTATTGTGATGCCTCTCGAGTAGGTCTAGGATATGTCATTATGCAACATGTCAAGGTAATAGAGTATGCCTCTAGGCAATTGAAGCCAGATAAGAAGAATTATCCAATTCATGACCATGATCTTGTTGATGTGGTGTTTGCCTTGAAAATTTGGAGGCCTTATCTCTATTGGGTACATGATGATGCGTTCACCGATCACAAGAGTTTATCTACAATATGTATTCATTCAAAAGGACATGACTCTACGACAAAGAAGATGGTAAGAACTTCTAAAATATTATTACATGAGTGTCCTTTACCGTTCCAGAAAAGCTAATGTGGTTGCGGATGAGCTAAGCCAAGTGTCCATGAATAGTGTGGCTCATGTGGCCAATGAGCAGAAAGAATTAGTGAAAGATGTTCATAAATTGGCCCGGTTTGGTGTCCGACTAGAAGAATCTTCAAAGGTAATTTTCATGGTCCGTCATAACTCCAAGTCATCTCGAGTCATTGATGCGATGTCCAAGAAACATCTTGATCCTCTATTGATGGAGTTGAAAGAATCGTTCCTTAAGAAGAATAATGAATCTTTCTCCCAAAGGATGAATGGGGTACTTAGCTACGAAGGAAGATTATGTGTTTCGGATGTGGATGGTTTAAAAGAGAAAATCATGGAAGAGGCTCATGGTTCCCATTACTCCATCCATCCGGGGCCACCAAAATTTATCCTGATTTACGTGATATTTATTGGTGGAATGGAATAACAAAGGATGTATCTAAGTTTATGTCGAGGTTCCAAAATTTCCAACAAGTCAAAGTCAGGCATCAAGTCCCGGGCGGTCTAACCCAAGATATTGATATCCACACTTTGAAGTGAGAAGATGTGAACGTGGACTTTGTGGTAGGTTTGGCTCGAACGCGTAGACGACATGACTCCATTTGGGTAATAGTGGATAGGTTGACTAAGTCAGACCATTTCCATCCTGTAAAAGTTTCTTACTCAGTGGAGGAGAATGCTATATTGTATTTTGAGGAGATTATGAAGTTACATGGGGGGGCCTTGTCTATCATTTCGAATAGAGAAGCCCTTTTCACTTCACATTTTTGGAGATCTTTCAAAAGGGGGCTTGGTACTCAAGTCAAGCTAAGCACAACCTTCCACCCTCAAACGGATGCACAAGCAAAGTGCACCATTCAAAGTCTAGAAGACATGTTCAGGGCTTGTGTGATCGATTTCAAAGAGAATTGGGATGATCACCTACCTTTGATAGAGTTCTCCTACAACAATAGCTACCATGGGAGTATTGGTATGACACCTTTTGAAGCACTATATGGTAGGAGGTGCCGGTACACGATTGGATGGTTTGAACTGGGTGAGTTTGCTCTTCTTGGACCAGAAATAGTGTATGATGACATGGAGAAGGTTCGACTCATAAGGAGATTGGGTCTACTTTAAAATATCACCCATTAAAGGGGTGAAGAGGTTTAGAAAGAAGGGGAAACTTAGTTCCCTTTATGTGGAACCTTATAAGATTTTGAAAAGGGTAGTGGAAGTGCAATATGAGTTAGATTTGTGAACGAAATTGGCCTCGGTTCATCTAGTGTTCCATGTGCCGATGCTCGAGAAGTGTATAGGCGATCCGATGTAGATTCTCCCTACAGAAGGTTTAGGGGTAAAGAGGATCATTCTTATGAATCTCGGTTGAGATCTTGGATCACCAAGTTAAGAAATTTAGGAACAAGGATGTTGCCTCCGTAAAAGTTCTTTGGAAGAACCACCTTGTAGAGGGTGCAACATGGGCAAAGCCGACATCATGTCCAGTTATTCTCATATTTTCCCTCCTACTCCTAGTAAATGTTAAGGTTAATATTTTTCTCTTAAATGAGTACTATGAAAAATATTGAACTTAAAGTGTCATCTAATATGTTCATGTTCTTTTAGATACATACATAGATTAGGTGTTCATAAGTATACTTCTCATGACTACTTTGAACATAAATTTGTAGTGGGTTATGTTCTTTTCATGAGAGTTGTGTTGAACATTTTTAAGTGTTGTCTTGGAAAGAAATTGCATGTCAACTTTTTGAAGGTTTTCATATTAAGCTTACGTTAATATGGGGAACGTAGTTCCTCCTTTTGTTATGTAAATTATGAGCTCTTATGTATTACAAAAAGTGGAGTAAGCTCCTATTTGTTGATGTTATGTTTGTATGTCGAAAGGAGTTGAAATTCCTCCTATGATTTGGGAATCATTATAATATTTGTTCTTGATAGGCTGCTAGTCTTGAGTCTCTTCCTTTTTGCCAATAGAAGGTTTAAGGTCTTATTCAGGGACGAGTGTTCCTAAGGGGGGATATTGTAACACCTCGTAATTTCAATGACCTATACTAGAGCCTCCTATGTTATATAATGATCATTTCATACATTTATAAGTGTAAATACTTTTTTAAGAAGTCTTAGAGACAACACATCATAGAAAGGTTTTAACGTCCGGAAACTAGCAAAATTGAACTAGTAGACGTCACTATGTTTGGTGAATGTTTGGGAGGGTCATATTAAGTCTGAATCTTATGTAAAGAAAGTAAATAGGTAAAAATGTAGCATAGAGGGTCAAACGGTACAGCCACGACTCCCCAAGGACCACCGGAAGGGTCCTTGAGGAGGACCCGAACTTGGAAGAGCAGACCGCAAAAGCAGCCTGCGACCAATCAAGAAGTGGAGGTCACTGCGCGTCGCGCAGCTAGCACAAGGTAGAAAATTTATTCCTCCTAAAGAAGTACCTCCACGAGGTCCACATCCTCAACCCACATTTTTGAAAAAAAAGTGCAATTAGACCCGCGATGTGCAACAAAGTCCCAGATTCGTTTGCATCATTTTTTAAAAAAATTGACTTCACAAAAAGACACAATTAAATGAGGGGTCTTTTGGATAATTTAAAGGGTGAATATATAAAGTTCTAAGGTCATTCTAAGTCACTTTTGACAAAAAAATCAAATACCAAAGTTCAAATTAAAAAAATCACTCTCATATGTGTCAAATTTTCTCTTCCTCCAAACCTCTGTTGAAGACCATTAAATCTCCAAGAAGAAGGTCAAATCAATTTAGTGGATTTATCATCTTTAAGGTATGTTTTATTTCACTCTTGCGATCCGTTTCCCCAAGAGGTCCTTCCAAAATATGATTTCTATATCCCCCAAAACAAGGGTTTTTCTCTCACACGGGTCTTCTTTGAAAAATAAAATTATGAATCAATTGTGATGAGTTGTGATGAATTAATGTTGTTTAAGTATATATTGATGGTTAAGTGATGATTTCCTTTGATATTTCCCTAGACCCATGTCTTTCCCCAATTTCATGAAAAGTTGAATTATTAGGGTGAATTGTGAAGATGATAAACAAGTAGATGGACTACAATGTTGTTAATTATGAAATTTCTCTTTAATTGACCTTGTTTATGTTATGGGTTATATATATTATGGTAATGGAATTATGAAGGTTGTTGAAGAGGGCAAGAAGGTTTGTTTATTGGTTCTCTTTGGATTTAATTGTTAATTATGAGTTACTTAGATTGTAATGCTTCTATGTCTAATGGTTGTTGTGATGTTGAATGTTTAAGTGATGATTTCCTATGAAATTTCCTTAGACCCATGTCTTAACCCAATTTCATGAAAAGTTTAATTATTAGGGTGAATTGTGAAGATGATGAACAAGTAGATGGACTACATTGTTGTTAATTATGAAATTGTTTCTTGAATTTACCTTTTTGATGTAATTGGTTATGTATTCTTTGTAATTGAAGTTTGAAGGTTCTTGAATAGGGAAAGAAGGTATGTTGATTGGTTCTCCTTGGATTCAATTGTTAATTATGAGTTGCTTAGATAGTAATGCTTCTATGTCGAATGTGTGGTTGTGATGTTGATGCTAGGAATTGCTCATCCTTAACCCTAAGAGATTAAATTAGACATGAATCATGCATTTATGATATGATACGCATATTAATGATTGAAAATAGTTTCTCATGATTATAATAAAGTGTTAAGTGAAAGGGTTACTCACTTATGAAGTGGTGTCTAAAGTGAAAGGATTGTTCTCACTTATGATGACCTATGAGCTAATATGGTAAGACGTTTACATAGGTGTCTAGAAGAGACTAATGTGAACTTGTATGATAAAATAAGATGATAACTAAAGGGAATAATTGCTTAGCACTGAAAGGGCAAGTATATGAGATTGAGGTGTCACGTTTGGTTTGTTCGGCCTCCCACATGGGTTTCCTCATGCTAGTAAGTTTTGATTCGCAAAATATGTGTTATCTTATGAGATGGAAACCTTCACGTCTAGTAAGTCAAGGTTTCTAGGAACTATCTCCTTGACCCTTAACTATGTGCCCACATATGACTCTAGCTTAGTGGATCCACACAGATAGCTATGTACGAATGGTTACACCTTAAGAAAGTGTTAACTCTCTTTTTTTTTTATGTGGGACTAGAAAACCGGATTTCATGAAGCTCACATTGTCTCATGTAAGTTATTGCACTTCTTTCCCTAATGTAAAGGTAAATGAACAAGTTATGTACGTGAATTCTTATTAGGGTTGTCATAAAGGTTACTACATGGTGTAAGGGAGGGTATGGGACTTCTCTTACACATCGCACATGTGTAATCCCATGAGATGGTCCTAGTGTTGTTATTTTATGATTATGATTATGATTATGGTTATGTTGATAAGCTATGAGTAACTATTAATGCATGAAGCATGTCACGATAATTTGTTGTAAATATGAAGTGGGTTGATTAATGTGATACTTAGCTTTGGATTGGGTTATGGGGCTTTACTATTGGCATTAAACAAGTGTTGCTTGAGTTGATTATATGTTGGCTTGACTTATGATGTTCCATATATTTGAATATTGAGTTATTGGATGATACTCATGGTTTACACTAAATTTTGTCTTTTCTCATGCATTAATGTTTTTTATGCATAGGGACCATACTTAGTACATGTGTTTTGTACTAACCCATATTTCTTCCTTTTTTCCCAAACATTATAGGTTCATGCCATTGAAGTATATTGAGGAGAAAGAAAGAAAGGCTTGGACTAGACTCTCCAAGTTTTATTAGGTCCTCTAGTTCGAGGATGCTACTACATACTCTACCTTAGTCGTACTTGTACTCTCTAAAAACATTTTTTTTCTTGTATTGTTGAAGATATTGATGTATACCCTATTTGGCAACTATGAATTTGTATAAGGGCTATGCTTGGATGTTTTACTTCATTTTGATGGTTTAATGTGAGACAAAGATTTACACTAAATAGTTATGTACTATTATGTTATCTAAGTGAAAAGCCTAAGTAAGCTTGCTACGTGAGAGATCTATGTAAACCTCACTAAGTATACATAACAGTTTTAACTTTTCCGCACTTTTGACCTATGATGTGCTATGACGTATGCTAATGGCTTGTCTTAGTCCTCTTCGTGGACGACGATGCCCATAACGAATAGGGTGTACTTTGGGTGTTACATAAGTTATGTAACCCTAAATACTTGTTCAACAAATTTCACTATGCACCTTGGTCCGGCGACGTGTGTATACTTTACTAACCCTTACCATTACCTCACCTTAGACATAACATTAATGTATGACTTAGTTTTCATCCTCCACCAACTAAGATTAGATATTAGATAGTATCACACTACATCTCTCTGTTGATAATCATTTTCTTATTAACTACCTCTTTGGTCCGAAAAGTAGAAACAAGGTGTTGTCTAACTTTGACCACCGCTAAAAATACTTTTTAATGAAAGAATTATCAATGTATGCATTAACACTAGTCAAGAATTACTTATTTATTATTCATACGTTTTTAATTGCTTATGGTTCCCATAATCCTAGTAGTAGATTTAGTTACTCATTCTTGAGAGAATACAATCCATACTTTTATAAGAATAAATCATGAAATTATGTATTAGAGTAAGGGAAACCCAAAATCTCAACTTGAATTGCAAAGTTAATATCTCCAAACGAACTTGGAAGATGAAGTTGATAAATTTGCAAAATTGATTCCACAGGAGAATACCAAGAACTACAAGTAAAACAATAATGTCTAACCCCCCCCCCACTAAAAAAACGAGGTTTAGATATTCTATTTATTGAAAAACTTGTCCTAAATAAAAAAGGAAATGAACTAAAGAAATAAAATGCTGGACATGGCTTTAATCGATGAGACTGACCTACGGACCATGGATCTCCCTATGGTTCGTAGGTCTCTTCCTTAGTTCAAGATTGTCTTTTTTCTCATAGGCTGGAACCTTCAACTTTCAAACACAAATGTCCGTAACGTGCATTACATGCCATAGGTTGACCTACAATCCTCGGGTCCCCTTCTGTAGCTCCGCACTTAGAACTATTCCTCAGGTACTGGAACTCAAAATCTCTAAATCAATTGACGGTTGTGTAGGACAACCCGTGGGTCGACCTACGGTCTGTCACTCTCTTCCGTAGTTTGACACATGGTCAGATTTCCCTGAGTGTCATTACATGTCAACCCATCAACGGAACATGACTCGACCTATGGTCCGTAGGTCATGACTTCCGTGGATGACCACTTCTGCAGATTTTCACTTGTCACTCTCAACCTCGTCCAAGCTTATTTTTACTGAAATTACAAAATAATAAACATTAATTTCAATACAAAGTGGCCCTAGACAGACACAACTATTAAGTGAAATGCACTAAAAATATTGTAATCTCACGGCATAGAATTGATCCAACTATGTCATTTAAACAAACATCTAGGAGATTTAAGCATTTTACCGTGAGTTCATCTAGCGCTCTAACTCCAGAGTGGCAGAAAGATATGAAGAGTATGAAATCACAAGTAAATGCACCACTTAGCTTATATTAAAAGAACATAGGAAATATCCCTGAAGAGTTTATTCACTTATTTCTACCTCCAACACAAGTACGGTTGTACAAGAATTTATTTTACATGTACTCTTTTTTTTAAAGACAGATCGAAGAGTCTAACTCATTTTGCATACTTTAAGCTCTGTCTGGGATATTGTTTTATTTATTTTGTCCTTTGTGCTTGGAATTTGTTTCTGTTTTAACTTAGTGTGATGAATTTAGTTTCCTTATGTTAAGGTGAACTATTACTAGTTAATTCATCATATCATGTTCTACCTGATTTAGTCCAGCTACTTCATATTATTTTTAATGTTTTATGTTGCATTTTTTTCCGAACTTACCATGAATTGGTGGTGTATGTTAGAACTATGCCTCACTTTGTTGTACGCAAAACTACAATCTGTGTTTCCATATACATTTGAACTATCCCTATGTCTCATTGTGTAATTGAAGGCAATTGAATGTGTGGTTGGTTTGCTTGGCTCTGTGAAAGTTTGCAAACACAAGAACTTTTGTTCGTTAAGTAATATCTCCGGTCTCACACTGACTGAGCTATTATTGTTCTTTAGGAGTTCATGAGTGAAGCTTCTTGTTTTGGAGTAGGAAAATTAGTTTAGCGGTAATGCTATTGTATTTTGATGGAGCTATCATGTGACTGTTGTGATTGTGAGTCTAAGAAGAAGCACCTATATGTGTTTGTGGTGTCCGGAAATATGTTAAGAAGCAGCACCATTTTGATTGCATGGTCAATTTGTTATATGCTATATCCATATTACAGTAAAGGTTCAATCTTGATGAGGATGTGTTGAATTTCTTTCCCCTTGTTTGTATTGTATTATGATAACAACAATTAATTTTGTGAAATCAGTTTCAGCAAAATTCATATTACAGCAGCACGTTTTTGTATGTTAGCGTGTCTTTTAATTTAGTTTGATGCTTCAGGTTGTAATGGCTTTGGGTATCCAGCTTCTTTAAAGTATTTATTTATGATAACCAGTTTTAAGTCAATTGGGATAATCGGTTTCTTTAAACCATTTAAAGCTAATCATTTTCAATTAGGTACAACATCAACCTATCAAAAAGCTTATTTGTGCAGTCTAGTTTGACCACATATTTAAAGCTCTCTAATTATGAAGTAATAGCGCGTTAGCATTAGCATTTTACTAGTATTGTAAAATAGTTTTACTGCTATCCTTCATTGCATAATATATGAAGTAGCGCAGAACTAAAACTTTTCACAACAATAATAATAAGAAACATCATTTATAAAATACTACGGAATAAGTCTCATCGTCACAAGCCAACTTAAAGGAATATCTTAAATATCTTAGGGACACGGTCCTTTACATTGAAAGAAATACATAATAAATCTTTACAAGTCTAAAAACAAGAAGTTAAAGAAACATAGACTATATCCTCAAATATTTGAGGACATACCAAGTCTAGAGAGTCAACTTCCCAAGCTTTGACTCCTAAACTTCCACTTGCCTCCAACTTATACTTATAGAGTATAGAAAAGTATGGGGTTAGAAAAAACATTGTACTAAGTATGACGTTTTGCAAAAACATACATAAGAGTACATATTAGTAAAAATATAGCTTTCATGATATATAGTAAAACCTTCATGAATATAGAAGTAAAACAACATATAAATAATCATTTAGCAAATAAGGTAAAAATTCCATGATTGTAACATAAGACTACACTTTACAAATAACTCATAAAACTTCACAGTGAACTCATTTCATTATATCTTAGAGTGAAGTCATTTCCATTGAAGTTTCCCTACCCAAAGTTGTCCTAAGACTCGCAAGGTAAGACATCATGAAACCGCTCATACAATCTCTTCAATACACACCTAAGTGATTTCTAAGACCACCAAAGATGACATACTTCACCACTCTTAACAAATCAACATTCAATATCAAAGACACTAGAGTAACATCTTGAATTTAAGGACTTCACATGAGAACCCTTCCCCAAGACAACCCCCAAGTTACACATAGTCCAATGTGAAAGCAGCATCCCATACTACTACTCCCACAAAGTGCTCCTTAAGGATTCCCTTAGATCAGGCACACCACATTCATCATTCATAAACTTCATCATACAAGACATAACCTTAACATGATTTCTTAGAATTATACATTTAGTCACATAACTTCATTTACGTCACATGATGACTCATTCATTCAATTTCACACAACGACACACCAAGACTCCCTCAAAATGTCTAATTGTGCAATCAATAGATATCGTCTCATACCACTACCTATCCTATGTAATACACCCTTCAGAAGACTTAGTTCATTACATTCTTTTATGGGGGCTAGCTTTAACCGACATAAACCATGAGATCTAGACATGGAATCCCGATATTAACCCCTACCGGATAAGGTATCCCCACTTTTCTAGTGTAGGGTCATTCTCTTAGACTTTTTATGGATTCTCCAATAACTACACCTATGCGGTCACATAGTTAAGGGATAAGGAGATTCCTACTAAGTAACTCATTTTGTACAAACGAGGAATACTCGTCTCAAGAGGTACATTGGATATAACATCTCAACTCACAAAGTGTGACCACCCATTCTTCAAATCCTCTCGGTGCTAAGCATACTCCCACATGGAGTCTTAACATTCATTACGGTTAAGGGATAACTATTGGACACCACATCTCTACTCACGAAGTGTATCCATCCTCCAACCTATCTCAAGAAGCTCTTGGGAATAATGAGATCTCTATTAAACACTTCATCTCAAATCACAAAGAGTGTTTACCCCGAAATCCCCCATTTACATTCATTAACTACATTGATTCATTCGAAGTGTGTGCGTGAGTACATGTGAGCACACCTTTCACATAATCAGCATATTCATAACTTGACCTCTATATATGATCATACATTCATTCATCATAATTCACACATTAGCATGCTTCACATATACACATACTTTATTTTTAAAAAAATTCTATAAGATATACAATTCAAGCTACACAAACCATACAAACGAGAACAGAATCATTATCAGTTTTCTTCACATATTAAGCCTTCAAGGACATACTCACAATACACGCATTAACACATATATCCATGTACTTCAAGTAAACACCGCCACCAAAGGAGGACCATACCACTCAAGAGCATTTCACAATAACAACTAAACAATATAACCAAATTAACATTCATAAATGTTTTCACAACCTTTTCTCAATTTATCCAATAATTCATGGTAGTAAATAAACATAATAAAACATAATGATATACAACTCTAACAATTTCTAACATTATCTAAATTCGAGAGAGTTCTTTCTTAAGGGAGGGGTATTCATATTTCAAAAATGAAGTATTGTATAGGTATAGGAGTATAAACCTACTTAAATTACCTTAAATACCCTACAATAATCATCCATGGTTCATAAAATACTTGGGGTACTTGACAGCTTTTCACAAGCAACCATCGACGGACCCTAGCTATGGGGCGTCTTTTGATCGACAGCCCGTCCTACTGGGGAATCGATTGGTTCTTGTACTATATTCAAAGGGAAAATATCCCCACCACTAAGTGTGGAGCTAGGGACTAGGATGACGGTTCTCCAATAGGAGTACGGTCCGTTGATGAAGGGCGTAGTTTGGCAGTTTTGGCAGATTCTGCCTAAACGTTGGGGTCCTCTTCTGGGGCCCCTTGGGGTCCTAGGTGGAGTCGTACCCATATGTTAAAACCCTATAAATGGTATTATAGGTCTTAGGATTCTCCCACATTAATTTGGACTCAAAAAAACTCACCAAACATGCCAAGGCATATAAGAACTCACCTAAGCACATGAACGTCTAGTCGTTGAACGTCTTGGACATTCCTTGACGTTTGATTTCCAAACTTACCAAAATTCCTTCAAACATTAAAATTATTTTTTAAAACATTATTAACTCATGAAATACTATTGAAGCTCTAGTTAAACCTAGTTTATTATGAGGGTCATTATATTCTGCCCACATAGAAACACATTCGTCCTTGAATGACACCAAACACTTTTAAGGACATGAAGGACTCAACTAGTGGCATATAACACATCACATCATGGTCAAAACAGTCATAGACAACGAACCAAAATAACAAGGAACACAAACTACACTTTTGTAAGCATTTTTAGCTACACAGGAAACTATCTAGAACAATTTCCACAATTCAAAGCACACACCTTTTTCTTTATTTTTCTCTTCATTTATGGAGGAAATACCTTCTCCAACATTAGACATGCTCATATATATCATTTCTACACATATTGTAACCATTCTTCACGGAAATACAATTTAGTCCATTTTTCATTTCTTTACACTAAGCCCCAACTCCTCACACTGAAGCATGCTTAATAATTCAATAATTCATCTTTTAAGCAATTAACTATGAAGGCGTGATAATTTGAGAGACAAGACCATATAAAATCATATTACACCATAAACATAATCTCATGGAATGCACAATGCAAGGAGAACAATGAGATTCATCTTCAACTAGACTCCTAAACACCATGCAATATGCTACTATGACATTCTAACTCTCAAGCTTGAATATGAATAGAAGGAAAATATGAAGGATACCAACTACTTATTTACTCAACTCATACTCCCCCACATAGGTAAAACCATATAAAGTAAATCAAACAACCATAAAGAATTTAGACTCACAAGGGATTTCAATCTGTATTTGTTTTCTCCTTTAGTTTTAAATGCATAGAAATTGTTCCTTTTTGGAGAATTAGGATCCAGACCACCATGAGGAGCTTGGTTGACCTCTTTACATTTTTCCTTGATGCTAGTCAATCCCTCATCTTTTGACCCTTATTACCACACCCAAAGCAACCATCCGTTCCGGCAAGACACTTATCCAAGTATTGCTTCCCACAAGTAGCACACCTAGACCTCCAAAATCATGGACACCTCCTAGGGAATTTTTGTTGGAATCCCTCTCATTGTTCCCCATGGAAGACTCTTGATGATAGAACCTCTTCTTAGATTTAGGTTGACTTGGTTCATTCGACATAGGACTCTTTCCCTCTCTACTTATTTCCCTAAGCTTGGACTCCTCAATTATTTAAACATGCACCATGAGCCTAGAGATATCCATATCATTAAGGAGCATTGCCGTAAGACCCTGTTTTTCAACAAATCTAGACACTCCCATCAAAAATTTATTCATCCTATCCCTTTAGTTGGATACCATTGTTGGGGTATACTTAGAGAGTTGGGTGAATTTGAGAGAGTACTCTTTCACACTCATTCCCCCTTGACGGAGGTTCAAGAATTCCACCAACTTCTCTTCCTCCACTCTAAGGGTAAAAACCTATCAAGAAAAGACGCTTTGAAAACTTCCCAATCTACCAAATCTTCCCTTAAGGGTCTCTCATCCCTCCATTGCTCAAACCACACTTGTGCCACATCTTTTAGTTGATAAGCGGCTAATTCCGCTCTCTCTCTCTCTATAAGTCACACCCATAGTATCCACCACCTTTAACACCTCATCTATGAAACCTTATGGATCTTCATCCACCTTGGTTCCATGAAAAGTAGTTGGTTCATCCTCATGAAATCCCAAATTCTAGAAGCGGGAGTACTTTCATTGGGTTGATGTCGTCCTCCTAGGTTAGCTTGAGCAACCAAATGATTAGTGAAGGCATGAGCTTGACTCGTCATGAGTCAGGTCAAATCCATAAGGGAAGTCGTTATCTCCGCATAAGTCATATACCTTTCAACATGGGGAGCTTGAGTACCTTGGGGTACTTGAGGCTCTTGAGGCACTTTAATAGGAACCACCTCATTCACATCTTCTTGGTCAACAATAGGGATTTACCAACCATGGGGAGGAATTCTTTCATTAGATACTCCTCCCTCCTCCCTTCTAGCGAGTGTCCTCCTAATACTTATGTCCTATAAAGACAATAGAAGAGGTTGAGAAATACATCTTATAGAACTCAACTAAATGGAAAGACACTAGAATAATAAAGAAGGTGAAACTTCTATCGCCTTATAGCCTCCTGCTCATGGATGTGTCGGGACTCACACCGATGAACAAGGCTCTACTAGACGTGGATTGTGAGACTTTGGACCTAAAACTATTTCTCAAAACATTATGCTCTAATACCAAGTTTCTAACAATCCGCAAGTACATGCTAGAGGAAGGGAGCACTCTTGATTCATTAGAAGGCATACTTAACCCTTCAGAGGTCTTGTAGAAGCCTCTTAGCTATCATTCAATACATAAGGAATGAAAAGTAGTGCGGAATTAAAACTTTTGAAAACAGTAATAATAAGAAACATCTTTTATGCAATACTAAGGAATAAGTCGTATTGTCACAAGCCAACTTGAAGACACATCTTAAATATCTTATGGACACGGCCCTTTACATTGAAAGAAATACATAATAAATATTACAAGTCTTAAAAGAAGAAACTAAAGAAACATAGACTATGTCCTTGAATATATAAGGACATACCGAGTCTTGAGAGAGTCAACTTCCCAATCTTTGTCTCCTAAACTTCCACTTGCCACCAACATATACTTATAGAGTGTAGAAAAGTATGGGGTAAGTACAAACATTGTACTATGTATGGCATTATGCAAAAATATACAAAAGATGAAACTTTTATAGAAATAAATCTTTTATGATAGACATGTAAAATCTTCATGAATATAGAAGTAAAACAACAAATAATTCATCAATTAGCACTTAAGGTAAAACTTCCATAATTGTAACATAAGACTACACTTTACAATGAACTCATAAAACCTTACAGTGAACTCATTTAATTATATATTGGGGAGATCTCATTTCCCTTGAGGTTCCCTATCAAAAGTTTTCTTAAAACTCACTAAGGTAAGACATGAAGAAACTGCCCATACTATTTCTTCAATACACAGCTAAGTGATTCTTAAGACCATCAACGATGGCATACTTCACCACTCTTAACAAACCAACATTCAATATCAAAGTCACAGAGGAACAAACTTGAATTTAAGGACTTTACATAAGAACCCTTCTCCAAGACAACCCACAAGTTACACAAAGTGCATTTTGCAAGTAGCATCCCATACTACTACGCCCAGCAAGTGCTCCTGGAGGATTCCATTAGATTAGTCACACCACATTCATCATTCATAAACTTCATCATACAAGACATAACTTTAATATGCTTTCTTAACATTATACATTTAGTCACCTAACTTCATTTACATCATATGATGACTCATTCATATAATTTCACCAAAGTACACACCAAGTCTCCCTCCAAATGCATACTTCTGCAATGGATAGATAGTGTCCCATACCACCACCTACCTTGAGTAGTACACCCTTTAGAAGACTAAGTTCATTACATTATTTTGTGGGGTTATCTAGACATGGAATCCCAATATCAACCCCTACCGGATGGGGGATCCCTACTTGCATAGGGTAGGGTCATTCTCTTAGCCTTTACATGGATTCTCCAATAGCTACACCTACGTAGGCGTGTAGTTAAGGGATAATGATATTGCTACTAAGTAATTCATTCTCTACCAACGAGGAGTACTCGTCTCAGGAGGTACATTGGATACAACATTTCAACTCACGAAGTGTAACCACCCCTTCTTCAAATCCTCTCGGTGCTAAGCATAACTCCCCCACGGAGTCTTAAACATTCATTACTATACGTTAAGGATAACTACTAGACACCACAACTCTACTCACGAAGTGTATCCATCCTCCAACCTATCTTAGGAATATCTTGAGAATAATGTGGTTGCTACTAAACACTTCATCTCAACTCAAGAAGATTGTTTATCCCAAAATTTCCCATTTACATTCATTAACTACATTCATTCATTCTAAGTGTGTGTATGAGTATATGTGAGCACACCTTTCACATAATCACCAGATTCATAACTTGACCTCTAAACTTGCTCATGCCTTCATTCATCACTATTCACACATAAGCATGCTTCACATTTACACATACTTCATTTAACCATAATCTCTATGAGATATATAGTTAAAGCTTCACAAAGCATATCAACATGAACTTCATCATTATAACTTTACTTCAAATATTAAGCCTTCATGTCCATACTCACAATACACACATTCATACTTATATCAATAAAATTCAAGTAAACACCGCCACTAAAGGTGGACCATACCACTCAAGAGCATTTCAGAATAAAAACTAAACAATATATTTGTCCATGCTTTCTCCACCTTTTCAAAATTTCCCAAATAATTTATCATAAAATAGACTTTAAGGTAGTAGTTCATGATAATATAACATAAATATACACAACTCTAACGAATTCTAACATTATCTAAATATATACACTAAACCTACTTCATAAGCTAAAAGTTGGAAATAAGCATAAGAATGGGTTTATTGAGGTTATGACATTAAAATTATCAACTAACACTAAAAACAACTTAGTGAAATCATTAAAATGTTTTTATGGAAATACCCATAATTAGTGTGAAGATAGAAAAAGTTTGAGGTAAAAACTCTTTTTTAAATCTCTTTAAAATGGCTCCTTGAATTAAAGAAGGTTCAAGAATGAACTACCATACCTCACTATGAAGAAACCCACGAAATGTTGGTGAAGAAAACGTCCAAAACCTTCACTTCTAGCGCTTCCTTGAATTCTAAATTCTATGGAGTTTCAGAGAATTCTTTTTTGAGGAAGAGGTTTTAATATTTGATAAATGAAGCCTTGTCTATTTCTAGAAGTATAAACGTACTTAAAATACCTTAAAGACCCTAAAATAGTCATTCATGGTTCATAAAAGACTTGAGGTGAATTTATGAAAACATCCCAAACCTAGTCGTGTGCTTGATAGCTTTACACACGCAACCATCGACAGACTCTAGCTACGGGAGTTGTTTGATTAGCAGACCATCCTGCTGGGCCATCTACTGGTTCATAGACTAGCTTCTACGGGCAAATCTCCCCACCAATAATAGTGAAGCTACCCCCTAGTACGATGAAGTGTCCACATGACTACACTCCGTTGAAGAAGGGCGTCATTTGGGAAGTTTTGTCCCACCCACATCAATTTGGACTTCAAACAACTCAACAAACATGCCAAGACACACAAGAACTCACCTTAACACCTGGACGTCTAGTCGTCTAATGTCTTGGACGTCCCTTGACGTTTGACTTCCAAACTTACCAAACTAACTTTAAACATTAAAATTAGCTATTTTAACACATTATTAACTCATGAAATACTAGTGAAGATCTATTTCAACCTAGTTCATTATGAGGGTCATTACAAGGTTGTTATGTCTGAGGGTATCCGGTTTGTTTAAAGTATTTATTCAAGATTATAATGTTTTAAATCAATTGGAATAATTGGTTTCTTTATTCATTTAAAGTTAATCATTTTCAATTAGTTACAACTTCAATATATCAAAAAGCTTATTTGTGTAGTCTACTGTGACAACACATATTGAAAGCTCTCTGATTTCGAAGTAATAGTGCATTAACATTAGGATTTTACTAGTATTGTAAATTGTTTTACTGCGCATGGTGTGATTATGATTAGGCTTGTTCAATTTATTCAGGAGTTAGTTGTATTATATGCCTTTAATTGTTACTACATTTTAGGAGTTAGTTTAGGCTAATTTTGTTTATTCCATTCGTTTAAAAACTCTACAAGAGTCTCATCAAATTCATATATTTTATCCGACATTATTTCTATGTCTTTATGTGGTATTATCACCACAAATACTCTAATGATTAATATTTTTTTGGTTCCTCGTCAATGGATCCCTTTACACCAATTGTGAATGTTGATGTTTCCCCTTTCTTAAATACCTCATTAAGTTAACCCAGCCTCTCAACTTCCCATTAAATTGTCTTGCAGCCACAAGTTACAGTTTGGACAGCAAGAATTGTCATCCTACTTGATATCCATGACCTCTATGGTCATTTTAATGGCACCATGTTGTCTCCTCAAAAAACAATCGTCACTAACGCAACTGAAACTGTCAATCCCGTGAACAAAGACTTGTATCGACAAGATAAATTGATTCAAAATGCTCTTAAGGCCTCTATTGATGCCACAATCGCATCCATTGTCGCATCTTCAGCCTCCTTCACTATCTAAGTCGAGTCAACAAGGATAGCAAATCTTTTGTTGACTATGTGTGTGAGATTCGATCTCTATATGATGAACTGTCCACAGCTGGTTCACCGATAAATCACAAAGAACTTGTGTTGAAAATATTGAGTTGCCTCGGTTTGGAATTCCTTGAAATTTCAGCAGCAATATGGGCACGTGATTCTCCCATCTGCTACACTGAACTATTCGACAGACTTTGTCTATCGGAAGTTGGGCTGTTGAAGTAAGGAAAGTCCAAATCCGTATTTAAAGAAGGGAAAACTAGTGTTTTCACCAATTAATTATCTTTTTTTAATTTTTAGGGGTTATTGGGGTAAAAACTAGTCCTAACTTAGTTTTGGAAAATTAAAATCACGCTTAAGGCTTAGAGAAGAGAGAAAGGATGAAGAAAAGGGAGAGAAGTCCAGAATCTGCCAAGAACGAAAAGGTTTACGAGTGGATTTCGTCGGGGGTGATCCCTAACAAAGTATATGAGATCTTCTATGTTGGTTTAGTTCACCCACGCGCCAAACTTATTTCAATTTAGTGGTTTGAGAATTTTTTACATGTTAAAAACTGAGTGCTTGAAGAATCTTGTCGAATTCCTGTTGGTTGAGTTGTTTGAATTCCCATTGTTGTTTGATTCATAATTACAGGTTGTTTTTCGACTTAGATCTATTGGGTATTGAAGGTACTAATGATCCTAATAGGGTTTGGAAAATAACTATGGAGGTTTAGGGGGTTTTGCATTGATAAAATGAGAGGTGAAACACATCAGACATACGTGGGACGAACTAGGCACGACTCACCCAATCTGCGCCAGGAGGCCTGGCCTGGCGCACCTGCACTGCACCAGGATGAGGCCTTTGAACTTGAGGTCAGGAGCTGCGCGTCTCGGAATCTCAAGAATCGAATCTTTTTTTCCCAATTTTTGTACTTTAGTTTATTCAAGCCTTTCTAAGGTGTATTAACACTATCCAGTAATTCTAATTACTTCAAGTGATTTCTAAACACCTAGGAATCATCAAAACACGAATCATAACCTTGAAATCATATTTCATTCAAGGAAAGCTAAGATCAAAGTTGAAAAAGTGAAGATCAAAGTTGAAAAAGTTAAGATTCAAGTTTAAAATTTAAGAAGCTAGTCAAAGCAAAGTTCCTTAAAGTTTCAAGAGTCTTTATTAACTTGTTCACTTCGTTTTAAGACTCAACATTCAAGTTAAGTAAAGAGTAAAGAGTTGAGTTGAGTTTCCCAAAGGTTATTAAGAAACTAAGTAATCCGTAAGAGTTTATAAATATTTTCCGTAAGAGTTTTGAGCAATAAAAGGTAACATTGATTAAAAGAGAGCTTTCTAAAAGCTAAGTGTTGAGAAATTATCTCAACCAAAAGAAGAAAGTTGTTTTTTTAAAAGCATGAGCTTATGTTTATTTGGGGAGTAGTTTTGAGCACCAAAGTGGGTATGGGAGTTCATATTAACTCAAGTCTCCATGAAAACCATGTAGTCATCATGGGTATTAACCGGCCATACTTGTAGATGATCACATAAGTTAAGCTAGTTAAACCACTATGTTAAGTATTTCTATGTGATGGAAAAGTATAGGACAGTTTTGGTAGCGTGGGCAAGACAATGTATCACCACTTAGGCTAGTAGTGGTGGTTGTCGGTTAAAGAATCTGACACATAAACAATATTATTTTATCTATGAGTAAAGTAAGTTTGCTATTGCATTTGTTTAACGAACTAAGTGTTTTCATTGCTCTACAATATTTTATATATTGAATGTGTTTTATTGCTTTATATTAAGTACAGTTACTTATGAGTTGAACAGAGCCAAGGTAAGTGTTCCTTCTTACTCTTTCCAAGCTTAAATTTTTATTAGCATTTTAGCTTGCATACTCGTACATTTAATGCACTGATGTCAGTTGGACTGCATTGTATCATGATGCAGACAGAGGTAACCAGGATTAATATCATCCAGTGCCTCATTGATCCAGCTAACATTCAGAGTCAGTTGTGAGCCTCCTTCAATTTTTTAGGACACATCTATTGCTTTTAAGTTTTTCTTTATAGGATGTTGTGGTATTTGTCCCAACATCCATCTTAGTATTTTATAGGCTCCATAGAGAGTCAGAAAGTTTAGTTTTGAGTCTCTTCCTTCTATTGCAGATATTTTTCTATGAGACTTAAGTGTCATTTTTGTCCAACTTACTTATAAAGTTATTGAATGAGTTTATTTCATTGATTTAAGTCTTCCAATGAGTGAAGTAAGTCGGCATGGGTCCGCTCAAGGCCAGAGATGGTCATTTAGTGTTGGCCACGTCCAAGGTGTAGGCTCGAGGCGTGACAAATTTGGTATTATAACCCAGAGTTCAAGAGTTCTAGTGAGTCTATTAACTCGTGTCTCTATAGTCCTAGTCAGTTGTGTGAAGTCCACAACATCTATAATTAGGAGGCTGCAACATTTAGGAATTCCACGCTTTTATCATATTTCTTTTTGTGCGTTAGAATTCATCTCTAAATGTTTCTTTCTAATTGGTGCTAGTGCATGTTTTCATATTACCATGTCTCGATGAAGAGTATGCAGGGTTAGTACTGCTAGGAGGAATGTTGAGGAACCAGAGGTGCCTAATGCACTAAACGTGCAACCTCAAGACGAAGTCACAAATGTTGAATTCCGTGAGACTATTCGGAGGTTGAGCCAAGATGTGACTAATAAAGTTGGACAACAGAGAGGATCTTGACAAGAAGAGGATGACACCTCGAGGATTCGTGAATTCTTGAGGATAAATGCTCCCAGTTTCACGGGTTTGATCACCACAAAGGACCCGAATGATTTTGTGGAAGAGATGAAGAAGGTTTTTGATGTGATACATGTTGTTGAGATTGAAAGAGTTGATCTAGCTACATATCAACTGAAGAATGTGGCTAGGATTTGGTTCGACCAGTGGAAGAAGGGCAGAGATGAGTATGAACCATATCTGTGTTGGTCCTTTTATGAAGAGACTTTCTTGGGGCGTTTCTTTCCCCGAGAATTGAAATAGGCTAAGGTACGGGAGTTTTTTTCACGGAAAGAGTACTTCATGAGTGTACATGAGTATGGGTTGAAGTTCACCCAGTTGTCCCGCTATGCTCCGGAAATGGCTATGGACATGAGAAACAGTGTGAGATTGTTTGTCATTGTCTTGGGTCGTGCATCAAGAAAAGAGGGAAGAGTTGCGATGTTGATAGGAGAGATGGGCATATCTAGGTTAATGGTTTATTTGCAGCAGGTCGAAGAGAAGAAGCTAAGGGACTAGGAAGCGTAAAAGCTAAGACTGTGAATGAGCCTGGGAAGCATAAAGGTTGTATGAATCGGCCAAAATGTAAGAAACAAAAGGAGCACGCATCATGATCTGCTAGTACGCGTGCAGCTAGAAACAAAGTCAGCATCATGGCCAGAATTTTCATAACTTTAGAGCTAGACCAACGAAGTCTCAATAAAGTGTGGCACAGGGAGGTAATTGGGCTTTTGCATGTTCTAAGTGTGGCAGAACCCACCCAAGAAAATGTTGTGATGGCTATACGAGTTGCTTTAAATGTGGTCCAGAGGGTCAGTTCATAAAGGAGTGCCTTAAAAACATACATGGGAGTAGAAATCCGAGCAACAAAGCCCAATCTTCATCATCTTCTCCACTAAAAATGGTTTCACCTAGAGGAGCTACTTCTGGCATTGGAGCAGCGGAAAATCGCCTCTATGCAATAACTTCCACCCAGATCAAGAGAACTCTCCAAATTATTTCACTGGTGTAATCAAAGTATTTACTTTTGATGTTTATGCTTTGCTAGACCCAAGAGCAAGTTTGTTTCTTGTAACTCCTTATATTGCAAATAAGTTTTAAATTCATCGTGAGTAACTTTGTGAACCCTTCTATATTTCTACACCTGTTGGGGAGTATATTCTAGCTGAAATAGTCTATCGTGATTGTCCTATGTCCATCAATCACAAGAACACAATGGATGACCTAATGGAGTTAGACATGGTAGATTTTGATGTCATTCTATATATGGACTGGCTTTATTCATGTCATGCATCAATACATTGTAGATTAAATATTGGGTTTGGGTGACCCAAAGCCCATTGCGATGCGGTTACTAATGGTCGATCGAACGGTGAAAAGGCCTATTGGGATACTCCATGATGTGTTAGTGAAGGTGGAGTCATTTATATTTCCAGCAAATTTTGTGATTCTTAACTTTGAGGTGGATTTTGAGGTGCCTATTATTCTTGGGAGGCCTTTCCTTGCTACCGAATAGGCGTTGGTTGACATGGAAAAAGGGAAATGATGTTTAGGTGGAATAATGAAGAAGCCAATTTCAACATTTGTAGGTCCATAAAGCAGAGTGGTGAGGTTTAAACAATATCTTCTACATCCTACAGGGTTAAGAGTACGAATGAGGTAGAATTCGAAGAGGAACTTGGTGTTGAGGCACTAGCGGTAGTGATCATGAATTTTGAGAGTGATGGTATTAAAGAGTATGGGTCATTTGTTGCGGCACTTGGTCGAGGTGACTTTCGGTTTAAACAAATGAAATTGGAGTTAGATATGAAGTATTGCGAGTCTCCGCTTTGAAACCATTTATTGAAAAGGCCTCAAAATTAGATCTTATGTCTCTACCATCTCATTTGAGGTATGTATTCATGGAAAAAGATGACACTTTTCCAGTAATCATTGTGTCGGACAAGTAGAGTGTCTGGCAAAAATGTTAAAGAGGTCCAAACGAGCCATTGGTTGGACTATTGCGGATATTATTGGGATCCACCCGGTATTTGTTCACAAAAAATCCAACTCATACCCGATCACAAGCCAAGTATTGAGCACCAAAGACATTTGAATCCACCTATGCAAGAGGTAGTTAAGAAGGAGATTATAAAGTGGTTGGATGTCAGAGTCATATATCCTATCGTGGATAGTAGTTGGGTATGCCCTGTTCAATGTGTGCCCAAAAAGGGGGAATGACAGTGGTCCCTAATGAGAAGAATGAGCTTGTTCCAATGAGGTCGGTGACCGTATGGAGAGTATGTATGAATTACCGGAAGTTGAATGCATGGACTGAGAAGGACAAATTTCCTATTCCTTTCATGGATCATATGTTAGATAGGCTTGCAGGAAAAGTGTGGTAGTGTTTTCTTGATGGTTATTCGGGTTACAATCAAATCTCTATTGCACCGGAGGATCAAGAGAAAACCACCTTTACTTGCTCCTATAGGACATTAGCATTCAAGAGGATGCCTTTTGGGTTGTATATTGCACCTGCTACTTTTCAGAGATGTATGATGTCGATATTCTCCGATATGGTGGAGAACACTATTGAGGTGTTTATGGATGATTTTTCCAATGTTGGCGACTCTTTTGATCATTGTTTGAGTCACTTCGCCGAGGTTCTCAAAAGATGTGAAAATTGTAGCCTTGTGCTAAATTGGGAAAAATGTCACTTCATGGTTATAGAGGGTATTGTATTTGTCCATCGCATATCAGAGAAGGGGATAGAGGTTGATCAAGCCAAAGTTAAGGTTATAGAGAGACTTCGTTCTCCCATCTCTGTAAAAGGTGTGAGAAGTTTTCTTGGGCATGCGGTCTTCTACTGGAGATTTATTAAGGATTATTCTAAAATTGCACATCCTCTATGCAAGTTACTTGAGAAGGAATGTAAGTTTGATTTTGATGAAACCTGTCTAAAGGCATTTGGAGAGTTGAAGGAGAAGTTGGTGTCTACGACCATAATTATATCCCTGGATTGGAGTAACCCATTTGAGGTGATGTGTGATGCTAGTGGGGTTGCTCTTGGTGTGGTATCGGTACAAAGAAGGGATAAAATCCTTCACCCCATCTACTATGCTAGTAAGTTCCTAAATAAATCACAATAGAACTACACTGTGACTGAACACGAGATCCTCGCGGTGGTATTTGCTTTCGAAAAATTTCTCTCTTATTTGCTAGGCACAAGAGTTATAGTGCATACTAACCACTCCGCTTTAAGGTATTTGATGGAAAAGAAAGATGTGAAACCAAGGATGATTAGATGGGTGTTACTATTCCAAGAGTTTGATTTTGAGGTTAAAGATAGAAAAGGGATAAACAATCAAGTTGTCGATCACTTGTCCAAATTAGAGGATGAAGCTGGGTGAAAAGGCTGAAATTGATGATACCTTCCCTGATGAGCATGTATTTGTCGCTTCTCATGACTTGATTCCTTGGTTCGCTGATTTTACAAATTATCTGGCTAGTGATATAGTCCCATGAGACTTGTTTATTCATTAGATGAAAAAGTTCATGCATGATGTGAAAAAGTTCTTTTGGAATGAGCCTTACCTATATCGGAGTTGTGCTGATGGGCTTATTCGCCGTTGTGTGCCGGAAGTTGAGATGTTGTGTTTTGGAGGCATGCCATTCCTCGCCTGTGGGCGGGCATCATAGTGGTATCCGGACTTCCCATAAGATCTTGCAGTGTGGGTACTATTGGCCAGCCATCCACCAAGATGCTCATGAGTTCGCCAACGCATGTGAAACATGCCAAAGAGATGGAGGTATTTCGAGCAGGCAAGAGCTCCCTTTGAATCCCATTCTAGTAATTGAGTTGTTTGATGTATGGGGAATTGATTATATGGGCCCGTTTGTGAGTTCTCATGGCATGAAGTATATTCTTGTGGCAGTGGATTATGTGTCAAAATGGGTAGAAGCCATAGAACTTGCCAACAATGAAGGGAAGAGTGTCACCGCGTTCTTGAAAAAGAACATATTTTCCACATTTGGCACACCTAGGGCCATCTTTAGTTATGGAGGATCCCACTTTTGCAACAAGTTGTTCAAAGGTTTATTGGAAAACTATGGGGTTCTCCACAATGTATCCACTCCGTACCATCCACAACCTATTGGGCAAGTTGAAATGTCCAACAGAGAAATCAAGCAGATCCTGTCGAAAATGGTAAATGTTAATAGAACGGATTGGTCTAGGAGTCTTGATGATGCTCTTCGGTTTTACGGGACAGCATACAAGATTCCCATAGGTATGTCTCCATACCAACTTGTATATGGTAAGGCTTGTCACTTGCCAGTTGAGTTAGAGCACAAGGCTATGCGGGCGATGAATAAAGTGATGATGGATTGGAAGGAAGGATTGGAAAAGAGACTTAATGGGTTGAATGAACTCGATGAGTTTCGCTTAAAAGCATATGAAAGTTCAGCCCTCTACAAAAAGAAGATGAAGAAGTACCATGACCAAAAGATTGAGTAGCGCGAATTTGTTGTTGGGGATTTGGTACTTCTGTTTAACTCTATGCAACACTTGTTTCTGGGAAAACTCAAGTCCAAATAGACAGGTCCACTATTGAATACTAACCTGTTCCCACATGGAGCGGTTGAATTGGTAAACAAGAAGGGTTCAAGTTTCACGGTAAATAGGTAAAGAACTAAGATCTACCTAGGGCATGCGGAGAGTGCCCATGAAGTGGTTGAGGAATATCACTTTGATGAAGTCTCAGTAATCAAGGGTCTTGCGTCGTGCCGTGACATTAAATCAAGCGCTTCTTAGGAGGCAACCCAATGTATATCCTCTAGATAACAATATGTTTTTCTTTTCTTTGTAGGAATAGTTGTATTCTTTTGTTTCGTATTGATTTACACAATGTCATGTGTAATTTTCTTTTATTGTTTTTAGTCAGTTGACTAGAGAGTTGTTAGGGCCCGTTTCTAGAAAAATGTCTAGAAAACACAAAAAGAATGGCTTAATGGGTGCTAAATATGGAGAGACCAAACCACAAGAATTCTGCAGAAATTGGTCTGGTGCACAGATCTATGAACCAAATGACGGTTCGTCAATCCATCAAAAGACCGTCGATGGTGCCCGTAGATCCCTGGTATGTTTTACTGTTTTGTATAAGTTAGGGAACAATCGATCCGTAGACTCACCTACGGTCCATCGGTGGGGTACCATCAGTGATCGACTCGACCCGGCCCGACCGGCTATATAACAAAATAACTGTTCATTTACCCTCCCACATGTTTTCAAATTCCCCTCAACTGTCTCCCTCCCTTATTCCGTTAATGCCCCATTAACTTCCACAATCACTCACTTCCATTTTCTTTATATTGCCAACATTCTCAAACTCCCAGATTTTCCAAACCCCAACCTCTTCAGTTTCTCCTCTATTTCCATTGTTTCTCTGGTCAGTGTTCATAGTCGGCACGTTAGTTGGTTGTGCAAGATCACCCTTCATTCACTCCACTACTACTTCCATGTATTTCCTTTTTTCTCTACTTTATGAATTCTCGTTCATTCATGTGAGGAATCGATTAGATGGTATGTGGCTCTTGACTTAGAGACAATATTGCATGTTAATCTTGTTTAAAATCGGGTTCTATGTCCCTTAGAATGATAAAAAGTGAATGGGTTGGAAGTGGAATCTGTGTACGGTCTAGTTGCTTGTTTTTCCGACTTAGGGATTGTTAGTCTCTTAGAATCCATGGTCAAAATTTTCTAAATCGAAGCCCTAGGTATGACGCATTGGTCATTTGCTTGTTATTGCATGTTGGGTGAACTTATTTATGCTTGAAACTGACCATTTGTGGGGTAAAACTAAGACCTCAGATTGTGTCTCTGACTAATCGAACGAGACCCCGTCTATAGACCGTTGGTTGATCGAGGACTGTCGATGGGGTCCGTTGATGGTTCACCCTTGAAACTATTTAACTGTGGAATGGCAGACGTGGACTACGATCCGTCGTTTCACCGACGGACCATTCTGCACATTCATCGTTTCTAACTGAAACCTTGATCTATGAAAAATGTTGAATTATTCTAAGTATCAGACAACACAATTGGACTACGGTGCGTTAATTAATCAACGGGAAATTCTGCACGTTCGTCGTTTTTAACTGAAAGTATGTTTAAAGTTGACTACTAAAATTTGATTAAGTTTTCACACGTGGACTCTATCAACGAACAGTCGATTCATCGATGGGCCGTCGATTGTGCCCGTCGCCCCAATTTTGCAGTTCTGCACTACAGTGTGTCCTGTGTTTCCAGATTTTGTTTTGCTTCTATTGCTTCTGTAGATTGATTCCAATTATCCTAACAAGGTATTTTTGGGTATTTATGACCCCGAAACCAGACATCGTCTACCAAAGGGGGAGGTTTAAGTATGTGGCACCATCTCGTCGGGTAATTGGCCAGTCTGAATACGTGCCCCTTGGCACCAGGACCCCTACATCATCTGCTAGAGAAACTCGAGGCAACCCCCAGAATGTGGAAGCCGTAGTAGTCACTGCCTCCTAGTCTGATGAGGAGCGCATAGTGCCTGACACACCGTCTAGGTCTACCTCATGTTCTGAGAAAGCATCTAGCTCCGAGGAGGCTTCCGGTTCAGAGTTGGCCAACTCTATCGGGTAAAATGAGGCTACAGCCTCCGTTTCATGATAATTGAGAGCCACTCCCCCAGCCATGCCTGCCCGTCATTCCTCATTTAATGAGGCCCAGAGTTCAAAGTCTGCTATTGCACCCCCAGCATCATATCCCTGCACCGGTTGCTGATGAGACCAACCGGTGGTGCGTAGATGGTCACTACCAGATATACAGGGATGCCAAATTACTGAATGATATGGGAGTGATGACTTGCACGTTGACTGTTGAGGGGCGGGTTCTTACAGGGAGCTTACACAGTCCCTGCAGTGCATGATTTGTTTATCTCCCACCGACTCGAGTGGATGGCGAGGAGTGTGGGGTCCTATAGTGAGGATATTGTGCGAGAGTTCTACGCTTCATATGTAGCGGCTCTCTGAGGTGCTTTGGATAGGAAGGCGAACCCTGCCAAATAACCTCCACTTACATATATTCGTGTTCGAGGCTGTTGGGTGGACATTTCTTCTCCTACCATCTACCGCTTCTTATACGGTGGATCCATTTATACTGATACGGTTCCCCTCACCCTAGAGTTCGAATACCGATGGGACGTGGTCAAGAGTGGCCACTTTTAGTGGAGCAGAGAACCTAGAGAGTCCACCAAGAGGTGGATTTCACAACGGCTCTCTATTGATTGTGAGGGAGCAGATTGGCTCTAAAGAAGGCAAATCTCATGTTTGCATCCATGTTCTTCTGGTTGTTGGTCCGACACCGCCTATCCCGCATGGCTGCGGATAACATACTCACATGGGATAGAGCATTCTTGGTTGCAACTCTGGTAGCCGGGTTGGAGTTTGATGTGTCACAATTGTTGATCTCCGTCATCCATGAGATGACTTTTAAGTTCTCTACCACTTACCCGTTTCCATGTATGATTTTTCAGCTGCACAGGGATGCTGGAGGGCCCATTTGGCACAGAGATGTCCTCCGTACTCCTACCGGAACAGTTGATATCGGTCTCATCAGGGATGAGTCCAATGAGGCGGCACTAAGGCATGGGCCCAGAGTTGATATGCAGTCACTAGACGGTAGGATCTGTCCAAGGGGCTAATCATGCTACATCAGATCCTACCAACACCATCCCGGCTGAGTCTGCCCCTGGCACCAATAAGGCGCGTAGTTCCTCCCGGTCTACCCCACCATCAGCAGCACTGATCCCGCTTGCTCGGGTCTGGAAGCTAGAGGCCCAGATGGCCACCTTGCTGCACCATATACAACCTTGGATGCAGAAATCTATTGCCAAGGGTGAGGACTGGATTGAGAAGAAGGTGCCACAGTAGACAGAGCTGAAGATTCGGGCATTCCATCAGCGCCTAGATGCCTTCAAGATCTGAGTTCTAGACCGCCCAGCCCCTACCATTGATCTGACCACTCTTTAGGAGGTTGTGGCGAGTCTGCCGGCTGATATGGACAGCATCCTTGAGATGAGGTGACCCAAGCCTGAGTCTGCTCCATTTGAGAAAGCAGAGGACAAAAGCTTGCTGCACTATTCACCGCTACCACTATACAACCGCGTGAGCCTCGTCTGCATGACAAGAGGCACCGTTTCACCATACCAGTGAGGTGAGGATGCTCGTGCTTGGAAGAGGAGAGGATAGATTTAGAGGTTGCGAGGAGAGCGTCGTTGCTGGATGAGGAGACCCATCAGATGAGGGCTAGAGAGTTGGTTGCTTGGGCGTCTAGCTCAAAAGTAGAAATTGTTGAGAGGAGCACCACTGAGGGTGTTGTGGACACTATTGAGGGTGTCCCTACTAATTGTGCAGGTTTCAGGAAACAGGATCCATCTGCTTGTTGATCTTCGGCGCTATGCGCCCCAGGTTTGCTTCACCTACCACCCTTTCTTTATTTTCTTATGCATTGGGACAATTGCATGTTTTTTTGTTGGGGGTGGGGTGAATGGAAAGCGAGTTCTAGGGTATTAAAATTACCGAGAAACCATCGTATATCAACACCCTCAACTTAAATTTGTTGTTTGTCCTCAAGCGATCAAATATTACTCAACACAACATGTTGTACACAAGTATCTCTTTTTTAAGCTTCCGCAATAATATAGTTATCAATCCCAACTTTTTTATTACTTTAGTGCATGTTTCTTCTCTTAGACTTGATGGCTTACTCTTGTGGATCAGACCATGAAACAGACTCACCATGCACTGACACCTCAATTCTTTGTCTCTCACCAAGGTACCAACTTACCGATAATGCAGCTAGTGCCCTCGCTTCAAAAGATATCCTCCTTTTTCACACAGTGCTTTCAATTTTAAGTATAAGAATCATTATTCAACAATCCGCTCAGAACAAATTTACACCTAGTTGGTACTTGTCGCCATAGGCTTACGTTTATTTTAACTGCTTAAGTTCACCATACTAGACTCTTAGTATCACGATAGGACTTTCTTGGCTTGTAACATAGGCTCAGGGTCACGTATGGTACATATGGGTACATTTTAGTGACTTGTTTCCCTCCTTGACAGTACGGCTAAGCGTTCTACCTATTTCATTATTTCTTATGCCCTACTTTTCTTATCATATTTGCCTTATTTTCTCATTCCTTTCTCTTTTGTAAAAGTGACTCTTATTTCCTTTTGTTCAATTCAACCCCCAAAACGAGGTTTTACACTCTATTTATAAAAAAAAGTCCAAAATTAAAAAGAATTCAAAATAAGGAAAGTTTTGTCCAAAATGCGGCTTTAATCGACGACCGTCAACTGCCTCTGTCGATCCATACTAAGCATCTTTTTAAAGCCTGTCCTTTGCATCTTCTCTTATCCAATCGACGGACCAATAACACGATCCATCGATTCATTTACAGTCTTTCGATGATCTCGTTGTTCCATACTTAGCTTTTTCTTAAACACCGGGTGCTGCGACATTCTGTTATCACATCAACTATTTTCCAGGATAGGTCATCGATCAGTCGACAGACCGTTGATCCTTCCGTAGCCCCACACTTGGTCAGAATTCCTCGAGTTGCTTCCAGATGCTTGAACCTTCAATTGACGATCATCACCTATGGTCCGTTGATGAGATGATGGGTTGTCGATGGCTTCGTAGGTCGAATCTGCACTTAATTTCCACAACCTTCTGCATTTCAGTTTTGTACAACTTTCCTACAAAACAAAGACAAAATCATATTAAACTTACTACAAAAAGGCTCTAGACACACACCAATATTAAGGAAAAAGCATTGAAAGTACAGTGAAACCATGGTACATCAGAACTCGAGTTGTCAAGTTTCATATTCCTAATGAGCCAGTTATATAGTGGAGTAGTAGTTTAGCAGTGCCTAAGGATTATTTCATTTCGCACTTCCAAAGGGTTGTATCTATCACTTAGTCAGATTAAATGACTAAAGTGTTGAGGCACCTCCTTCAGTCAGTTCCTATAGTAAAAGTGTTCCCAATAGTATTTTCTGATGATCTACCCAAAGTCCCTCCTGAAAGAGAAATAGACTTCGACATAGACATCATTCTCGATACTCATCCTATATCTATTCCGGCATATAGAAGGCACTAGGAGAGTTGAAAGAGTTGAAAGAACAGTTGAAAGATCTTTTATATAAGGGTTTCATTCGACCAAGTGTCTCACCTTGGAACGCTACGGTCTTGTTTGTGAGAAACAAAGATGGTTCCCTTAGGATGTGTATAGACTACCATCAATTGAATAAATTTACCATCAAGAATAAGTATCCTCTTCCGAGGATGAATGATCTATTCGATCAACTTTAGGTGCCACCTATTTTTAAAAAAATAGACCTCAGATCGGGCTACTATAAGTTGAAGTTAGGGATTGTGACATTCCAAAGACGACTTTTAGAACCAGATATGGGCATTATGAGTTTTTGGTCATGTATTTGGGTTGACTGATGCGCCTGCACCATTCATAGATCTTAAGAATAGAGTCTTCAATCCTTATATAGATATGTTTGTTATCGTCATCATTGTTGATATACTAATCTATTCAAGGATGAATAATATCATGCTAGTCATCTCAGGATAGTCCTTCAGACTTTGAAAGATAATGAGTTGTATGCGAAGTTCTTCCTGTGTGAGTTTGGCTTAAGTATGTGGAATTCTTGGGCCACATGGTTTCCCACACTGGAATTAGAGTTGATACCCAAAAGATAGAAGCAGTTTAGAGTTGGACTAGACCCACGTATCCAACTGATATAAAGAGTTTCTTGGGTTTGGCTACTATAGAAGGTTTGTAGAGGGGTTTTGATCTATCTCACATCCCTTGACCAAGTTGACTCATAAAAAACTTAAATTTCAATGGTCTGAAGCTTGTGAGAAAAGCTTTCAGGAATAAAAACAAGGTTGACTATTGCCCCAGTTTTCACCTTACTTGAGGGTACTCAAGGTTTTGTGGTATATTCTGATATATGAAGAGTTGGTTTGGATTGTGTTCTCATGTAGAATGACAAATGAGAAGAATTATCCAACTCATGACTTAGAATTAGTTGTTGTAGTTTTTGCCTTGAAAATATAATTTCACTACTTATATGTTGTTCATGGTGATATATTCACTGATCACAAGTTCTTACAATATGTGTTTACCTAGAAAGAGCACAACCTCAGATAGAGAAGGTGGTTAGAATTACTCAAGGATTATGATATGAGTAATATTTGTCACCCAGGTAAGGCTAATTTGTTTGATGATTCTTTAAGAAGGTTATCCATAGGGAGTACTGTTAGGTTGTGGAACCTGATTAATATTTGATGTACTAACATATATTAATGTTTACGCGATTAATATTTTAGGCTATACTATTTATTTTCCATTTATTCTCTATAACCAAAAATACTCTGAATAATTAATATATATACCCCACCGCCGTGGAAGTTTACTCACGGGGTGTTACCACGAAATATTGGTTTCTCTTTTTCTCTCTCTAGATCTCTCATCTCTTTCTCTTGCAAGTTCTTGTGTTCTTCATTCATCAAGTGTGTCTGTATGGATTTGATCCTAACAAGTACCTCCCATGTTGAGGAATAAAAGAGGGAGTTAGCCAAAGATGTGCACAGACTTGCACAACCGGGAGTCAGACTTATGAATGCCACCGAAGAAGGAATAGTTGTTACCAATGGGGCTGAATCATCACTAGTGTCGTAGGTGAAAGAAAAACAAGAACAAGGACCCATATTACTTAATTTAAAGCCAAACGTTCATAAGCAACAGTATTAGCTTTTGAACAAGGGTGAGAAGGTGTGCTAAAGTATAAAGGTAGATTGTGTGTATCTAGGGTTGATAGACTCTAAGAGAGGATCATGGAGGAAGATCATAGCTGCAGATATTCCATTCATCCGGGTTCCACAAATATGTACCGTGATTTTAGATAGGTATATTGGTGGGAAGGTATGAATAAGGGCATTGCTTAGTTTGTTTCCAAGTGCCCGAATCGTAAGCAAGTTAAAGTAAAGACCAAAAGGCCTAGAGGTTTGGCTCAAAGTATAGAACTTCAAAGTGGGAGTGGGATATGATTAATATGGACTTCCTCACAAGTTACCAAGGTCTCGCAGGAGGTATGATTCATTTTGGGTGATTGTCAATAGTGTTGACACCTAATTTTTACCCTCCCCGTCAAATTAACTCACTAGTTTCCTAAATTTTGAACGAGTTAAAATAACTAGCCTTATAAAATTCAAAATGTTCTTCCAGTCATTTCAAAGTAACTTTAGTAGCTTTTATAATCTTAATATAGTGTATATGTCCTTTATATAATTAGCTTATCTTATAAATATTTGAAAATCGTCGGAAAAATATTTTATTTAATTAAATACTTTGTTAATTAGTTTAATTACTTAATTGTTTATATTTTGATTAAGCTAATCAATTTTTCTCGTTAAGTTTAAGAAGCTCGTTAATTCACTAATGTTGATTCAATTTTACTTATGTTTAGAATGAATTCGCTAAATTAAATTCAATATACTTGCGTTCTAAATCAAATTAACAATTCATGAATTTTCTACAAAGAGTTTTGGGAACTTGAAACATTTTTAGCTATCTTAATCCCAACCCACTTGATTCCTCGCATCCCATTTCAATTTTCCTGTAAGCCCATCTACCCTTTACCCAATACATAATCCCAATCTCCCACCCCTCCTTCCAATTAAAAATACCCAGCCCATTATAATCCCTAAAGCTGACCCGCGTATGTGCCTTCTTCCAAAGGATGACGGAAGCAGCATAGTGTCCAAGCTCAACGGTTGAGTGCGCGTTGAGAGACGTAGCCATTGGCGCGTGACTCGTACGACCCCAACGTCTCTTTCTGCAGCCTTGTACTCTCCTGCAAAATGCTTTGGCCATGACTGACCTGCAATTTCATCCTCGCGACATCCGGAAGTCGTCCTCAATGGCTTGAGATCACTCCACGTCGCTCCAAAGACGGATGATTGGTCAGAGTCATCCGTCTCCCTTTCATCTTTGGGATGAGGACGAATTTCTGGGGGGAAAAGTGGTTTCTCCAAATTTGTGAAAAGATTCAAAATTCAAATTTTGATTTGGGGACTAAGGGCTGATCCGGGTTTTCACTCTTTTTCCTCCATGAATCCGAAACCCTAGTCCTTTTCTATATATAATTGTTTCTTGTTCATCAAAAGGGAGAAGGAGATTCTTTTTGGCAAAAAATATTCATAGCTGTTTTGAGCAAAATAGAGAGAAATATACAGAAATAGACATATCAAAGTTGTCTTGGTTATTGTTCAAATTCGAGTTGTGTGGTGGTGGAATCTTCTAGAGCAGCTCGTCTCTAGTTTGCTGCAAAGGAGAAGGTGAACTCTCTTTATATCACATCATATAATTATCATTTTGTTTCACAAATATGACATTCTCTGCTGCCATTTCTCCTTCTGGTTTATGTTATGTTCTGTCTTTTCTAAGTTACTTTTGATAATATGTTGAAGTTTTGTCTGGTTTCGAGTGGTGCGTTTCGTGATTAAGCAGTGTGTTGTACATGTGGGTTGCTCGTCCTCGAATACCTTGAAGATTGAGAACAGAAAAGAAGAAGTCTGTCGATTTTGTTCCTTAGAGTTTGGATGCTATTTGTACAGTCGGATTGAAATTATGAATATTTCAAGTTTACTCTTGTTTCTTATATAGTTGTGATTCGGGAATAAGGTCCGAGAATGCATGTGTAGGCTGTGTGTTTTTGTTTGGAATGGTTTTCCCAGTCTAGAAATCGTTACGCTTCTTGTTTTCATTTTCCTAATCTTCCTAACTGAACCTTATTTAATTTCCAGATTATTTCACCCTTCTTATTTTTTTTTCTTGCTGTCATGAGTAGGCACTATTGTGTTGCACTCAATGTTTGAGTCATCATTTCTCGTCTTAAGTTGGATGAATGAACCCGAAACACTAGTTATTTGGAGCCATTTTGTTGTATCTGCGATTCGTTAGCAATTTCATCGTCCACCACTATTATAGTTCTCGGCTTTGCATTCTCATATCGATCTTTGTTGCTTCTGTGCATCTTGAGATTATTTTTGTTAGCTCTCGTATCAAGTTTGCTTGTTTGAATATTCATGGTCTGTTTTTTCATTATTCTTGTATTCTTAGAGTATATCCTTCCTTTGCTTGTTCATCTCGTGTAAAGTCTTCATTGATTTCTCTTCTTACTCGAGTTATTTGTTTAGGCTGGGATGAACCAATGTGGCTTGTTAGTTGTAGCCTCTTTGCACATTAAGTTCTCCTAGGCGAATCTTTCATTTGAGTATGTGTTGATGTAACTTGATTTCTTTGTCCTAACAGTGTTCTTATTCGCCATGAGAAGTCGATTCTTGTATGCTCGAGTTGTAATGGGTATAATAGTTGCTATCTTGGTCATATGATTATATCATTTAGTTACTGTATTAAGTAAAGGATTTGTTATCCTCATACCTACTTAAACTACGCATGACCCACTTTTTTTTTATTTCCTAACAAATTTTGATAAGTGATAAATATTTTTGTTGATGTTTTGGGAGTCAAATCATAGGTTGAAAATTATATTTAGACATGCTTAAAGGTAGTTTTCTGTTATATCTTTCTTATGCCACTATGAAGTTATGTTTGCTAAGTAATTCATTTGAGCCTACTAGTGGTCTTCTTCTTTGACTCCCATATAGTTGATATTGCTACATTTTATTTGCTTATTAGTTAAGAAGAATGGTTCAATGAACATGCTTATCTCAACTTCAATGGTTACTTCGGTTAGTTTCTTTTCTTTTAATACATGATAAGCATCCTATGTCAAGAACTCCCTCGGTTTGCTACCATGTGACATGTGTATGTCTTCCGCATAAGTTAGCTACTAGAATGTATTTCTTTTTTAAAAAAAACGCTCTCCCATTTGTTTATAGTTATTAGATTGTGTGTGGGTTGAAAATCATTTCCCATTTCTAACGTTCTTCCATTTGTTGTTGCATGTGAAACTCTTCTCGAGTCCATTCGGACTCCATTTCCCTTCATTGAGATATTTATTGAGCCACAAATGCTCAATCCTACCCTCTCCCAGTCGGCCAGCCCTCTCTATATTGGTCTGCAGGTTTAGAACAGTAAAGGAAATGCTGGAAATTAAGCTTTTCAACCCCGAAAAGTCAAAAGCATGCTGATATACCGACTATATACACTGGTACACAGTCAAAATATACAATATGTAGGCGCAATGACGTGAAAACGCAGGTCAAAATACAAGGCATAAATTTCAACAAAAATTGCAGGTCTTGGAAAGCCCAAATGGGTCGGATATGCCTTGTATACAGCAGTATACCCGAATAGTATACATATTTTTGAGGGCAAATAAGCCAAATGTTTAAAGTGCATGTGTAAAAAGGAAAATTGCAAGGGTCAAGGACCGCTTAGACATAGGACAGGGGAAAAATTTGGCCCATCAGATTTGTGGATTTGGGCTGATTAGCCCAAATTAATTTTTTTCTATCCCTCTTCCTCTCTTTGTTTATTCATGTTTGAATAACATTTTGGTTTCAATTTAATTGATTCTCAACGATAGCCAATCATTTTCATTTATATACATATATTCAAAATTTATTTATACATATAATTTTACTTGGTTTTATTTCTACTTCTTGGTTATGTCAACCCCTAAGTTTATCCCTTTAGGTTATCCCCTTAGTTATTCTCCCTTAAAAAGAGATAATTAATTTAAATGATAAATTAATAATGTAAAAATTTATTTTTTTATGGATTACTTAACCTTTATTTATCATTATTCTAATCCCAATCAACTACCTTTAGTCACTCTCTATTGAAGTAATCTCTTTCTCTTCACTAATTGATTAAAAAATAATATTTCTCTTCACTAATTGATTAAAAAATAATAATAATTTAAAGTAATAGAAGTGATAAAAATGATCTTTATATGATGAATGTTGGAAAATTCAAAGTCATTTTAGTCAAATTGCTGATCAACCGCGAGTTAGCGGGCATTCCGAGGGCCTAATACCTTCTCGGGATGTATATTTGAACTTTCAACCCTTTTCAACTGATTTTTATCTGTTTTAAATCTTTTGAATAATAATTTTAAGTTTTCTTGATTTTTACTAAAAAATCAAGTGGCGACTCTGTTAATTTGGAAGTTCTCTTTTTCTTAAATCATAAGATTAATTGATTTTTCGAAACTTAGTCACTTTTACTTTACTTATAAATTTTTTCGTAAAACAAATAGATTGACAAAATCAGCCCACTTTTTCCTGGTAAAGACCAATCACTCGGCAGAGGATTATGTAAAGTTATACATTCATGAGGTGGTGATACCTCATGGAGTTCCAGTTTCAATCATTTCAGATAGAGGTGCGCGTTTTACAGCACAATTCTGGAAAACTTTCCAAAAAGGTTTTTGTTCAAAGATTAACTTAAGCACTGCTTTTCATCCTTGGACGGATGGGAAAGCAGAGTGTACTATCTAGACCATAGAAGATATTTTGAGGTCTTGCGTTATTGATTACAAAGGAAATTGGGATTATCACCTACCCCTTATTGAGTTCGCTTACAACAACAATTATCATTCGAGGATCAAAATGTCTCCATACAAATCTCTTTATGGGAAAAGATGCAAATCTTCTAATGGTTGGTTCTAATTTGGTGAAGCAAGGTTGATAGGACCAGATCTAGTTCACCAAGCTATGGAGAAGGTGAAGGTAATTCAAGAGAGATTGAAAACGGCACAGAGTTGTCAAAAATCCTACACAGATGTTAGGAGAAGATTGTTGTAGTCCGAGGTCGATGATTGGATATACTTGAAGGTTTCACCCATGAAGGGTGTCATGAGGTTTGGTAAGAAGGGGAACTTATCCGCCGGTATATTCGACCTTGTCGCAGTAGCCAAAAGGATTGGCAATGTAGCTTATGAGTTAGAACTACCACAACAGTTGAGAACAATTCATCTAGTGTTCCATATCTCTATGTTTAAGAAGTGCATGGGCGATCCTTCACTGATTGTACCAACTTAAAATGTTGGGATCAAGGATAGCTTATCGTATGAGGAGATTTCAGTTCAGATTTTAGATCTTCAAGTTCGCAAGTTGAGAACAAAGGAGGTTTCATCAATCAAGGTCCTTTGGAGGAACCAATTAGTTGAAGAAGCGGCTTTGAAAGATGAAAAGGATATGAAGAAGAGATATCTACATCTATGAAGAGAATAAAGATCAACATACTAATTCTCTTCTTAGTACTTTGTAAACTATGAGTAAGCATGTGGTGACTTGCTTTTGTTTGTTGGGTGTTGAACTCGATGTTACTATCCTTAGCTGAGTGAAAGACATATCATTTAAGGATGAATGTTCCCAAGGGGAAATATTGCAACATCTCACAATTTGAAATAGCTAGGAATAGGCTAAGAAACTAAAAATATTCGTTTTTTGGATGAAAGGGAAAAATCTAGAAAATTGACAAGGTTAAAAAAGTTACTTTTGGTTATTTTCAAATGTCCATGACTTTTAGCTCAAGATTATTTAGAGGTAGTTCTTTATATAGTTGGAAATCCATTGGATATAACTTTTAAACGCCACCGAGTTTGTGCATTTTTGATATCGTATGAGGGAGATATGCCTATCGGAAGTTAGGTTGTTGAAGTAAGGATATTCTAAATCCGGATTAAGGAAGGGCAAACTTGTTTTTTCACCAATTAGTTTCCCATTTCGCTTTGAGGGGTTATTTGGGGTAAAAACAAGTCTTAACTCAATTTTGGAAAATCAAAATCACGCTTAGGGCTTGGAGAAGAGAGAAAGTTAAAAGAAAAGGGTGAAAAGTCAAGGATTCGCCAAGAACAACAAGGTTTTCGAGTGGATCTCATCGGGAGTAATACCTATCAAGCTATGTGAGATATTTTGTGATGAATTAGTTCACGCACTTACCAAACTTTTTTCATTTCAGTGGTTTTAGAATTTCTTACAAGTTAAGAAGTGAGTTCTTAAAGAATCTTGTCGAATTCATGTTGGTTGAGTTGTTTAAATGCCCATTTTTGTTTGAATTGTAATTCTAGGTTGCTTTTCAAGTTATATCTATTGGGTATTTAAGGTTCTGATGCTAATAAGGGTTTGGGAAAAGAACTATGGAGGCTAAGAGGGTTTACCGTTGAAAAAGAGAGGAAAAAGACGTCAGACACACCTGGGCAGCACCAGGCGCAACACATCCTATCTGAACAAGAGGCGAGGTACGGCGCCCCCAAGATGCGCCAGAATTGGTGTATTAATACTCTTTAGTGATTCTAATTACGTCAAGTGATTTTTAAGCACCTAGGAATCACAAAAACGAGAATTGTAACCTTGAAATCATAATTTGATTCACGTTAAGCTAAGATCAAAATCGAAGTTAATAAAAGTCAAGTCTAAAGGTTAAAAAGCTAGTCAAAATCAAAGTTCCTTAAAGTTTCAAGAGTCTTTAGTAAATGTTTTAACTTCGCCTGCAGACTCAAGATTCAAGTTCTGTAAAGTGTAAAGAGTTGAGTTTCATTTCTCAAAAGTTATAAGGGAACTAAGTATTCCTTAAGAGTTTATAAATGTTTTTCACATTTAAGTTAAGAGGAAACTAAGATTTCCAAAAGAGTTTTGAGCAAGAATCTCCGACATAAACTATATTATTTCATATACAAATAAAGTAAGTTGATATTGCATTTTTTTAATGAAATAGTTTTTTTCTTTGCTTACAAGATTTTTATATTGATATTAAGTCCCATAGTAGTCATCCAGCAAGAAAGGGAAAGACCACTTAGCGCATTCGGAATAGGAAAGAGAGCGTTGAGCACAGCTTTCGTGTCACCAGAAATCCTTTTTCGTTTATTGGGAGACTGAAAGTTACCTATGAGTTGAGCATAGTCAACATAAGTGTTCTTTCTTCCTCATTTCAAGCTTAAGTTGTTGTTAGTATTCCAACTCGCATACTCCTACATTCAATGTATTGATGTCAGTTGACCTACATGTATCGTGATGTATATGCAGGTAACCAGGGTCAGCATCATCCATTGCCTCGTTGATCCAGATGAGCATTCGGAGTTAGTGGTGAGCCTCCTTGAATTTTAAAGGGCACATCTATTGCTTTTCAGTTTTAAGTATAGGATGTTGTGGAGTTTTTCCCAACATCCATCTTAGTATTATAGAGCTTCATAGACAGTTTAGTTTTGAGTCTCTTCCTTGTATTGCACATATTTTACTATGAGACTTAAGTGTCATTTTTGCCAACATACATAATTTAAGTTATTCAATGAGTTTATTTCATTGATTTAAGTCTTTCGCTGAGTTAAGTAAGTCAGGCCAATGGTCTACTCAAGGCCAACAATGGTCGTTGAGAGTCATCACATCCAGGATGTAGGCTCGGGTCGTGATAGCTTTGGAAAATTTAACTTTTGGGCTTAGACCATCTTCTTCTTTTCATTATTTTTTGTTAAAATTGTAGGAATCATATATTTTTAATACGAAATTACAATCTATCCCTATTAACTTTCTAATTACATTAATCTCTTAAAAATTAAAAAAACGGATGGATAGAATAATTGAAGTTTGGATACATTAGAGTGGGTAAGATACATTATTAATTTAAGGTTATATATATTTTTGTTGCGCTTTTAATGTAAAATAAAAATAGAGAATCAAAAAATTAATTCTTTAAATCAAACTAATCATTTTGGCTCTTAATGTCAATGATAGAAACATGATTCCCAAAATAACAAACCAAATAAGAATTCAAAGATTCAGATCGTGTTCGTCTTTTTCTCTGTTTAAATGATGCAATATTTGACCGAGAATCAATTTTGTTGTTGTGAGTTTGATCGGATAGATAATGAATATATCAAATTTTGTTGAGCCATTCTGAAGTTTGGGAGAGTAAAATTAAATATGAAAGATACAAGTGTTATAGGATAGTGGTTGATAAACATGTTCTCTTCATGAATATAATCCAGTTTCAACAATTGTGGCTGAGTTGAATATTGATGAGTCGAGAAAAAACGGAAATATGACACATTGTAGAAGGAAAATCCTCTCCAATGAGTATAAAGATTGATATGGGAGTAAAACTGTACGTAGAGGTGAAGAAACACATGTTTGGATTTAGATGTATCCCTTCTGTATCAATACAACAGATAAGGATGTTTGTGATAATGAAAGTTTTGATTTATCGACCGGTTCAATCGTCTGTGTTGAAGGAGCTGAAAAGGGATGCACTCGCTCTCAACTTGATAGATTCAAAAAATGGTGATTTGTGTTATATACGAGAGTTTGAGGTGATGAATTACATATCTGATACAAAAAGTACAGACGTGGAAATGGATCAAATTGTAAAAGGATAAATTCGCTCTAATATCTATAATGACAAAATACAAAATAAAATATGGCTTAAATTTCTAAGTAAAGAGATCTGATAATAAGAGGTATGAAACTTGATTTTCATTCATGAATTTGAATTTTGGTGAATCACTCATCATACTTTAGTTGTTATTAGATTGACTCATTAAATGCTTGAAATGTTATTTTGAGTTCTCAGAATGGTAAGTTACAGTATATTTATTATAAAGTATTAGGTATTTATGTAAGCATATCAAAATCAAGATACATTATCGCATTACAGCTAATAATGAATCATGTATTTATGAATTGATGCATATTTAACATTTAATATAATTTTGTATGTATGATTTTTTCTAATATTATTAAAATGTATCAGAAATAATTGAACTACTTTCTTTCATGTGTTAATGTATCAATATATGATTGTTCTTATTATGTATCAGTGTATTTTGTTGAAATAGTATGGATACATTTCTGGGTAAATTTATGATACATTAAATAATGATGATACATTATTGTAGTAAATCAGATACAAGTATGATTGATGAATACTTACTAGTTAATGTTTTTTAATCTTTTTATAAATTTAAGATTGACATAAAGTATCAGGTCCATTTCACCTTATGTTAATGCATATGAATGATGATTCATTATTGCAGTCAATTTGATGTATCAGTATACTATTTTTCTTTAATGTATCCTTGTGTGAAGAATCTATTGTATTAATGTATCTGTTATGCATGCTACTAATTATCTTGAAAAATGCAACTACAGATTATTGTGTTTGTTAGAAGACGGTTATTGGAGATTCAGTGCATCTTTTAGGAAGAAATCAGATTTATTCAAAGTCAGGTACTTCAATAGTGAGCATACATGTCCAATAAGGAATAGGTTATTGACAAAGGTTCAAGCTACAATTGGGTTTATAAGTGTTATGACAGCGCCTAAATGGCACAATCTTAAAAAAAATCATACACCAAATGATGTTATTGAGGATATTAAAGCACTGTATGGAATTGATATTTCATACCAGCAAGCATGTCATGCTAAGGAGAGCGCATTAGAGATGATAAGGGGTAAACATGTGAATGGATATAGACAGTTGCCTAAATATCTATATATGTTAAAAACTGTGTATCCGAATTCTTATATACAAACACATAAGTCGGAGGATAATAAGTTCATGTATATGTTCATATCATTAAAATCAATAATGAGAGGGTTTGACTACTATAGACCAATAACTGTTGTTGACAATGCACATCTTGGTGGAGCTTATAAAGGAACTTTTGTATTAGCAAGTGCGCTTGATGATGCAGGTATGATTTCTATATTAAAATTTATAATTTTTTATCTCATAAATATGGTTACTTGATTTTGATACTTTATATATGGATAGTTGTGTATTTAGAAATAAATAAACCTGCACACTACTTATGAGTAGGATGCATATTACCGTTAGCTTATGAAGTGGTGGACAGTGAAAATGATTGTTCTTGGACATGGTTCTTCAAACAGTTTAAAGTGCATTTGGGGAGAGGAAACAAATGTGTGTTGTATCAGATAGAAACGAAAGCATATTTATTATGTCAGAACTGTTTTTCCAAAATTTTATAATTTTTCATGCATATGGCACCTTTGGAAAATGTTTGTTCAAACTTCAAGTGAATCAGAAACGTACTAAGTGATGTGTTCTATTAAATGACCAAGGCTTATAGGAAAGAGGATTTTGACAAATTGACGGCTAAAGTCGTTAAAATTGACAATTGGGTTAAGATTTATCTTGAGGGTGGTGGTTATGAAAAGTTGTCAAGAGTTCATGCAATAGTAAACAGAGGGAGAATGATCACTTCTAACATAGTGAAATGAATCAATGGTTGCCTAGTTGAAGCGTGATAACTACCTTTTGTTTGCATCCCTACTTTATTCAAATAGGATGAAACGTCGTGGTGACTCAAAAAAATCAATTAACTCAATTTTAAAGAATTTAAAAAATAAATGAATCTTAAAAGAAGTTGCCGCCTAATTTTAGGTAAGGGGTTCAAGTTATTTCGAACGGAATGTGTTACGCATCCTTCGAAATTCACAAATATTGATCCAGCCTTAATTCTCTTTTTAAATTGAGGAGAAGATTAAAGATAATATACAAGTATAGTAAACATACTATATACACAAATAATAGGAGAAACAGACTAATGTGAGCCTATCGTGAACAATATATATAATAATAAATAAATAAAATTAATAATTCGAACTCCATTGGAATGGCTTCAATGGACGCGACTCTCTGTACCTGTAAAGACACTTAGTAAAAATTTAGGAATGAATAAATCAAATAATAACTTAAAAATAAAAATTTGTCTTATTAACATGGGAGGCCATGAAACTAAACAGTAATTTCTTCATCAGCCAAATTTAACTGGTTATTCAATATGATATGGAACCAACAATATATAAATATATAAAAACAATAGCAGCACAACAACCCTATAAAGCTAACAAGAACAGAATAAAGTAATATGCAACATTTAAATAATACTTTTTGAAATAACAACATGAGCAATGAAATACAAATAAAATAACCACTAGCAACAAAACTTGTAACAACAAAAACAATATGAAAAGTAAATAAAATTTAACACTGCCTACTTTATAGTCAAAATGATGGTAACATAATATTAAATAAAATAAAGTTGAATAACAACAGATAAAACCAAATTATCATCAAATGCAGCCAAGTAAAGTTATAACATTATAAATATAGATCTGGAAAGAAAAAGTATAATATATTAATATAAAAGAGACTAAGATCGCCTATATTGCGCCACCACAAGCTAGAATGTCCTTTTAAATTTATTAATTTTCAAAAATATCCTTCCCTTTAAATGTAAAGATATGACTTTTAAAAAGAGTTGTTAATTTTATGAAGACTTACCAAAAAATAGTAATCCCCTTTCATGAAATGCGTGACTTTATAAAAAGTTATGACTTTTATAAAAAATAGTGACTTTTAAGAAACCTTCTGACTTTTCCGAATGGTTGAAACTTTTCCAAAAAATTGTGACATTTCCTATAAGGCACAATAAGAATTTGTTTACACTATCCTTATTTATTCAAATCACATATTTTATTCAAAATACAGATTATTTTGCAAATTATGTACTCACCTTTTAAAGATTTTCAGATTTGTTGGTTTTCAACTTCAAGGAAGTTACTTGACAAGTACAATATGAACCGTAGAGCAAGTTATCAAACATCTTGTGCATCAAGTAGAATCTTAAAAAAAAAATAACAAGAGCATAAACTTATATGATTATGTTATGTTCTTCAATTTATGGGAGTTTCTTTCATCATAGAGTTATTACAACTCGCAATCTCCTACAAAATATGTACCTTAAGAGTCCTTAATGAAAAACAAAATCTGGAGGTTAGGTGTACTATAGACCTCCTCCTCACTATTAGAGCAAGTACATACAGATGCATATAGTAGTATATTTTCAATTAAATATTTTTAAAAACCTTACACTTAAAGATTTTATGTATATGCTTCAAATTTTGTTGCATAAAATGTTTTGTCTTGTCTATGTAGAAGTGATCAACGGCAGATAGCAAGACAATGAGCAAGCATTTCAAGAAGTCAACACAAATCACTTTGTTTTAAAAACTAACAATTTTTCCGTGGACGGAGGTTTATAATTGGCTTAGGTTCACCATATTCCTCCATTCAATAAAAACGGAGAACTCAAAAGAGAGAGGAGCTTCTCAAAATTGAAAGGTCTTCTATGGATGCACGAAAGTAATTAATGTTTTTCATATGAAAAAGAAAGAGTTCAGAATACGAGCAACAACAACTTGAACGAATTCCCAACAAAGCACGAGTCACAATGAAAACAAAGTGTTCGGAATAGGAACAAGGCAAATCATCATTGTCAACATGTACAAGCTTCTTCAATGACATAAGATTACATTTTTCAGCATCAATAGCATTTGAAGAATATTCATAGATCTCGTCGATATCAAACACGACATGTGAACATGCAGAAGGACATCATCTTTACAACCAAAGGGACATTTGTACAGTATCATAAAATGAAATAATACCACCGCCATGAGGTATATTTCTATAATATTATCAAATCAGATAGTTCCACCACCTAGAGGGACATTATCGTCATTTTATTAATGGAATATCATCATCCTACCATGTAGCAGTAGCGTCATATCAAAGGATCAACATGAACATCATCCTACCACTGGAGAATAATCATCCTATAAAGGGAGCATCAACATTATTACTGAGAAAGATATCAACATAATCATGCCGATGGATCATCAATGAAGAATCATCATCCTTTCAATGAAGCTTCAATATTATCTTCTAGAGGAACATCAATATCATCTTACCAATGGAGAATCATCATCCTTTCAATGAAGCATCATCATCAATATAACATCATATCATGTAACCATCTACTACGTCAAAATTGAAGGAGGTTGATGTCAATACATTTGGCGAATACGGTAAAGCATGTCACTTCTCTATTTAAATTATAGTTTCTGATAGTAACTTTATTTCATTTTTTATCGAGAGCATCCAAGAGGATGAATTATCAAATCATACCACAGGTTTAGATTACATGAAAAAAAGATTCACCACAACATTGAATTTTTCTTAGTGTAAGTTGCGAATCGAATATCATCAAGCCTCCCACCTCGTTACAACTGGATATTCACCGAGCAGTCCAACATGTTATAGTTGGATAATCATCGAGATATCCACCTTTTAGAATTGGATATTCATCGGGCAATCAACCTCATTATAGTTGGATAATAATCTATTCATCTACCTCGTTACAGTTGGAACATTATTGAGTCATCCACCTCTATACAATTTGATAACGATCGAGCAATCCACCTCGTTATAGTTGGGTATTTATCATGTCATCTACTTTGTTATAGTTGGACAATCATCGGTCTATCCACCTCTTTACAGTTTGATTTCATCGAGCCATCCACCTAATTATAATGGGATAATTATCAAGCTATCTACCTTGTTAAAGTTGGATATTCATCGATAATCATTGAGTCACCCACCTGATTACAGTTGAAACAATATCTATTCATCCACCTCGTTAAACTTGAAATAATATTGAGCCATCCACGTGGTTAATATTTGAATATTATCGAGTCATCCACGTAGTTATAGCTGGAAAAATTATTGAGTCATCCACCTCGTTACAGTTGAAATATTATCGAGTCATCCACCTCGTTACAATTTGAATATTATCTAAAAATCCTTCTCTTAGTTGTTGGAATATTATCAAACATCAACTTGTTTAGAGTTGGAACATTATGGAGCCTCCACATCATAATATTTGGAATATATCGAGCTTCCACCATGTTACATTCGGAATATTATCGAGCATCCACCTCGTTACAATTGGATTATCGTCAAGCTATCTAGCTCACAATAGAGATCATTGGAGTTAGCCATGCACAAAACAAGAAATTACATTTCTAAATCCTCTTCTTATCATGAGTCATAATGAACACACGGTGTTCGAAAGTGGTATCAATTATCTTTTACTCTCAATACTTCTTTATTTTCTAATATAGTTCAAAATGTTTTGTATACCTATTCATAAAGATATACTCATTATATTATGTAACTGATAATTCTTTATTTTTTTATTGAAGTTGCTAGATAAAGAGGCACAACGTCTACTAATTATCCACTTTGAGTGTGCACACACATACTGACTATACCTATATGACATCTTTCAAAGAAAGAGTAACTTCAAAACACCAAGACAATAAAGTATCCACAGAAATGTAAAAGAACATAACCAAAAAAGAGTCGGAAGAGATGTTACCACTTTTTCAATTGTAGTTTCTAGTGACAAGTTTATTTCAGTCTTTGTCGAGAGCAGCCAAGGAGATCAATTCTCAAATCAAACCAGGGGTGTGGATGGCATCTATAAGGATGCAGCACAACATGGAACTTTTTTTAGAAGTGAGCTAGGACATAGTTCGTAGAAGAGTATCAAACTCTTAATACGCGAGCTGAGAATCAAATTCCACCATTGGTTTTAGCGAAGGAAACTTTCCAATCCAAGTTACCATGCACCAAGAGCTTTGGAAACTATGTTTGTGAAAGTTCTTAATTATGGGTGTGAAGTGCACCACATTCATGGATAAGAGGTTCAAACAATACTTTTCATACTCACCTTATTTTTCAATCCTCCAAAACCAAAGGATATCTTAAGCATAATATATTTCCTTTTCAACCGAGCGAGTCGAACTACAAACATCCCAATTCCTAAGGTTTAAGGATATGTATGGGGATCAATGTTGAAGACTCAGTTGAACTCCACCATTCTTTTGTAAATCTTATTCTCGGGCATCCGATCCCTTCATAATTCGGAGTCGGGATAACATTTATGTTCTTTAAAAATTGTGTGTCAAATCAACAGTATCGAAGTACAAGTGAGTTGAATCCTCATACTTGAGATATGTAGGAAACTCATTTCCAAAGTTTCACCATAATTCTTAAATTACGTACCTAATGCCTTTTTTATGAAGGATGAATATGTGGTTGGTAAAAATTGGATTCGTCAATTTCATATCCCCCGAATATTTTTCTTCAATCCAAGTCCAATGATGGACAATTTTTGAAACCCAATTTGGGAAGTTCACTTTATTAAATAATCATTGAGCTTCTTCAATTTCGAACGAATTGAAATTTTTAGTTTTATAAAAATTTAAAATGCTTTTATAGTTACTTCAAATTAATTTTAGTCATTTTTATAATTTTGAAATAATAAATATATTTTTATATAATTAGTGTCTTTTATACATATTTGAAAAGCATCTCTAAAGATTTTACATGTTTTAGTTAATAATTTTATTAATTCACTCTAGTTTAAGCTATGGTTATAATTTTAAATTATTTAGTTTGTAATTAAGTTACTTATTTTGTTTTACTATGTTTATGATGCTCGTTAATTAATCTTATTTAAATTTGTCATGATTAAGATTTGACCGCATTTAACTAATTAGCTCAATTTGGTTATATTCTTAAGTTCATGTTGGTATAATTGCAGGCGATTGGGTTAAATGAATAATTCCAATCCAACCTCTTTACTTTCCTCATATTTGTTCTATTTGGATACCAAACTTTGGCACATTACCAGTTTTCAACAGCCATTACCAAGACCCATCATAATCCCAAAACATAGAAACCCAAATCCAACCCATTTCATTCAGCATTAAAATACAATATACATAGCAATAGCGCACAACAATACCAAAAGAGATCATTACATACACGTCCCCCTCTTCTCCTTCGGGAACAAGCCCATAAGAGAAGCAAATTTCGACCCAAAATTCTAACCAAAACTCCACTAGTCCAGAATCGATGTGTCGTCTTTTTCCTCTCTCACTTATCCTCTTCGTACAAGAATTATCTAGATGTATCAATCTTGTGCTTCATTTCTCCTTCCTCCAGCAATTTGGCGATTCTTATCAGCTTCCAACTACGAAATTTGTTTTTCTTTGTACAAGTTCAGTACTATTCCACCTCTGACATCCTGATTCCTAAGAAATTATTGAAATTCGAATTGTTTTTATCCAAATTTCACTTTAATTCCCTCCTAAACAGTCCTTAATTCCACCTATATAAAATCCTTTTCTTCGTTATAGTTTGGGGTTGACATTTTTTGAAGAAAATCTTGCGGAGAAGTTAGTTTACCAATGAAAAGAAGCGAGAACTAGATACCAAAAGCAGAAATTAAACTGGAGAACAGAGAGTAGTTTCAGTTTCGGACTCAATTTCACTTACACTCTTGGTTTCTCTTCTGAATTCATGGAGTTTTAAAGTTGGTGGTGGAACATAGTTTCCCCATCGTTTCCATTCCCGTGACTGCACATGAAAAGGTTATTATCCTCGTCTTATTATTTCTACTTCAATGTAGGTTTCTTATGATTTTATGGGAAATAATCATATGTAGTCTTCGATGAAGTTTCTTTAGGTTATTAAGGTGTCAATATTTTAGGCATGTTTGTTTGATAGAGTATACCTAAATCATTGTTTCTTTTTCTTTGAATTACTTTTGAGTTCTTTATTTAGAATGCACTATCATTACAAATTTTCCTCTCTACTAATTTGTTTGTTCTCTTGGATGCCTTTTATGTCGTTTGGAACTCTCATGTTAGATTAATTTCGTAGAAGTTATTCATGTGTTTTTACATAGCTTTTCTGTCACCTGGTTTAGTACCACTCATCTTCTTCTTTTTTTGCTCGAATATGGTTGGGTCTATTTGCCCATTTCAAATTGTTTAAATGAATGATTTTTGAGCTTTTTCTCTGCCTATTTGTGAAATCTGGAGCCTCGTCTTTCATGTGTAACAAGCTTAGATGAGTTGAAAGCTTGTAGAGCTGGAAGGGTGAAACTATCCATCATTCATTTGTTCTTCTCTTATTTGAGTTCTTCAATAGTAGATAAATATTGAATTATTATCTTGTTGTTTACCTTAACATTTCATTGTAACGACCGGTTTTTGTTGTTATAGAAATGCCAACGAGGGAAACATTAATCTGTAAGAACGTTGTCGTAGTATTTTTAGTTTCCCAACCTTGTCCAGATTAGGAGGAAAACAAAGTCATCAAGGTGTAGGGAAATCCAGTAGCAATCACGTGGAGTAAATATGAATTTGATCTCATCAATGGATAGATAACTCGTAATTGAATTTGTACAACTTGACGAAATTGAATTTGTATAAGTAGATTGTGGAAATCAATCTTAGCGTTAAGGACATTTTCATAACGTAGTAGGTTAAGAGTGTGTTTGACACGACCCAAAAATGGATGTGATGGCACTCGTCTTATCCCATCAAGACAAGCCAGCCTAAAACCCAATCACCTAATTACGTGCGGAAATAAAATAAAAGTTTAATAACAATTCAACTTAATTCAATCCCCAAAACCTGGTTGTCACGTGCACAAGTCTCTAAAGTATTACCAATGAATCAAAAGAAAGATACAAGTCTCATATGACATTGTTTTTAGAGTAGGACAAGATCATAAATGAGAGTAAGAATGTCCGCAGAAATGACAAGCAACTACCTCACAAATCTCCATATGAAGCCTCAGACAAGAAGAAGAGAAATATCACAAAGTCTGGGCTAGTAACCTACAAAAAAAATTGTAGTAACAAGGGTTGAGTACCAAACCACATGGTACACAGCAAGTAAACGTCTAAACTCAAGCTAAGGGGATAAAATACGAGTACTCCTTACACACCAACCGAACCTCCACAACTACACCGTGCAAAAAAAAAAACAGCCCAACCTAACAGTTCACAGTGTTCATAGCACCCAACTCATTAAAATCATTTTAATAAATTACACATCCTTAACTACAAACTCAATATTCAACAATCACAACTTTACACAAAACGACACTCACAATATCAACAACACACGAGATCAAGTTTGTCAAATAGTGGTAATCAAATATCAAGTAATTCCCATCCACCAATAAAACACATAATCATCAAGAATGAAGAATGTCATGGGATGCAATGCAATATGACACGATGAAATGATATGCCTCAAAATACCAATTTCTCTCTCAACCGTATATACATGATACTCCTCGGAAATACATCGAGAGTTCATGACCCATGGGGGACTCGCGAGGTCCATATACCGACACGGACGATCTCCACGTGTCTGTGTGTACGATCTCAACGCACTATCATAATCAAACAAATTTCGCACGGACGATCTCCACGTGCCCAAATAATGATCATAACTTTTTTATCGCACGGACGATCTCCACATGACCAAATAATCTTACTCGATCTCAACACGGACGATGTCCACGTGTTAGACCTTTACTCATACCCAATCTTATGACAATGCATGTGCACAATATGATATCAAATAAGGAGATGATGCAACATCTCAATAATAAAATGTTACTTTGACATTTAATAACCTCAATAATCACAATGATACGGGTTCAGTAAAGAACACAATCACACGTAATAAATCAAATTAATAATATATTAGTCAATGCCCATATGTTTTGGCATTCTCCAATTACAATCCGCATTCTATAGTAATAAACCATCCCATTATAACACCAGTACTCGTATCATTCTGACACATCATATACAAACAAATAATTACATTGTCTTTTATTATCCCTTTTTATCATTAAACTTAATCAAGGTGGACAAGTCAACCCTTCCAAATCCCATTACTCCCAAACACATACCATAAGGAAATACACGCATTCCATACACTTAGCAAGAGTTTAGAAATCCACTTGCCTCAATCAATCGAGAATTCACTCCGAGACTTGAGTTATCCCCTTTTGCTGAACTTCCAACTCAAGCAATCTATTGATATTAATAATCACGATAAGATTTTGAAGCTTGCAACACCCAAATTAATATTTAAGTTTTCAAATATCGATGTTATTTAGTATGTAAATTCTTATATTTTTTTCCAAATTTTAAGCCTAGGGTTGAGTCTCAATTCCTCCAGTTTGATGAATTTAATTATATTCATATAATATAATGAACATATATTTAACAACATATCCCATCATCTCAGAAATTGAACCATGATAAAGTTATAATTAATAAAAAGAAATTGTAGAGCACTCGAACCTAATTACAAAATCGGCATTTACTTACGGGAATATAACAATCTGCATATTCATATAACCTATAATTTTCCCCACCCTTATCCTCTAATCATTGGCCTATGATTCGCCGCAGCAGCAGCAGCAGTTGTAACAATAAAATAAACAATAAACCTCTTGAGCATTGTTTTTTTTTTATTTCAATCCCTCAAATGAAAAAGAATTTGGTCACTTGAGCATTGTTTTTTTTTTTATTTCAATCCCTCAAATTAAAAAGAATTTGGTCATCAATTAATGACGACTTTTACATGTTATCCCCACCAAAACTTCGAAAACAAACTGCTAGACTCCTTCCAATTTCCTTATATAACAAGCATATTATAAAACATAATATTAGATTAGCTACTTATCGATTCAAATAAACATAGAAACAAATTCTTATCGAAGAGCATTCAGTGCTCACTCCCTTTTTATTATTTATTTTTTTCAGACAACTCAATCAACTGGATAACAATAATATGATCTGGACTAGTATAAAGATTTAAGAGTGAACTGCTAAATTTTTTTCAACCACTGGAAGAAGACGTTATACTCGCCCAACCCTTTTCTAAATCTTTTTCCTCGGCGGCTGCCTGAACTGCTTCTGTCCACTACAGCCATCAACATTGCCCTTATATATATTTTTTATTATTATTTATTTATTTTCCTTTTCTATTATTAGCAACAAAATAATCTTTTGTTAAATATGAAAATAATTTCACCCATTCTTATAAGTCATAATTTATTTATAAAAACTACTAAAAATGATCAATATAAGAATAATTATTAAAGTTCATAAAACGACTAAGAGGGTCGTTACATTGTAAAAGGGGGAATTGAAATTCCCCAAAAAAGGTTTTGTCCCTATTTTCACCCCTGTAGTGGGAGTGTGCCACTGCAGTGACACCACTACAACGGGATGAATGTCATTGTGGCAAACGAAACGGGACTTAAAGTCGTAATTTTCAATGAGTGCTCACTGGTTTGAAAGTGCCACTGCAACGGGATTTATAGCACTATAGCGATACCACTACTACGGGATGGGTGCCGCTGTAGTGGATGGGTGTGAGTTAGACATTAAATAAACCCCTAAACGGTCTAATTTGACAATTTTAAACTTTTAGATCTAAAGAACGACTCTTCGGATTTTCCTTCTCATTTTTCACCATTCTTGAGGCTAAAGGTAAGGTTTTCACTTTACAAATTCACTTTTTGATCCGTATAATGCAATATTGATGGGGAAGGGTTTCTTGATTGGTTTTTTTGGTGTAATTTAGACTTAGTTTCAGTAGTTGGGATCGTGGGTTTGATCTAGGGATCATAGATTGTTAGTAATTTGGGTGATTAGTGATTTTCTATTGATTCCCATTTTTTATCAACGGATGTAGACCATGAACAAGTGGAACGAATTCGGAAAGGGAACAATCAAGTCTCTTAGGGTTCAAGCTTATTTCGAGGTAGGTGATGATTGTGATTTTATGATTCTGTGATGTATGCATGTTTTTACTTCATTGTTATACTTGTATGTATATATGAATGTAGCAATATTTATCACATTTTTTTTAACTAAGATAGATGAATTATGTAGTCATGAAATCAGGATGTAAATGTATTATCTTGATTATATACTTGTGATTCTGAATGTGGTGTATGAATGGAGATTGTATTGTCACATACTTGCAAGCTAACTGATATCGGTTGTAATGTTCCGGCATAACTTGGATCAAGTTGTCACGTTCTAGCACAATATTGGATCAGATTGCCATATTCTAACAAGCTTACTTTTTGGATTCGGGTCAGAGAGAGGACCAATGATGTGATAAGCATGTGTAATGTGTTGTCAAATTGTCATGTTGATAATGTTGTATATGTTGATATATATATATATATATATATATCTGAATATAATATTTGTTTGACTTGTTTATATTGCACTAGTGGGATAGCAGCGTGATCCTACCAGTACACACTAGTTGTATACTTAGTCTACACTTGCTCTTATTTTTGTTGAGTACAACGCATGTTCAAGTGGCTATTAACAGACCTCACTTAGGAGACTAGAGATTATCGCATCGACTTCAAGGGTGAGCTGCATCATCCTAGCTGCCATGGAGTTTTCTTTCATCTTTGTCTTATAATTCTATCCAAACCATTTTATTTTAAAAAAGTAAATGAAAATAGGATTCTCTCTTCTTCTTCTTCCCAATGTTCTCTCTTCTCTTCTTCTTCCTCTTTCGAAAATCTGAAATCCGACTATCAAACAAATAATCTCCCCCATTATCTTATATTCCTTCTCATCTCCGATCGTGACTCTCTCCTCTTTTTGAACTGAAGATTTTGTTCGACTTAAAGTGGGTAAGTCATTTTTTGAGAGATTCTACAATTTTGGAAAAAAACTAAGCTTTTTTCTTGGATTAATGAAGAATAAATCGTTTTATAGATGTAAAAAATTAATAATAGTGTAATGGTACCTATATTTATTGTTTTAGAAAGAAAATTAACAAACCCAAAAAGCCATAATTTTGGGAAAATGTATATGTAATGTTCAGTGAAAATTCATTTTTGTTTTTGTTTTTTTTTCGTGACCATCTTATTCATATAATTTAACAAATATAGTTTTGTTTTGTTGTCCAACAAATATTTGAAGTGTAGGAGATTGAAAAAATCTATTTCTCAATCACTATCTATAATTAGTGAAAGAAAAAACAATGAATACTGCTCTGTATTACACTCAAACTCAAAAGGCAAGGAGAACAAGAAGGAGAAGGAGAAGGACCTAGAGATGGAGAAGGAAAAAATTCGAAGTCGTCAATTGTGATGTTAAGCAACAATATCCACCATTGATTATGCATACCATTGTGAATTACTTTTTTTGTTGATAAGTTTTATAAAACAATTGGTGAAGTGCTTATTTTTGTTGATAATATTAATGATTTTTTTGTTGAAACAAATGTGAATTATGATGGAAAAGAAGAAATGTGGTATGTGACACATATATAACCTATGTTGTAAGAAGTAACACAGAATTATCTACATGTGCCCCAAGGAGGGGACTGAGCGGGTGGAAGAATTCCCGAACTACCCAACCCTTTCAAGAATGACATGATCTATTGAGCTAACATTGTATCGACGGGAGGGAAACCTATAGCTTCAGCCTTCCCCCCTTGCTCTAGTTCAATCTCCGTAACTTCCTCAACCTCAAATTCCTCTTCTATCTCTTCATTATGTACCGGTGGGTTCCCATTTACCAAAACATTGGCAATTGGTACCTCATTCATAGCAGGCACAACAGTTTCACGACCTATACTTGTACCTCTTGCTCTACCTCATCCTCGATAGTGTCCTCTTGCTGCGGATTCCTCAGCTGGATTATTGACAACATCTACGAGCCTAAAGTCGTTATATCTAGTATTAACCATATGCGGACAGAAGAGTGAAAGAAATTAGATACCAATACGAATTAAGTCATAGCATGAAGAAAAACAGGAGGAGGAGGAGGAGGAGGAGGAGGAGGAGGCTCATTCAGCCTTTTAATATTTGTGTATTTTATATCGGGTGAAATTACTTTTTCCACCATCTCTACAAGCAAAACTTATGTAAATCTTCCAATGGAAAACATCATCTCATTCATTCAAAAGTTTGAAAACAAAATCGTTCAGATACAAACAAATGAGAGTGCAAATGGAAGTAACATACCCATTGACAAGGCAATGTTCCAGATCAGGATGATTGTTTTAGAGTTGCTTGATTCCGATTGGAGTCGCGACATAGAAATTATTCCCCTACACATCCTTCCTACATTATGAACAATACACTAAATGAAACGACTTTTGCATATTTATATGATGTTTTCCTATTTTGCTAGGAATGTATCGTCACACTACGGGCACAAATTACTGCAATAGACACCTTTTTTAATTGGCATTACATATCATGAAATTTAAGCAACAAAAAAATAGATGTGGTGGATTGTATGTACACAGGCCATAAGTGCGGGCAAGAATGTGAATTCTCGTTGGTTAGTTATGGAAACAGCAAATAATGTACTCACATGCTTGTTTTAAAAAAACACTAATTTTTTTTCCAAATACAGGTACAAGATACACATTAAGGTAAAAGACAACGGTGGGAAACTAATTTAGTTCTTTTTAATGGTGTCGCCGAAAAGTTGCTTGAAACTTCTGGTTTCAAGTTTGTTAACCATTCGACCAAAGCTGGTACGAACGTTCCATCGCAAATTGAGAGCCTTTGCGGTAAGGAAATTGTATTCAAGATCAAATTGTCCAAATATAATTTGAAAGATGGCTGAAATATTATACAGTCACAAAGGTGTTTGTTCTGGATGAAGATTTTGAATTACAACACCGCATTAACAAAGGAAAAAAGGTGTGTTTATCATTTACAGTTTAATACCTTTCTATTTTATACAAACACCTATTTAATGATTAATTTGAATTTAAGTCTACAAGAAAAACTCAAAATAGAAGAAACAGAAAAATACATGAGCATGTTGCAGATGGTTCAGACGATAACAACTCAGAAGAAGATCCCGATGAGGGAGAGGGCACTTCCACTGGCAACACAATTGTAAGACCCCCAAAATAAGTTAGGGTGTATAGAGACTCATTTGTTCCTATATTCTTTTTAACATGTAAATTAAGCGTTTTAAAGTATTCATGGGTGAATTGAAGTTATTTAGATGTCAAACGTCAAGGGACGACCAAGACGTTCGACAACTAGTCACCAAAGGGACCTTATGTGTTTTCATGTGCTTATATGTGTGTAATTGGCTTATGAAGTCCTTCTATGATTAAAAATGATATTTATAGGCAGTATACTTGGTTTCATGAAGGTTAGAGGTCAAACGTCCAAGACGTTCAAAAGTTAGCCCTTGAGACGTGCATGTGTGTGTCTTGAGTGTGCGTAACATGTTTGAAGGTGTTGCGTGTAATTTTTTTGGGTGAAACTGATGCAGAAGGTCCTTATAATGTTAAGGTAAACATTTACATTGAAAACTTCCGGGTACGACTCCCCAAGGGCACCTGAACAGACCCTCAAGCAGGACCCAAAGGCTGTCGAGACATTGCCAAGGCAGTGTCAATCGACGGAGCCAAAGGACTCCTCGTCAGTCCACAAACGTCCCGTCGATGGGGAAACATCGATGGACATTTAGACTGGTGAAGGATTAATATTCTTTTTGAGCCTCAGACACAAACGACAACCTGAAGTACGGTCCATCGATGGACCAACTGGGCGTCGTTTGTGGCCATGGATGCAGGCTGCCACAACTGTCATGCCCGCTATTTTAAGTAAGGGGTGAATAGGAAATTCACCCCACGTTCTAGCCTGACACTAGTTGGTTTTTTTGGTTATTTTTTGGTGTATTTAAGTTATCAAAAACGTGACAACCCCATTTACAATTAAATTCACAAAAATTAAACTTCCCTCCCAAACTAAACTCTCTCTAGAACCTCCATTGAATGTGAAGCTCAAGAATAAGTTGGAGCTTGTATTTCCATGGGTTCTTTACCATGTTTTTGAGGTTTTCTTCTACATTATGGTATGGTGATCCTTCATCTCTAGTTAATCTTCCATCTACAGAGTTCCTTTCAATGTTTTCAAGGAAGTTTCATGATCAAATCTCTTCTTCTTTAATCTAGCCATGGGTTCTTTCTCAAAACGTTTTCAAAGGCTTAATCATGATGAATTAATGATAATGTATTGATTTTAACTTGTATTTAAATCCAATTTCATGATGAACCCATGTCCCCTTCAAACTATCATTTTAGCCTAAGTATGGGCTTTGTGATCTTGAATTGATGTTAATCGAATTATGATTCTAGCATGTTGAGTTACTTATATCTACTATGTACATTGTAATGTGTTGATGAATTATGTGATATTGGATCAATGTGAACTGATGCTTGAAGACTTGATCTCTATTTCCTATATTTTGTTAATACATGACATTTACTGTAACATTGACTCTATTATGCATGATTGTGGGACTCGTTGTGTAAGGATAATTGTAGCTACTGCCTTACGTGAATATTAATGATGAATTGTTGGTGAGATATACATGTGGATCAAGGTTTGATTAGCCTATGTTCTTCTATCTTTCATGGATTCCTAATGTAGCGTGCTACTATGCTCTCGAGTTTATGGCAATTGTAGTAGGATTTCGTTTAGGTTATGATTTTTTTAACTACTGCCTTATGTTGATTTTATTGATGAATTATGAGTGTAATTCATTCATGATCAATTTAAAGGAGTCTTTGTAACGATTGATCTAAATACTCTAGCCTATAGATTGATAATGCTATATACATGATGTGATCTCAATTCTAGGGTAGATGAAATATGATTTAGACTTGGTTATGATGTATTTAGATACTGCCCTAGGTTGATATTACTGATGAAATATGATTGATGATCAAGGCAAGGGAAATTGGTTAAAGATCTATGTCTCTCTACTTTCTAGTATATTGATGATGTGTTGTACTAGTTCTTAGTATGGTCTTATAGTGGATTATGCATGGATTCTTTTATGATTAAAGCATATTTATCTACCGACTTTATATTAATTGTTGATGAAAAAGGAGTATTGATCAAGGATGATCAAAGGGTAACAAATTGGTCAAAATGACTTTTCCTCTCTACTTTCTTATAGTATTAGTAGTTGATAAAGCCTTGTATGACATTATGTGGTACAGTCTACTCATGGTGGAGG
>NC_028641.1:39159202-39164028 GCF_001406875.1 Solanum pennellii
GTTTGCTCACATATAAGTAAACACACACATGTATGATAATCTAGTCAACGGAGGGGCCTTGGAAGGTGTGCTCTTGTGTACCCCAATCTAGATAGGTGCTTATATATTCTATGTCCTTGTGAAAGGGTTTCTCATATGATTTAGGTAGATGAACTTTCATCAATGACCTATGAGCTTAGCATATAAGGAGTCAATCTCCTAATCCTGATTTTATAAATTAATGTTAATACAGACTTTTTTAATAAAAGGGAACTTAGTTTAGCACCGAAAGAACTTGAAGTTGAGGGGTGCCCCTTCCCATTGGAGGAAGGTATGTCATGATAGTCCTCACGAGGTGGTTAGCCTCATAGCCTAAAGGGAATAGAGTGAAATTGGATAACTACAATGCTCCATTTGGCATAAATAGGGTTTCCACATATACCTCCAAGTTCCATAACTATGCTTTCCACATAGGATCTAGCAAGTGAATTCATTTAGTATTATAGCATGTGTTAATGTTCTACCTTGGCTAGGTACGAAAACCTTCCATTGGTGTAAGGCTCTATAAGACCAAATTTCATGTATCACCCATGGTCTTAGTGTCAGTTAAGTCTATAGTTTCCCTAAAGTAAAATGGACAATGGAAGTAAAACAAGGACCCTATCTAGGATACCCTAAGGGTAGTTGCTTAGTGTAGGTGGAGTTATGGGACTTCACGTATGCATTTCACAAGTGGCTCTTGAGGGAAGTCCTAGAAAGGTGTCCTAATGCACGTGACTATGTTTATGTCCCTTATTCATGACTTTGTAAGTATTTGTCTAATTATTATGAAGATATGCATGGTATGAGTCCTAATGGATCTATGTGATGAAAGTCTTGCCTAGTTTCGATGAAGTTGTCTTCACTTGCTATGTTGATGTATGAATTGGATGTTAAGGGTTATGGTCTCATGATAGTTTTACTAAGTATATGTGAGTTTATGGGGCTTCACATGCACATTCCACTAGTAGACTTATATTGGGAGTGTAAGGTTTCATAATGTTCTATGTGAATTGAAATTAGTAAATGTGTAAAGTGAATCGAGTTTACTATAATGACCTTATGGTCTTGACTTCAATGTGTCTATAATGTACTATACTTCTATGATGGTATGTGTTGGCTTGTGTAGGTTGTATGCATGGTTTCCTTGTGGCCTTAAGGTGATGCATTGCACAAAGTATTACTAGAGGGTTACTTGGGAGACTAATAGGTTGAACGAAAGAAGTTCACTGTTAAGAGAAAATGCTCACTGTCAAGTGTAGGGAGCTTGCTGTAAAATGATTCAGAAATGTCTTAAATGTATTTTATGATTTTCTATAGTGTTTGACCATGAAATATGCCTATATGAAGTATGTAAAATATATAGTGCTTATTGTATAAAGGTTTTATGAAGATTTTCTCAAAAAGGCATGAAAAATGATTTCAAGTAAAATGTCCCTTTTAAATGCATGTTTTTGCATGATTGCCATACTTAGTGCATCCTTGTACTAACTCCAATCTTCTCTACTTTTTACACAAAGTGTAGGTTATGGATGCTTAAAGGATGTCTCTATGATCAAGGAGCTTGTTATGTGTTTCTCAAGCTCAAGCAAAAGGAATCCTTAAGATCCAAGGATGTCCTATGTCAAGTTATCTTTTAAGTCTTGTAATTATATACTTATGATTATGTTGTAAGGGTCGTGTCCCTAATATGCTCTAATGATGTTGAGTCTGGATGGCAAAAAGAGTAGAGTCTATAAAATGTACTTATGATATTTTATATATATGAAGTGAAGTTTCTAGCATATGATGTGCTATGAAAAGTTTTAAATTTTCAACTAATTTACCTATGAGAATGTGATGAATGATAACTATGAGCTAGTATAAGACCTCCGAGAGATCAAGTACGCCATGTTACTTCTAGGGGGTGCTCCCCGGTCGTGACAACAACAGTTCATGCAAGAAACCTGAATAACAAACTCAGTTGCAGCAAAACATTTCAAACTACAAACATCTAAAAGAGGAGAAGCCTTATCATACATAACGACAAATATCACAGGAGCAACTGAAATAGAGTCACAACTTGGCATTCCATATGCGAAAGTGTCACGGCCTTACAACGTCAACCCAGATTTTAAGGTAAAGTAGTATAGTTTACCCTACTATCGAACACCTACGTAATGGACATTTTCAATGCAACAATTGCAAAAATACAGTAACCCTTATATTGTTAATAATGTTTGAGTTTATTAAATTTATAGGGTAAAGGACAAATGATAGACAACAATGGTCCGAGCGAATGGAAGGCAGATGGATCTAACACCAGTGATTTTCCGGTAGAAGATTAAGATGACGAACCTGATCCNTTGTAATTATATACTTATGATTATGTTGTCAGGGTCGTGTCCCTAATATGCTCTAATGATGTTGAGTCTGGATGGCAAAAAGAGACTAGAGTCTATAAAATGTACTTATGATATTTTATATATATGAAGTGAAGTTTCTAGCATATGATGTGCTATGAAAAGTTTTAAATTTTCAACTAATTTACCTATGAGAATGTGATGAATGATAACTATGAGCTAGTATAAGACCTCCGAGAGGTCAAGTACGCCATGTTACTTCTAGGGGGTGCTCCCCGGTCGTGACAACAACAGTTCATGCAAGAAACCTGAATAACAAACTCAGTTGCAGCAAAACATTTCAAACCACAAACATCTAAAAGAGGAGAAGCCTTATCATACATAACGACAAATATCACAGGAGCAACTGAAATAGAGTCACAACTTGGCATTCCATATGCGAAAGTGTCACGGCCTTACAACGCAACCCAGATTTTAAGGTAAAGTAGTATAGTTTACCCTACTATCGAACACCTACGTAATGGACATTTTCAATGCAGCAATTGCAAAAATACAGTAACCCTTATATTGTTAATAATGTTTGAGTTTATTAAATTTATAGGGTAAAGGACAAATGATAGACAACAATGGTCCGAGCGAATGGAAGGCAGATGGATCTAACACCAGTGATTTTCCGGTAGAAGATTAAGATGACGAACCTGATCTCAACTTCAAGAGAAGAGTTTCTACCAGAAAACAAAAGAAGAATAGAAACCTATACTTAGAGGACGACGATGAAAGCTTTACCCCCACCAAGACAAATGTAAAATAGAGCATTTCGCTACTTTAATGTAGCTACTATTAGTAGTTCACCAAAGAAGTAGTTTCTTTCGGGATGTGTATCGGCGCATGTATGTTATGATCTCACCAGTATTTATAAATTTGCTTCACAGGAAGAAAATGGAAAGTAATGTTTGAGAATTTTCTGGATTGATAGAGTTCAAATTGTTCTCGATTACAAGATTAGAAAATGGTAAATCTAACTAAAACAACTTTGAATCTCCATTGTTGATTAACCTGCCAATAGAAGAGAAAAGATATGAGATTGAGAACGAAAAGAAGGGAAGGAGATCGAAGAAGAAGAAGCAGAAAAAGGGAGGGAAAGTTCACCAGAAACTCGTTGCCTTCTCTCTCTCCTCTAACCATCTTTTATAACCGAATCCACGTGGCAAAATCCGCACCTTCCGTTCTTATTAAAATCCAACTGATCTTGACCGTTTGTTTTTAATCTCTGATTCTGTTTTCCGATTTCGATTCCCCGCAGCTTCACTATTTAATTTCCTTAGCAGAGATCATGACATACCATCCTCCATCAAACTATCCTTGACATCAAGGATGAGAATCAAAGTCTGGAAATTTGGCGCGCAGAAATTGATAATCTTCCCAGGTTACATCTTCTGGTGCAAGAATAGACCATTGTACTAACACTCGTACAATAGCCATATTATTTCTCTTTACCATCTGTCTTTGCAAGATTGCCACAGGCTTAACAAAAAACTGTGCATCACCACTCGTCGTAGGTAATTCAGATTGCACCACGACACGATTGCCTACTTTTCTCTTAAGTGGTGACACATGAAAGACCGGATGAATTTTAGAATGAGGAGGTAGCTCCAGTCGATACGCCACAGATCCTACCCTGTCCGTGATCCGGTAAGGTCCATAGTACTTACAGCTAAGCTTCAAGTTCTTCCTCAATGCAATGGAAGTTTGACGATAAGGTTGAAGCTTCAGATAAACTGAATCCCCCACAGAAATTCCCGATCAGTTCTTCTATTATCAGTAAAGAACTTCATCCGAGCTTGAGCAGTAGTCAAATTATCACGAAGTAACTGCAGAAATTGTTGTCGCTGCATGACTAAGTCCTCTGCAGCTTGAACTATTGTTTCCAATAATGTCCCAATGGACAATTGAGGTGGAATATAACCATATAATGCTTTGAATGAAGTACAACGCAAAATGGTGTGGAAGTTAGTATTATACCACCACTCAGCAGCCGAAAGCCACTGTTTCCACTGAGTAGGTCTACTCGTAGTCATACACCTAAGATAATTTTCCAAACACCTGTTGACTCTCTCTGTTTGACCATCACTTTGGGGATGATAGGCCGAGCTATAATGAAGTTGAGTTCCCAAAAGCTTAAACATGGCTTGCCAGAAGTTACTCAAAAACACTTTGTCCCTGTCTGTAACAATACAATCAGGAACACCATCTAAGCTATGAATTCTTTTCCAGTACAAGTTGGCTACTGTAGCTACTGTATATGGATGGGCTAGAGCTATGAAGTGAGCATATTTCGTAAATCTATCAACCACAACTAGTATCACATCTTTAGCTCATGATTTAGGTAAACCTTTGATAAAATCCATACTGATTTGCCTCCAAGCTTGATTGGGTATAGGCAAGGGCTGCAACAATCCCGGATAA
>NC_028641.1:39164110-39171922 GCF_001406875.1 Solanum pennellii
ATGAACTTCATCTTAGGCCAATAAAAAATTTGAGCTACCCTCTTTAAAGTTCCCAACTGGCCAGAATGTCCACCAAGGGGTGTATCATGAAAATTAGAAATGAGTTGGTTTCTTAAAGAGCCATTTGGACCAACATATACCTTACCCTTCCTCCGCAACACACCCATACTATAATACCACAAACTAGGACCATGTGAATCTACTGATAAAACAGTAAGTACCTCTTGGACAAAAGGGTCATCAGTGTAGCTTTGTACTATCTCATTTGTCCATGTAGGAGTCACCATACTGATAGCCATGAGCAGACCTTGTGAATGAAGGGCACCTTCTTATAATCCTTCATGTTGCCGAGATAAAGCATCGGCGACCCTATTCTCTGCCTTACTCTTGTAACGCACTTCATAGTCAAGTCCCAGTAACTTGGTTAATCCTTTCTGTTGGCTAGCAGAGGTCACCTTTTGTTCGAGCAAATACTTCAAACTATGGTGATCAGTTCTGACCACAAAATGTTTGAATTGCAGATAATGCCTCCATTTATCAACTGCATTAAGTAGAGCCATATACTCCTTCTCATAAATAGATTTGCCTCTATGCTTAGGAGCTAACACCTTGCTAAAATAAGCGACAGGTCGACCCCTTTGCATAAGCACAACAAAAATGCCCCCATGACTTGCATCCGTTTCAACTTCAAATTCTAGTGTATAGTCTGGAAAAGCTAAGACTGGAGTAGTGGTCATTGCAATTTTAAGGGCTTCAAAAGCTATTTCAGCTTCAGGATTCCATATAAAAGCCTCCTTCTTGAGTAAATCAGTAAGTGATCTGCAGATGGCACCATAATTCTTAACATATTTCCTGTAGTATCCTGTCAAACTATGGAAACCTCTGAGAGCCTTGAGTGTTTTAGGTCTAGGCCAATCTACCATTGCTTTGATCTTCTCAGGATCTGTAGCCACCCCGACTTCAGTGATTATATGGCCCAAGTATTCCACTTGTGGTTGTCCAAAAGAACATTTAGATCGCTTAGCAAATAATGAATTATACCTCAAGATCTCAAATACTAATTGCAAATGTTGGATGTGCTCCCTTACTGTCATGCTATATACTAGTATATCATCAAAGAAAACTAGAACAAATTTTCGAAGAAAGGGTTGAAAAACCTGGTTCATCAATGCTTGAAAAGTGGGTGGTGCATTAGTGAGTCCAAAAGGCATCACTCTAAACTCATAATGCCCCATGTGAGTTCGGAAGGCAGTCTTGTACACATCCTTTATCTTCATGCGTATTTGGTGATACCCTGCTCTAAGATCCACCTTAGAAAAAATTGATGCGCCGTGTAGTTCATCTAACAAATCATCCACAATCGAAATTGGATACTTGTCCTTAATGGTGATATCGTTTAGGCCTCTATAGTCAACGCAAAACCTCCATGTTCCATCCTTCTTCTTTACTAACAAAGCGGGTGAAGAGAAAGGAGACTGACTTGGTTGTATTACCCCACTGAAAATCATTTCCTTCACCTGTTTTTCCAATTCATTCTTCTGATGATAGTTGTACCTATATGGCCTCAAACTAAGTGGCATCGATCCAGGTTTGAGTGGTATGGAATGGTCAAAAGCTCGAGTAGGTGGTAATGACTTTGGTTCTGCGAATACATTAGAATACTTATCTATCACATCCTTAATACCATTATCAACTTCCACATCTTCCTGTTTTGTCACTAGATTCATCATGAATAGGTGAGCAAATAATGTCTGCCCTTTCTTTAATAGCCTGCTCATAGCTCCACTCGACATCATATTCAATCTGCCTTCATCCACTAAACCAGGTAAAACCAACTTGTTCTTCTTCCTGCCAATTGTAACACATTTTTTTTCGTGATCGAATTTTGTATGATTATACAGCTTCATCCAGTCATTTCCTAACACCAAATCACAACCACCCAAGGGAATAATTATTAAATCTTCTACGAAGGTTCGACCTTGCATTTTCTATGAAAACCCTTTGCACTGTGAAGTACACATGACATAATTTCCATCTGCTACTGTCACCCTGACCGGTGAACAATGACTTGGCTTATAACCCGTTGCAATGACTGTTTGCTCATCGATGAAACTGTGAGTACTGCCTGAATCTATCAGGATAGCTAATTGTCGCTTCTTAACAGTGCCTCCAACCAAAATTGTATTCTCTCCTTTATTGTGCCCTGTTAATGCGTTCAAACATACAGCTTGTTGTAACTCTTGTTCTATTACTCCCTCAATCATTATCTCTGAATTTCCATCTTCCACCACTTCTTCCACCATTGACGTTTCTAACTCCGCTTCATTCTCGACTGTCCCAATGAGGCAATTCAATTGTCTCCCCTTACAGATATGCCCAGGTCCATACTTTTCTCCACAGCGGAAACAGAGATGATTTGACTTCCGATATTCATATACATCCGGAGTCAATATATAGGAATTGTTCCTAGCAGTAGAAACAACAGGCATTTCGTTAGCAGCTATCACCGATGTTACAGATGGATAAGATCTGGCAATCCCTTTGTTTCTCCTTATTGCAGCCTCGATAGCCATTTCCTTCATTCGAGCCTTCTCAATAGCTTCCTTAAGTGTGGTTGGTTTAAACATTTTTACCTCAAATCGTATTTCTTCTTTCAGAGCACCTACGAAACTAGACAGAAAATGTGCCTCATTCAAAGTAGGATTCCTAAAGAGCATCTGAGCTTTGAGATCCTCAAACTTACCTAAAAATTCATCAATCGTTCCCGACTGTTGCAGTTTGTTGAATTCCTCCACAACGTCACCTTTTACAATTTCTCCAAATCTACTAATTAATTCTTCCTTAAACTCTAACCAAGTCAACATTCCTCCACTCAATATCACCGATTGATACCAAACTTCAGCAGCATCATTCAAATACAAAGTAGCGATTTCTACTCTTTGTTCCTCCCCTATCCTATACTGCGTAAAATAACGTTCGCATTTACGGATCCATACCTTAGGTTCATGTCCAACAAAGCTAGGCAACTCCCATCTAGGCGGTACAACTGCATTCTGTGGAGGTCGATTCCGATTTTCTGAGTTCGGAATAGAAAAAGACCTGCTCCCAAATTTTGTCCCATCGGAGCTCTTTCTAATGCTCCTAACCTCTCTAAAATCAAATCTAATGCACCCTGAATCCCTGTTTGAGCATTACGTACCTCCTGTTGCGACTCCAACAGATCTGCTAACATTTCATCGTGACGTCCTAACTTGTATTCGGTAATCGTCCAATGTGTGCCTTCAGCCATACTTACCCACAGTTCGCAGTTTCGGAGCTCTGATACCAATTGTTATGATCTCACCAGTATTTATAAATTTGCTTCACAGAAAGAAAATAGACAGTAATGTTTGAGAATTTTCTGGACTGATAGAGCTCAAATTGTTCTTGATTACAAGATTAGAAAATGGTAAATCTAACTAAAACAACTTTGAATCTCCATTGTTGATTAACCTGCCAATAGAAGAGAAAAGATTTGAGATTGAGAACGAAAAGAAGGGAAGGAGATCGAAGAAGAAGAAGCAGAAAAGGGGAGGGAAAGTTCACCACAAACTCGTTGCCTTCTCTCTCTTCTCTAACCATCTTTAATAACCGAATCCACGTGGCAAAATCCGCACCTTCCGTTCTTATTAAAATCCAACTGATCTTGGCCGTTTGTTTTTAATCTCTGATTCTGTTTTCCGATTTCGAATCCCCGCAGCTTCACTATTTAATTTCCTTAGCTGAGATCATGACAATGTATTAGTAACTATAATAATGGCTTGACAAAACAGAATGTTGCATATGTAGATTATTGAATACAATTATGTTACTTTGTATTGTTATATCGAATGTAAATCAACAATGTTTACTACATACTACATGCGCTTCCTCCAGCAATGCAATCTGACAGTGATAATGATTACCCACATGGGTGTTGCACAAAGATTGACAAAGTTCACAGAAGAAAAAAGGCTTATTGCTGTGTGGCATTTTTGAAAAAAAAGTCTTTCATCCGGCAACGGCCATAATCAAGAGCTGAAATATTCACAACAAAAGTTAATCTTACCCAATTCTTCAATCCAACTGCTTCCCCTGCAATGCATTGAATTTTTAAATATTGCTCATAAAATTACCTTTACCTATCGATTATGTTGTAGAGTACTGCAACTTCAGAAATAACCATGTAGAACAATTACAGATTCTTCTCTAGCAAGACTGTTGCAGAATTCCATATCATTGACGATGCCTTCCAGAAATAACATGTTTGGTTTTGCTCGATAGAAATGATCGCAAATAAGACTATGTATTCAGATTCTTTTCCTAGCAAAATCCAAAAAAAATCTTATATTTAGACTAATTAGCTATCTTTGGCAATATCAGATGAAACATGGATCATTGTCACTTGTATGTAGTGAAGCATGGAATATACCTTACAACAGCATAGCAAATGTCTGCTACTTTACTCAGTCGATTGATGGTATTTGAATAGAAATATTCAGATATTTCAACAACAATACGAGTAATATCCCCCCCGAGAATGAAAGAGAACAAGGTTACATACTTGGATTTGGTTTCAATTGTTCGAAAACAATTTAATCAAAATAGCCCCAAAAGACTTCAGGAATAATAATATCCATCACGACAAACACCATGTCACAATTAAGAAATATGGAAAGATATTTGCCTGTGAAAATGGAAGTACGTTAAACAAATTGAAATTGATGGAGTATTATTTGGATTCAAGACCCATCAGATATACCATACCTACAATAAAAATGTTATAACACCTGAAATTACTCAGACTATTTTCATGAAATTCCTTAATAAGTTTATTGAGATGATCACATATATGGTAAATTACCTATTCTTATATCGTCAATTTTGATTCTCAAAAAATGTATTAAGGTAATTCATTATTTTATTATATCTTTGTAATGGATGAATTTTTGAATCTTAAAATATTATTTAGTTTGGGGTTTTCCTCTTCTTCTTATGCAAGTGCTAATGTTGTTTAAGTTGAATTTTTCTTCGAGATTATTTGATTACACTTGTCTACATTCATTAAGGATTGTCAAACTTAAATTGTTGAAAAGATTAAGTATTAAATGGTGTCAAGTATATCCAACTAATTTTGGGATGTGAGATTTAATTGCCAATTTCAGCTTCTTCATAAAACACATTAAAATTTACTGATAGGAATGTTCAAATCACAGTGTTCATGTACACCATGCCATATAGAACTACTACCCCCATTAAATCTGGCGCTACAATGAGTTAATGGATGAGTACTTCGAGGAAAAAAAATGGAACTGCTAGCAATATAGTATGATAAGTTTATTAGGATGGATTTAATAACACAACTAACATTACTATGCAAACTTAGTAGTAAAATAAATTAAACTCTTACAAAACGAATATGCTAAGCTTAGATAATAATTTAGTTTCCTACTCTTGTGATACATTGTGTAAACTTAGTCTTGAATCTCTCTATTAACACAGTCTTTGTTGAATATCTATATTATTGGTATTCTAAATGATGAGTACCCCTTCCTTCTAACCTTTGGTTCTGAGTTCAAGTCACTAAGGCAGCAAATAGGTGGGAACTCATGCTGAAGTGATAGAAATAAATGTAGTATGAAAAGGATTAAGTTTTGAATGGTGTCAAGCATATCCAACTAATTTTGTGATGAGATATTTAATTTTCCAAATTTAGCTTCTTGAGAAAAGACATCGAAATTTACCAATTGGAAAGTTCAAATCACACTGTTCGCAGAAACCATGCCACAGAGAACTCTTACCCCATTAGATTTAGCGCTAGAATGAGTTTATAATCTATCACTCTCTTCTCAAAACTACTAATTCAAATTCACATTGAATGTTCATGCCTGTTAGACATCCTATGCTTTTGAATTTTTTCTAAAACATAAACAAGTACATGACAAAAGCTTTTTTTAATACATACAAACTAAGCAGACATTTTTCATGGTGTTTCTTCTGTTATATAGACGAGACATACTATACGATACTAACTTTGGAGATATCAACTGTGTCAATTGCATATTCACAACCTTCTATCATTTATTGGACATAGTGATCTATGTTGCAACACTATACCAGCAAGATGTAGAAATTGAGCAACATGAACACAATTAAGCAGGAATTTGTTTTAAAAAAGATAAGAGTAGAATTTTTATATTCTTCTGTATGGTTGATAACCTTAAACCATAAAAATCATGAATTGAATGAATAAACATAAACTATCTTCAATTTAATTTTTTATTCTTCCAGTTAGTGCAATAAAAACAGTAAACTTTCACTTCCTTTATATATTTTAACTATAAAATCACAGAATCTAACACCTGAATAATCGTCATCCCAATATATTTTAAAACTAAAGAATCAACAACAAAATCTTTGTTTAGGCGAGAGTTCGATATACGTAATGTATGAGTAAAAGCGACAATTCACAATGTAAGTTATATATATAAACAATAGTTGCACTTGTAGAAATTAGATTACAGTCAGAACAGGATAAACAATTTAATTGATAATTTTAGTGAAGCAAAGCAATAATACTAATGGACCCGTAACGGCACGACCGATGGTGAAACTGAAATAAAATTATTACACGTGAAAATCCAAAGGTTGTGTACTTTGGCATAACAGAAAAACTCTCGTATGTCAGTTATTTTGCTGACTGTTACTTCTCAGGAAAACAATTTAAAATGCCCCTAACGTTGATAATATATTCACAAACACTACCAAACATAGAAACGATGTGTGCATTCAAAGATTAAGTCATTGTCTCATGTCTTTCACTGCATTCAAGTGAATATAATAAGAATAGAGTATACAATTACTTATCCAAATTACAATTTGATTACAACCACCGGCAGTTACATCGGATGGAATTCTTATTCACACATACTCCACAAAAGCAACATCCAGTAGTGTACTATCTCCATCTTGGTCAACAACCACAAGAGAGACGCACGGCCCTTGGGATAGGAGTAGATATCGACAACAAGCAGAATTTGTATTCCAACTGCGCCTCCTATCAGAATGGAGCCACGATGGCTGATAATACAATACACTAACATCTTTAGACGTGGAAAGATTAATAATTGGAAAACATACAGATGCACACTTTTAGAGCAATGTTATTATAGAACATCGGAAAAATGGTATGCAACGAATCACCAATTTACACCCATCTATCATGTCCATGAATTTGTTAGGATCGAATTCACGCACACACACTAGATGAATGAAGAACACAAGAACTTTCAAGAGAAAGAGATGAGAGATCTAGAGAGAGAGAAAGAGAAAACCCAATATTTCGTGGTAAAACCCCGTGAGTAAACTACCACGGCAGTGAGGTATATTTATATTAATAAATCAGAGTATTTTTGGTTACAGAGAATAAATAGAGAATAAATAGGAAAGCCTAAAATAGAGAATAAATAGGAAAGCCTAAAATAGAGAATAAATAGCAAAACCTAAAATTAATCAGGCTCCACTACCTAACAATTCTCCCACTTGGAGACTGACTCAGTCATCCAAAAAATACATTCTAAAAAAAATCTCTTCATCATCAACATCTCTACCGCACCGCAACATCTGTAGCAACAACTACAGAAGACCAACCGAGGTTTTACATAACCTCAGTTTCCCAACATCAACACATTTCGTCAACATGTCTGCCAGGTTCTTTGCACCCTCTATCTTCTCGAAGCACATATCACCATCCTCGACTGCCCTGCGAGTGAAATGGTATCGCCTTCTGATGTG
>NC_028641.1:39171977-39253572 GCF_001406875.1 Solanum pennellii
TCCGATGCAACAATACTCAACAGAATTCGAATAGAGGTTAACTTCACAACAGGAGAAAATATTTCAGCATAATCAATAACTTTCCTTTGTAAATATCCTTTAACCACTAAACGAGCTTTTAACCTTCTTTTGCCATCTGGTTCAGTCTTGATTCTGAACACCCACTTCTTCAGCAAAGCTCTCTTCCCTGCAAGTAACTCAGTCAACACCCATGTGTCATTCTTCTCAAGTGACCTCATCTCATCATCCATGGCTTGCTCCCACTTGATCGAATCCTGTACTTGTAGGGCCTCATCAAAAGACTATGGTTCCCCCTCATCAGTCACCAATAGATAGTGTAATGAAGGTGAATACCTATCTTGTGCCCTGATGGATCTGGATGATCTCCTTAACACCTGCTTAGGAGTAACTTGCTCCACTTCAGATTCTTCAGTACGAGTTGGTTGAGTATCTGCTTCGACATCTTCGGGGTTACTCTTCTCCAACTCAACCTCAACTCCCACTTGCTTTGTAATCTCTAGAACCTTCTGCTCTCTGTCCTTGTAAGGACAGACTCATCAAATGTCACGTCACAATGTCTCAGGATCTTTCTGCTTTTTTTATCCCAAAACCTGTAACCAAACAAATCAGAACCATAGCCTATGAAGTAACACTTCACAGCCTTGGTATCAAGCTTGTCTCTCTTTTCTGGATCAACATGAACATAAGCAGTGCAACCAAAAGTCCTCAAGTGTGAGTACTTGAGTTCTTTTCCTGTCCACACCTCCTCTGGAATCTTGAACCCTAAAGGAACTGATGGTCCCCTGTTGATCAAGTATGCTGCTGTGCTCACAGCATCCGACCAAAGTGTTTTGGGCAGCCCACAGTGTATCCTCATACTCCTTGCACGCTCATTCAATGTTCTGTTCATCCTCTCAGCAATTCCATTCTGCCTTGCCTTACTAGGAACTGTTCTCATCAATCTGATTCCCTCAGCTGCACAGAATGCCTTGAACTCTGATTTGTCATACTCTCCTCCATTGTCAGACCTTAGGCATTTGGCTTTCAAACCGGTATGATTCTCAACTTCAGCTTTCCACTTCATGAAAGTTGCAAACACATCTGACTTATGCTTCAAGAAGTAAACCCATACCTTCCTGCTGAAATCATCAATGAAGGTAACATAGAACCTGGATCCTCCAAGTGATGTTACTGGAGATGGTCCCCAAACATCTGTATGGACCATTTCCAACCGCACTTTCTTTGGCTCTCTAGGAGTCTTTGTGAAGCTTACTCTTTTCTGTTTGCCCATAACACAGCTCTCGCAAAGACCCATATCAACAGACTTCAGACCCTCTAATGCTCCTTTTGCAATCAGCATCTTCATTCCTTTAGTACTCATGTGTCCAAGTCTGTTGTGCCACAGACATGAACCGGAAGCACCTTTAGCAACAGCGGCAATGTTTATACACCCTGCAGTAGTGTACAAGGTTCCAGATTTGGTGCCACGAGCTACTACCATAGCACCTTTTACGATCTTCCACGAACCTTTCCCAAACACTGCTGCCTATCCCGTGCTATCCAACTGACCAACAGAGATCAGATTTTTCTTGATCCCAGGAATATATCTGACATCCTTCAATCTCTAAGGCTTTATTGTCAGCAAGATATACTTCTCCAAAATTTCCAGATTTGAAATTTTGAAACAACTCCTTGCTTGGAGACGAATGGAAAGATGCACCAGAATCCAAAATCCATGATTTAACCGGGCTGTTCACACTAAGGATTAGAGCATCCCCAATGTCCTCTGCTGAATTTACAGAATCATTGTCATCTCCAAATTTCTGATTCTGTTTCTTCTTTGGCTTTGTACAGTTCGTCCGAAAGTGCCCTTTTTCTCCACAGTTCCAACAAGTCACGTTTGATCTGTTCAGGGATTTTTCTCGATTCTTTGATTTTGATCGACCATGTTGATTTTGGCCTTTCGTCTTACTTCTCCCCCTTCGATCAACGCTGAGAGCACTGCCCGATGAATCTCCCACTTCTCGTTTGCGAATACTTTCGCTAAGAACAACATCACGGATTTCATCAAACTTCAGTTTCTCAGATCCATGGAACTGCTAATCGCAGCAACAATAGATTCCCAAGACTCGGGCAGAGATGACATCAAAATCAACGCCTTAATTTCATCTTCGAAATTAATATCCACAGAATTGAGTTGACTCACAATCATATTGAACTCGTTTATATCATCAGAAACGGATCCAGTTTCAGACATCTGTAAATTGAACAATGTACGCATCAAATATACCTTGTTCATAGCCGATGGTTTTTCATACATGTTTGACAGTGCCTTAAACAGACCAGACGTAGTCTTCTCCTTCACGATGTTGAACGCCACGTTTCTTGACAAAGTCAACCGGATCAACCCTAGAGCCTGGCGATCCTTGAGTTTCCACTTCTCCTCCGTCATGGATTCTGGCTTCACCCCGGTCAACGGTTCGTGAAGATCTTTCTGGTACAGATAATCTTCGATCTGCATCTTCCAGAAACTGAAATCGGATCCATCAAACTTCTCGATTCCAAGCTTCGAACTATCCATCTTCTGTGATCGTGTTGAATATTCTTACCTCTGATACCAGTTGTTAGGATCGAATTCACGCACACACACGAGATGAATGAAGAACACAAGAACTTTCAAGAGAAAGAGATGAGAGATCTAGAGAGAGAAAGAGAAAACCCAATATTTCGTGGTAAAACCCCGTGAGTAAACTTCCACGGCGGGGAGGTATATTTATATTAATAAATCAGAGTATTTTTTGGTACAGAGAATAAATAGAGAATAAATAGGAAAGCCTAAAATAGAGAATAAATAGGAAAACCTAAAATTAATCAGGCTCCATTACCTAACAGAATTACCCATTAATGCACCCCTATGGAGAAGATGGATATAGGCTTGGAATTCCATTGGTGGATGTACGTAACAAATCATACGCAAGGAACAGCATGAGCATTAGGCAATATTATTTCTTAAGAATACAACAATGGATTAATGAAGGACACACTCTACTACAAGCTGGAAGGTTGTGGCAACAATACATTGTGGATGGCTATATGACAATTGAAGAAGAAAGATTTCGGTATATTCGAAATAATCAACAAAAACTACGAGTAGATCTTTTAGGGGGATTGATCGATGTTATTGTTCATGGAGATTCAGATTGTTTAAGGGTTGGGAAAACAATTATACTACCTTCGTCTCACACTAGGGGACCACGATACAGGGCACGAAATTATCAAGATGCAATGGCAATATGCAGGTGGGCTGGTTACCCAGATTTGTCCTTACGTTCACTTGCAACCCAAAATGGCCTAAAATTAATGAAATGCAATACTTGATATCACAAGAAAACGATGGTAGCCGGTTCGACATCATATGTAGAGTTTTCCAGATCAAGCTATTTCAACTAATGCAACATATCTAAAAGAAGAAGCCCTTTGGCAAAATTGTGGCATGCAAGTACCGTGTTTACATATTTTAGATTACAGTAAAACAAATTCATACAATACAGCCTAAACAAATTATCATTTCAATAACATGGGCTAGGTATTCCATTATACACATATATTACTTTAATTGGGAACCGTCCAAAGCGTTTAACGAAACTACTTTATAAGCAGGTATATCTACACAATTGAGTTCCACAAAAGAGGATTACCACATGCGCACATACTGCTCTTCCTTCATGAAACATTAAAAACACCGTCAGTAGATCCTATTGACAAAGTAATATCAGCAGAAATTCCTGATATTGCAGAAGACCCAACTAGCTATAATGCAGTCAAAAACTTTATGATTCATGGACCGTGTGGAGACTTGAATCCTTAATGCCCATGTATGAAACAGGGCAAGTGCAAAAAAAGTTTTCCAAAGAAATACAATGACCATACCAATTTTTATTTGGATAGATTCCCAATTAACAAGGGAAGGAACACTGATATTGAAGTTAAGAAAGATGGAATAAAATTAGACAACAGCTATGTTGTTCCATACACCAGGAACTTGTTTGTCATATTTGATGAACATATAAATGTTGAAGCATGCAATTACTCAAGGACAGTGAAGTACCTATTTAAGTATGTTCATAAAGGGTCCGATAGATCAACAACAATAATAGAAAATATTGAAAGTACAGCAGACAATGATGAGATCAAAAAGAACCTAGATTGCATATATATATATAGATATATCGTCTACAGAAGCTTGCTATAGGATTTTACTATTTGACATACATCACAAGGAACCAGCAGTTGAGAGATTACCTCTCCATTTAGAGGGGGAAAACACCATAATATTTGAAGAATCAAGGAGGGCTGAATGCGTCATGAGCAGACCTGATATAAAAAAACAAAATTCATAGAATGATTTGAAGCAAACAAAGAAAATGTCGATGCTAGAGAGATGACATATTCCGATTTTACAACAAGATGGTATGGAATACAAGAGAGAGAAAAATGGACCAGGAGGCAGAAGGGAAGAGCAGTTTGGAGAATCTACTTTGCACCCCGCCAGTGGAGAATGTTTTTATATGCGCATGATTCTTAATTTTGTCAAAGGGTGCACTTTCTTCCAAAGCATAAGAACAGTCAACAGAGTACAACATAAAACATATATAGTCCCGCTACTCATTAGGATTATTAGATGATGATAAAGAATGGAGTGACTGCTTGCTGGAGGCTACAGGTTGGGCCACTTGTAATGAATTGAGACATCTCCTTGTAACAATTCTTATGCACTGTCAAATGTTTGATGCAAGACAACTATGAAAGAATAACTATCAAATATTATCAGAAGATATAGCATCGATTTAGAGAAAGAGATTTCACATGAAAGATTTACATTTAAATGATAACCAATTGAGGCATACACATTGGTTGAGATTGAAAGCATCCTATTAAATATGGGGAAAGTTTGAAAGACATAGATGGCATGACCCTTCAAGATTTGCCGTTACTTCGCACTGTAGGCAATCGACTAATAAAAGAGGAGCTCGACTATGACACAAATGCACTTAAACGGGAGCATGCAAAATCTTATGTACAATTAAATAGTTGTCAGTGTGAAGCTTATGATGCAATAATAACATCCGTACATAATAAAGAAGGCAGATTAATATTCCTTCATGGCCATGGTGGTAGAGGAAACACATTTCCGTGGAATAGAATAATTTCTCACATACGATCAAAAACAAAAATAGTTCTACCCATTGCGACTTCTTGTGTAGCAGCTTTGTTATTACAAAATGGAAGGACGATACATTCAAGATTTCATATTCCATTGGATGTCACTACGGAGACAACATGTGATATAAAACAAGGGAGCCAACTAGCTGAACTTTAAAAAAATCACTGATTATTTGGAATGAAGCACCAATGGCAAATAAATTATGTTTTGAAGCATTATATAGGAACTTCAGGGACATATTCAAAGACAGGTATGAAAATCCCATGAATAAACCTTTTGGGGGCGTAACAGTTGTATGCGATGGAGATTTCCGATAAATACTACCGGTTATTCCAAAAGGAACTAGATCTGACATTATTGATGCAGCCCTGACCTCCTCTCACTTGTGGTCCTTTTTCTCTATTTATGAGTTGAAGGAAAATATGTGTCTCAGTCGTGGAAAACTAAAAGGTACTGAGGCCAAAAAAAATTTACATTCGACAAATGGTTGTTGCAGGTAGGTGAGGGATCAAACTATGATGCTACCAATAAGGACATGATTAATCTGCCACATGATGCTTGCATTGAACAATCTAGCGATCCAATCGGACCGATTGTGGCTGCGGTATATACATTGCTATTGCAAAAGTACAACAACTGGGAATACTTCAAGGAAGGGCATTCCTTACACCTAAAAATGAAATGGTACGTGTGTTAAATGAAATAATTATGCAGATGATACCAGGGGAAGGAAGAACATATTATAGCTCAGATAATGTGTGGAAAGCAAGTGTGAACACAAACGAGAAAGATATACTATACCCAACTGAATTCCTAAAGAACCTATGCTTCCCAGGGATCCTTAACCATGACATAAACTTAAAAGTAGAAATCCCTGTTATGCTTCTGAGGAATCTAAACAAACAGAAGGCCTATGCAATGGTACAAGATTTGTTATCATGCATCTTAATATTTGGTCTATTAGCGCAAGCATCATTTCAGTAAGAACCTTGGATCAAGTGTCACAATTCCAAAAACAATTCTGTCACCTAATGAATCAAAGTGGCCATCCAAGTTAAAAAGGCGGCACTTTCATTAGCCACATGTTACACTATGAAAATCAATAAAAGCCAAGGACAAACACTAAATCAGGCAGGCCTATATCTACCAAAACAAGAATTCACACAAGGACAACTATATGTAGCCATATCTAGAGTAACAACAAGAGAAGGATTAACGGTGCTAAATGCGGATGGCAATACAAAATACCAAATATTCTTTAAAAACATTGTTTACAAAGAAGTCTTCCATAATGCATGTCCAAGAGTGGTAGAAAGAGAAGAGGTATTCTTTTAAATTTGTGTTTTACACGTGCTATGAAATTGTACCATTCAGATTTACAATTCATAACAACCATTTCACAATGTCATACTTTCCGATAGGTAGAGATACAACTAAAGAATCCTGATAGAGATGGAAGCCAAACAAGGACGGTGCAAAAGCTATGCGCGAACAACAAAATCTGGCCTACACAAACGCACAAGATCGGCCAGGTAGGCTGAATTAAAAAGACCACAAACATTTCTATATAATAGAGACCATTTTTATGTAATCACTTACATATCTTTATCGGATAAGCCAATACAAACATGTAACCTCCAGCATAGAAGTTGTGTTGTACGTAGCAAATGTATGACTGTGTTAATTACATAACTTGCACTTGCTGCAGAAAATTATATACGCTTACAATTCCATCTGTCTACAAACAACATGTTTTATTATTACATATGATTATTTGATTACTTGCTGAGTCCGACATGATACTACTGTACAGAGGAGGACAAGACACTTAAGGAAGTATGAGGTACACAACATGGACAATTACAACTTCATACAACATGAATTACAAATTACACACAAAATCCCAACCGAGTATGTGACTAAAAACAAGTAGTACAACAGACAGACAAATATATACATGAATTAGTTTATTTACATATATATCATAATAATTGTTTCCAAAAAAAATCAAACATGCATACAATTCTACATTGTATATACATTTTATTACTACCATAAGATGCATACAAGTTAAGGCATAAGCTAAAAAATATAAAAGCAGGAAAAAAAACACCACACTAAATATAGTTCAGAAAACCAATAAAGTTGCGCGGGGCTCTTTACCTAGTAACAAATACAACAAAAGTTGTTTTTCTTTGGTTATTAAATCAAGAAAATAATTATCTGAATCAATATTTTGTCTCTTTAATAATACTTTAAATTAATTATTATTCATTAAAATCAATAATACTCCAAATAAAATTTACAAGTTCTTGCAACATTTATTTATTTGGGTTATGAGAAAGATTTAGTTAGAGTGTGGTTTATTGTTATGTCGGTTGAGAAAATGAATAAGTTTATGTGAACAAAATGAAATGTCTGTCATATTTTTTTTGATAAAGTGTTTATAGGGTGCCATCAAAGATAGATTAACAAACTTGGGCAACCTTTCTGACCCCCCCTCCCCTCCTTAAAAAAAGTGCTTGACTTTGTTAGATAATTACCAATAGTTAAGTGACCTTCTAAATTATTATTTTCTCAGGATCCAAAGCATACCCTAGGTTTAACATGGCATATAGAACAACGAGAGTCCCTTCAAATGCCACTAATCATGCATAAACAAGAAAATGAAAAATCAAGAGATTTAAAAGAAAATTCATAGTTTGATAAAAAAGTGAAGTAGATATTTACATATTATTAAAAGGAACTATTACATCACAGTTGATCGGGACGTAACCCGTAAATCACTTACAATCTAGAAAGATATAAAGACAAAAAGCAATAAATTCTCTATCTTTGGAGCATGAACATTCACCAATTTTTAAAATCTTCTAAGTGAGCCTTATCCAAAAATAAGGGAAAGTGGAATTTCGCACCCTACATATGAGACTATTTTTATAGTGTCACATAGGTATGGAATTCGGTGTCTGCTCCACACAGAAAAGTGGTGTCGTAACTTACCCACGCAAGAACCTTTACTTCTAGATTTCATGAATCCACTAGTTAATGTCTATCTAAGACAATATTTCTATGTTGTCACATAGGTATGGGATCGAAGATTGCTTCTATAAAACGAACCTCTTACTACGGGAGAGTTTCCATCTCAATATTCTTTCGGTATTAAGTAAAAATCCTAAAGAAAAGTCCTAAATCATAACTTGAGTTATCTTTCATAGAAAACACATAAAATATCCAATCCAAGATATCTTTCATTGGAATAGCTCTTAAAATATGTTTCAATGTTAGTGGAGAAATATTTTAAACTCTATGAATCATTATGTGAGAAAACCCTTTCACATGCATATATTAAGTAGTATGTGAGAAATCCTTTCACAAATGCTACAACGACATATATGCTTTACTCTCAAAGCAATCTTAAATCCATGTTAATAACTTTCATGAAGAACATGTATATCTTAATAAAGTCCCCTTTCATAGTTCAAAAAATCCACATTATATTATCTTAAATTAGAAAAAATACGATATGCATGGGTTCATGCAGATTAATCTTAAAAATATAGAATTATCTCAATCCGTGTATGATAATTCATAAAACAATTTATTGAATTAACATTGAAAAGAACCATGACATGGAAGAAAATCCTAATTTTTAGTGGAGATTTCTGAGATTGTAAATTGGAAAATTTAGAAACTCTTTAGGAGCATCAAAACGGACCGTAGTCCCCTACACAACTCCTCTACGCTTCCTAAAGAGTTATATCATCCATTCTTGATTTCTCGACTTGGGATTCTTGGCCTCTTTCTAGTCTTTCTCAAATACAAGGTGTTATGGTATCTTTCCCTTTGGGACATTGTCCTCAAATGAGTTTAAACATCATAAGGGAGATAAACACTCACACCTAATGTCCAAACATGAATGGAATAATATAAATGCACTTATCCGAGGAGGGAACATAAACTTCAAGATAAAACATGTTTAATACAACATTTCATAAGGTATATATCCAACTCATACAATAATGCACAAAAACATGAAGAAATCAATCTACTAGACCATTTTTTGTCAAAAGATCATGTTGTTCATGAACATGCATAAATGAGGAAATCATGGGAATATCTATGATACATAACACCAAAAGAGTAGACCATGAGGAACTAAATACCTCATTCTAAAGTAGGGACACGGGGAAAGATATAGGATAACAGGATGTCATGTCAACTTCGGCCTACCAAGTAGTATTGTAAACTAACTGATTCCTCCAAAGAACTTTTACAAATGAAATTTCTTTATTCCTCAACTTCCTAAATTTCCGGTGAAGATCTCAATCGGAGCTTCTTCATAATAAAGTTATCCTTTTTGCAAAGATTCTCCAATGGCACTACAGATGTTGAATCATCAATAATCGGATGCGCCGATGTCAAGTCATTAGAGAATTCAAGTTTGTTAGAAACCTTTCCAACATTCCTCAAAATCATATATAGGCCAACTTAATGGGGACTCAACTTCCTTTTTTTTCAAAACCTCATCACATTTCACGAAGGAAATTTTGAAATAGACCCAATCATTTACACAAAACTCATGATCTCTCCTTCTAACATTGGCATAGGAATTTGTCGAATTTTATCCATTTTCAACCTCTAGATAATCATGTGGACGTTATCTATAGCCTCATGTGCTAACTCGGGAAGTATCAATACTTCTTCACCCACTTTAACCAAACCTATAGGGGATCTACACCTCTTATCATAGAGAGCCTCAAATAGAGCCATGACAATACTTGAGTGATAGTTATTAATATGTTCAAATTCATTTAAAGTAAACTTATCATCCCAATTACCCTTAAAGTAAATTACACATAATCTCATCATATATTCCAAAGTTTGGATAGTACTCTCTGCTTGCCGATCGATTTCGGGATTAAAGGCTGTATTAAGCTTATCATGAATACCACAATCCTTTTGGAGAGATTTCTAAAACATAGAAGTTAATGGGGTTCCACGATCATAGATACTCGACAAGGATACTCCAGGCATCCGAACAATTTACCTCCAGTACAACTTATCGTAGTCCCACACCGAATAAAAAACTTTGATGGGAATGAAATGAGTGTATTTCATCATTCGATCCAATATAACACAAATCAAATCGGGTTGCAACATCTCATGATTTGAAATAATTAGGATGAAGTTAAAATAGGAAATAGTCTTTTTAGGAAAGAATTAAAAAACTAGAAATTTTTATGTTATATTAAGTTTGAGATTTGGGTCAACTTCAAAAACCATAAATTCTAGATCAAGAGAAGTTATGTATGCTTTAAGATACCATAGGAATTATCTTGGAATAATCGTTCCAAAGCCGCCGAGTTTGTTAAATTCCAAATTTGTATGAGTGAGATATGCCCAGTTGGAGTTGGGTAGTTCAAATAAGGAAAGTCTAATCCAGAATTTTAAAGGGTAGATTGGTCTTTTTCATACCCAATTAAAGTAATCATAAGTTACTTGTGGTTTAAATTGAGTTACTTAATATTAAGGAATTAAGAAATAGGGTAGGGCTTTGAGAGAAGAGAAGAGAAGAGAAGAGAATGGAGAAGAGAAGTTCAAGATACATCATTTTCTTCTGAGAGTTTGGTTGTGGATTTCACCAAGGATTCAATCCTACGTGGTACATGAGACTTTTAGAGATTTGGGTTTGTCATCCACTCGTCAATCATGTTTGTTTCAAAGAAATTTGTATCTAGAAAATTGAAGTATGATGTTCTTGAATTATGTTCTTGATGTTTGCTTTAGTTCTTGAGATATGATGGGATAGAGGAGTTCTGGAAGAAATCGTGTCCAATTAAGTGTTGTTTTGACTTAGAATCTAATGAGGGATTGAGAAAATTAATCAGATTTAGGTGAATTGGGGTGAGAATACAAATAAAGAAAAAGTTGAGCAGGTTTGTGCACGCAGCCTCTCCCTCAGTACACAAAAATTACCTCTGCATCATAGAGAAGATGCAGTCTCCTCTGTTTCAAAAATAATTTTTTTGATCAGGTATTTAAATGCATCTCCGTGTCACAAGACTTATTTCCGGGTAGTGGTTTCTTTATCGTTTCTCATGTTTAAATACCCAAAAACAATTTTTAAACATCATGAGATCTTTCCTATAAAAAATCTCAATCCGTTAATTCATAAATTAAATTCAAGAAAAGTTAAGAGTCAAGTCAAGAGAAATTCATAGTGTATTCCAAAAGTCTTTTACAAACGTTTTAACTTTGTTTTAAGATTTAAACTTTGAGTTATGTAAACATTAAGAGTAAAGATCTTTTCTTCGAAGATTATACATGAACTAATTAGTATTCCCAAGAGTTAAAATGTTTTCACATTTGAGCAAGAAAGGAAACTCAAATTTCCATGTTAGTTTTTAATCTAAATCTTTAGTGGTTATCTAAAACCAAAGAATTTTTTTTTCTTCTAAAAAAAGATTATCTAAGTATATTTTTGGCGTATTATTGAGCAGCGATTTGAAAATGTGAGGTCATAAAATAACTCAAGTCTCCATAAATCATGTAGCCACCATTTGTAGAAAAGGATCATACTTTTTAGATGATTCTTTAGTGCTTTTAAGCATTGACTAGTGGATCCACTTAGTTAAGTCATTCTATATTACGTCAAAGTGTAGGAAAATTCTAGAAGCGTATCAAGACATTATATCACTACTTAGACTCATTGTGGTGTTTGTTTGTTAGAGAAACCCCCATAGTAATTATATTACTTTATTATATGAGTAAACTGATATGCTATTGCATTTCTTTGACAAATTTAACTGTAACCTACTCTTTTAAATTATTTGTACTTTGGATTTAATTTAAGTTGTTCAAGAATTTATTAAAGCCAATGTAAGTGTTTCTTTTAGATTCCTATTTACTGATTCCATTAGCTTGCAGCGTGTTATGTTGCAGACATAGGTTACAACGATCGACATCCAATGCCTTGTTGATCCAGTTAGGCACTCAAAGTCAGTTGGTTAGTCTCCTAGCTTCAAGAGGACTCCGTTTACTTTTCTTTCTAGTATTTCAGTTATTAGGATGATTGGGTCTTGTCTCGACATCCCCCATTGCTTATAGGCTTCATAGACAGATAGTTATAGTTCTTTAGTCTTATTCATTTGAAATGTTGTTTAAAGAGTTGAGTTATCCTTATTGGATAGTTCAATGCTCTCATATTAATATTATTTAGTTATATGAGTTTATATCTATTAAGTTTATTCTTCCGTTGAGTAAGTAAGTAAGGCCAAGGGTTCTCTTGGGTCCAAAATGGTTCTCGAGTGCTAGTCCAACCCCAAGTGTAGGCCCTAGGCGTGATATACTTTGTATAATAGCACATAGTTCAAGATTCCTAGGGAGTCTATGAACCGTGTCTATAGAGTCCTAGTTATCATTGTAAAGTGCCACATCTATAATTAGGAGGTTCAAAAACTTAGGAACTTACGTCACATCTTTCATACTTATTTCATGCGTTAGAGTTTGATCTCTAAAAAGTTTCTTCTAATTCATGCTTGTGTGTGCCTTTCAGTTAATGATGACTCCACGAAGATATATAATAGGTCGTCCTGCTAGGTGTAATGTTGAGGTGCAGGTGGTACCTAATGCACTTGAAGTAGAACCCAAGGAGAAGTTACGAATGTTGAGATTAGGGAAGGGATTTGAATGTTGAGCCAAGCTCTGGTTAAACAGGTTGGGAAACAAAGAGGATCTAGAAAGGAAGTGGTTGATTCTTCAAGGATCTGCGTGTTCTTGAGGATCAATCTATCATATTTGGGAATATCCCTTAGACGTAACCGTGATCGTCCTCCTCTTTGAGGACTAAGACTATCCTCTTATCTTACATCATTACATTCATAGGTCAAATTTAGTGGAAAGTTTAAAACTTTTCATTAATTCTACCTGGAGATTACATAGACCTCTACATACACATAACATATGTCGATCGAGCATACTAGACCCTTCTTATAAGAAGAATACTTAGTCTTCTACTTTTATTGCACATATGTGTATAAAAGATATCATAGTCATAATATTCGTCTCATCTTATAACTATCTAATAAGAGTATATCAAATTGGGTCTAGCACATGCATCAATTCAATAATACCACATAAAGGTCATACATATGTTTAGTATTCAATTGAAAGGAATGAAACATAAGAGTCTTGAACACAAAACAACTCCATAAGCTAGATAATGGCATCGCCCTCGGAAAGTGAGGACCTAGCCTACTTGAAGGATCAAGAGATCCAAGTCTTCTTCAATGTCGTCTCCATCAGCCCTTCAACGACCGAAACCTAAAATGTTGGGGAAAAGGAAGTAATGGGGTTAGTAGACCACTTGTACAAGTATGAGACCATATGCACACATATCATGAAAACATGCTAAAGGGACCTTTAATTAAGTTTGCACTTTTCTTAAAAACATTTATGCACATTCAACAAGACTATACCAAATTACTTAGGAATATGCATTAAGTCATAGGCATGTACATCATAAGACCAACAACATCAATACTAGTCAATTCAACATGCATATCATGTAATTGAATACATAGTCAAGTAACTCTATCATCAAGTCATAAATAACCACAAGCATGAGTAAGAGTACATTTCATCATAACCAAAGTAAGACAATTACCCATGAGCCCCTATCAAGTCAGCAAGTGCAATGACCAAGCAAAGTCCCATAACCTTGCTCACTCAAGTAACTCAAGAAGAATCATGGCCAACATCCCACTTCACATATCATAGCATTTAAGACTACATATCATCATACGTCAACAAAATACACCAACACATATTCATCAATGAAACTAATCAACACATAGTATCAACAATGTGCAAATTCATCATATACATATCACGTAGCATTATAAACGTATTCATACATAAAAACATTCTCCTAAGATTCCCTTTAAGGATAACTAGTGCAATATTTAGGTAGAGTCCCATACCCCTACCTAGACTAAGCTAAACCCCTTAGGTCATCCTAGTTAGAGTTCATTCCTTTAATCATTTTACTTTGCGGGAACATCCTGCCCTAACCGACATAGACCACATGAGCTAATGTGGAATCCGGTGTCATGGAACCCTACACCGAAAGAAGGCGGACTACTTGCCAAGGTAGTACCAAAACGTGATCATAGCAACTACGTTGATCCACTAGCTAGTATTCCAATGGGGGCAACATAGTTCAAGAACTAGGAGATATAGTTGGGACCCTCTTTATGCTACATGCATTGTAGTCTCCAATCTCAAGAGTATATTAGTGATCCTACCTTCCTTAGGTTGAAAGGGACACTCCTCACTAAGTTCACTCGTAGCTAAGCTAGAGTCCCTTTTGAAATGTCTTTAGTGTGTTTATTAATCATCATAACTTAGTGTAGGTCATAAGGTCTAACCCTTGTATAAAATTACCATCAACATAGATCGACAGGAATTGCATGAGTATTGTCCTTTCATTACCACTCACGTAGGTGAGGTTAGCACATTAACATTTTCATAACATGATAAGGCACATTGTTAAATCATTCACCATCCTTATAACATTTACATCTTAAGCTAAAACCTCACAAATAATAGTCAAAATATTTCAATTCAACATCATATTCATCCTATCAATCCTAATACAAGGCATACTCCAATAAAACATCATGTCTTAATCACAATTAACCATAATTTGAAGTAAAAGATAGGGATTACAAGGCTTACCAAGTCTCCTTCATAATTCATCGTCAAGGTCTTACCATAAACCCTTAATTCAACACAATTAGGGTATAACCTAATCATAATTCAATTACCAACATGATAACATGACTAGAAGAATCACTAAATCACAATTCAAAACTAGATCATAGCTAAAGACAAGATACTAAAGTCAATTCACAACATACTTCTTAACCTAGATAAATTCTCAAGAACTATTATGAAAAGACTAAAAATAAACCTATTTCATTCATGATTATTATATAACATCATCTATTAGTAATTCAACCAATAACAAAGTGAATTGAACCAATAAAATACAATTCATATCAAGATCATCACCTAGGGGTAGGGGTTAAAGGTCAACTTCTACAAATTAGACCAAACCATCAAGATATATCATAATTAAGTTAGAATACATGTTAATATATTCATAATATCCAAATAAAAACATAAACAAATAAATTCGTACATCAATTTAAAGATTGGATGAAACTCACTTGAAAACTCAACTTTTTTGGAAATAAATTTAATGGAACCTTTTGAGGAAAGAGGTCTCAAAGGTGAATTATATATAATAACTTGTTAATTAATGAAGATTTATTGAGGAAATTGACACTTTTCATACATTAAACCATCCCCTAGCTTGGACTTCAATGGTGTTCTTTACTAGAGAGAGAAAGAAGAGAGAAGGAAGAGAGTTTGGGTTTATGAGTTATGAGAGTTTTTGTTAGTCTAAATTAGGTTATGACTTTATATAGGGGGTTAACTCACTTAATTAGACTTTAATTAACCCCTAATTAAATTCATAACTAATCAACTAATTAAAACGAACAAGTCAAAAAGTACAGCAAAACACAGGCCCATCGACGAGACCATAATCGACGGATCGTTGGTCCATCGACGGCCATTCCCTCCTTTCATGATGCACATCCGTGGTTTGGTCAGAGACTTTGCCAAAAATACTTCCCACAAAATTTTCGAAGTCTTCATCGACGGGTGGCATAAACAACGGCCCATCAGTGGCATCCGTTGGTGAAGCTGTCTCTTGACAAGTTTGCCAACTTTTGCAAGGGTCCTCCTCATGGGACCTTGGTTGGTCCTTGGGGAGTCACATAGAGAAGTTTTGAATATGAATCAACTTAAACACATGTTAGACACTATTCCACCAATTTTAATAATTCTCCGACTTTTAGAAGCTAGTCAAATAGGATAAGGCATGCTAGAACCTCATTGAACTAGTTTCCAGACGTCATGGACGTTTTGGTTTCTAGACTTCCTAAATGACTTATATTCATCAAAATGGACATTAAAACAGTGTATAAACCTTATGACACCTATTTTAGTCTCAATAACATGTTTTGGATTTTCGAAGTATTACAAAATCCTTCAAGTTTCACTTGTTCAACAACTACTGAGGGTCCAAAAATTTTATCGAGGAGCAGTAAAAGGTGATTCAAGTAATTCATGTTGCTGATGCAGAATGATTAGAATTAGCGGCACATCAACTGATGAATGTTGCTAGGACTTGGTTTTACTGGTTGAAGAAGGGTAGATTTAAGGGAGCACAACCTTGAGTTTGACTTGTTTTGAGGAGGCCTTATTGGGGTGTTTCTTTCCCCGAGTACTGAAAGAGGCCAATGTATGATGTTTCTCACTTTTAAGCTAGATTAACTGAGTATTCATGAGTACGGATTGATTTTCACCCAAATGTTCAGATATGCTCCAAAGATGGTTGCGGATATGAGTAGCACGGTGAGTCTTTTTATTGTTATGTTTTCCAGTATGTCAAGAGAATGGGGTGCACAACCATGCTAATTGGGGAGATGAATATAGAAAGGTTGATGGTTTATGTGCAATACATTGAGGAAAATAAGCCAAGTAAATAGGGAGGAGCCTAGAAACAAGAAGGAGAAGACATAGAATGAGTGCAAGCAGAAGAGAAATAATGTGAATTGGTCTGCTTTCAAACAAAAGAAAAATGGAGTTGTTCCATCATCTATTAATGCACCTGCACCCAAAAACAAAGGTGAGTATAATAGTCATAATTCCCTACACTTAAGGGATAAACCTTCCTAGTCTTAGGGTAATATGGCACAAGGAGGTATGTGGGATCCTGTTTCTGCAAAGTGTGGTAGAACCGACCTAGGTAAATGTTGTGATGGCTCCACAGGTTTTTCAAGTGTTGATAGGAGGGTGACATCAGGAAAGAGTATCCTAGGAACAAACAAGATATTGTAAATAAATGAAATAGGTCCCAATCTTCTTCAGTTTCTCAACCAAAAAAGGCTGCACCTTGAGGAGCTACTTCTAGTACCGGCGGAGGAGAAAATCCCCTTTATGTGATCTCTAGTCGTCAGGACAATGAGAATTCACTAGAGGTTGTCGCTAGTATGATCAAAGTCTTTACTCTTGATGATTATGCTTTGCTAGACCCAGGAGAAGGTTTATCCTTTGTGACTCATTAAGTTGCAAATAATTTTGATGTTCGTGAGAAACTTTGGAACTCTTTTTAGTTTCTATACCTGTTGGGGAGTCTATTCTTGTTGAGTGAGTATATCGTGATTGTTGAGCGAGTATATCGTGATACGGTCCTTTACATTGAAAGAATATACATAATAAGTGTTATACAACTCTTAAGAAAGAACTAAACGAATAACAACTATGTCCTCGAATATATGAGAACATACTTAGTCTTGAGAGAGTTGATTCTCAAGCTAGCCTTCTAATCTTCAACTTGCTTCCAACCTATACTTATAGAGTATAGAAAAGTAAGGGGTTAGTACGAACATTGTACTAAGTATGGGATTATTCAAAACATGCAAAATAGGACATTTTAGTAGAAATAATCTTTCACTCAATTTAAATAAAACCTTCATTCATATAGAAGTGAAATATCATGTAAATCATCATTTCACACATAGAATGGAACTTCCATAACTTTAGTATCAAAATGAATATTACAGTGAACTTCAAGGACACATTACGATGAACTCAAGAAAGCATTGCAATGAACCCATTTCTTTTCAATGCACAGTGAACTCATTTCCCTTGAAATTTCCCTAACCAAGGTTATCCTAAGACTCACTAAGGTAAGACATGAAGGAACCGCCCACACAATCCCTTCAATGCGCACCTAAGTGATCCTCAAGAACACCCATTATATTCTTACTTCGTACGAGTAACAAGTCCACAATCCATAACTAGACGTTTGATAAACATACTTGCATTTAAAGACTTCACATAGATACCCTTCCCCAAGTAGACTTGCAAGTTCCACAATGCGCAATGTGAGAGTGGCATCCCATACTACTACTCCCACAACGTGCTCCTTGAGGATTCAATGAGCTTAGGCACACCACATTCATCATTTATAAATTTCATCAATACATAACTTCAACATGCTTTCTTAACATTACACATTAAGTCACATAACTTTGTTTACATCGCATAATAACTCATTCATGCATTTCATATAAAGACACAGCAAGACTCCCCTTTAAAGTACCTACTCGTGCAATGGATTGATAACGTCCCATACAACCACCATCCATAAGTAGTACACTCATTAGAAGACTTAGTTCATGAAATTCTTTTGTGGGGGATGGCTTTAACCGACATAGAACATGAGAGTTAGACATGGAATCCCGATATACACCTCTATCGGATGATGGATCCCCACTTGCCTAAGGTAGGGTCATTCTTTTAGATTTTACATGGAATCTGCAATAGCTATACCTATGTGGGCTCATAGTTAAGGGCAATAGATATACCTATGTGGGATAATAGTTAAGGGATAAGGAGATTGCTTCTAAGTAACTCACTGTCTACTCATGTGGAGTAATCATGTCAAGAGGTACATTAGGTACAACATCTCTATTCACAATGTGTACCCACCCCATCTTCAAATACTCTAGGTGCAAAGAATAACTCCTCCACGGAGTCTTAAACATTCATTACAATAGGTTAAGGAATACTTATTGGACACCACATCTCAACTCAGAACGGGTATCCACCCTTCAACCTATCTTAGAAAGTTCTTGGAAGATAGTGAGGTTGTTACTTAACACTTCATCTCAAGTCACGAAGAGTGTTCACCCCAAAACTCCCCTTTTCATTGACATTATTTTGGTAAGAGTAGGAAAAGGTCTATACACTTCATCACTACTAACGAAGAGTGTCCACCCTATAATTCCCCATTCACAATTATTAACTTCATCCATTCATTTCAAGTGTGGTAGTATGTGTATACATGTTAGCACACCTTTTCACATAATAACCATTCTCATATCATTACCTTCTAAACATGCTTGCATCTTCATTCATCACATTTCACACCTTAACATGCGTCTCATATACACATATTTCATTTAACATACTCTCTGCATTACATAAAATTCAAGGTTTAATAAGCATATCAACATGAACATCAACATTATTATTTATTTACTTCACTTTCTATGACTTCATGGCCATAATCAAAATACACATATTCACACACATATTCATATATTTCAAGTAAACAGCACAACCATAGGTGGACCATACTACTCAAGAACATTTAATAATATGAACTGATCAATATAACTAACTTACCATTCATCCAAGCTTCCACCACCTATTCATAATTCCTCCAATAATTCATCACAAAATAGCCCTTAGGGAAGTAGCGAAATCACAATGAACCCATAAAGAAACCATAACTCTACCATTTTATAATCATGTTCATTAAATTCATTTCATAAGCTAAAAGTTGATAATAAGCATAAACATGGTTCCATTGTGGTTTTGAAATTAATGTCATCATTTAACACTGAAAACCACTTAGTTTAATCATTAAAAGGTTTTCATGAAAAGACCCATACTTATGAGTTTGAAATCCTTTCTGAAATCTCTTTGAAGTGGCTACTTGAATGAAAGAAGGTCCAAGGATGACTACTATACCTCAATATGAAGAAACCTACGAAATTTGGGATGGAAACTTGAAGAATTTGTCTTCTTCATTTGAGCTTGAAGCTTTTTTAACGAAGGACTTTGGAGAGGGGTTTTGGAGAGCTTTTGTTTTGAATATGAGGATTTTAAATTGGTGGGGGAAAATATGGGTTTAAATGGACCTAATACAGTCCACAAATGATCACCAAAGTTCCCAAAAGACCCCTACACCAATTGGACCCTTTTCCAAAATCTAATTTGACTTAAAAACGAAGGCGGCCAAATCTAAGACTTGGATGCGCGTCGCGGAGGAAGCTCCTGATTTTTGCCTCAACATTTTGAGGCAGTGAGCCTAGTGCAACTGGTGCGACACACAGTCAACTTCAATGCCATGCGCAGGAAGCAAGGTGACCTCCAGATCTTGGCCCTGCACGCTGCCTTAGGCAGCTTCCTTTTCCAATGTTTGGGTCCTCCTTGGGGACTCTTAGGCTGGTCCCGAGGGTGTCGTTCTCAAACATTTCTACCCTTTACATGTACGTCTATGATTAGGAACCATAGATACTCAATTTCACCCTCAAACCATCCCCCAAAACATAACTACAAAAAGTAAGACAAACTAGTTCAGCTTCGACTAGTTTTCGAACGTCTTGGACTTTTTACTTCCAAACATTATACACTGCATCTAAATACTATTATTATTCATATTCAAACCTTATAAACTAATAAATAACATGCTAGGATCTCATTCAACCTAGCTCATTTTGAGGATGTAATAGAGCTAATGACTCTAGTGTTGATATATCTCACAATTCAGTCGGTTCAGTAGTAAAAGATTTTTGAGATGTCTTTCCTTACAATCTTCCTGGAGTCCCTTATAAGAGAGAAATAGAGTTCTGTATAGATTTTCTTCCAGAAACATGTCCTATATCTATTCCTCCATATAGAATGGCTCCAGCAGAGTTGAAAGAGTTAAAAAATTAGTTGAAACATATCCTTGATAAGGGTTTTATTTGACCAAGTGTCTCTCCTTTTGGTGTTACGGTCTTGTTTGTGAGGAATAAGGATGGTTCCCTTAGTGTTTGTATACACTACCGCCAGTTGAACAAAGTTACCATCAAGAATAAGTACCCTCTTCCATGAATTGATGACCTCTATGATAAACTTCATGGTGCTAAATGTTTATCTAAGATAGACCTTAGATTATGATACCACCAGTTGATGGTAAGGCAAGAAGATATTTCAATAGACAACATTCAAGATCCGTTATGGTCATTATGAGTTTCGAGTTATGTCCTTTGGTTTGACCAATGTGCCTGCAACATTCATTGACCTTATGAATAGAGTATTCAAACCTTATTTTGATATGTTTTTATTGTATTCATTGATGACATACAAATTTATTCAAGGAATGTAGAAGATGATGCTACTCATCTAAGAATAGTTCTCCAAACTCTAAAAGATAAAGAGTTGTATGTGTGAATTTGTTCTTGAGTCTTTTACAGTCATAGGCTATATTTTGTCTTGAAGGGAATTTAAGTTGATCCCCAGAAAAAGCAGTGGAAAATTGGCCTAGACCAACATGTTTAACTGATGTTTATGAGTTTCTTGTGTTTGGTTGTATTTAATTTAACTTTTTAGAGGGTTTTCAATCTATTTCATCCACTTTGACCAAGTAAACTTACAAAATAATGAAGTTTCAATGGTCTGAAGCTTATAAAAAATGCTTTCATGAATTGAACAAGAGGTTGACTACAACCCTATTATTGACCTTACAAAAAGGTATGTAGCGGTTTGTTATTTATTGTGAGGCGTCTAGAGTTTGTTTAGGTTGTATGTTAATGAAAAATGACAAGGTTATAGCTTTTGCTTCTAGACAGTTGAAAGTTAATGAGAAGAACGATCCGATCCATGATCTAGAGTTGGCTGCCATAGAATTTGCTTTAAAAATATGGCACCATTATCTTTATGATGTTCATTTTGATGAGTTCACCGATGACAAGAATCTTCAGTATGTGCTTACTAAAAGAGATCTTAATCTTAGACAAAGGAGGTTGGTAGAATTATTCAAAGATTATTACATGAGTATTCGTTATCGTCAAGGTAAGACTAATATTTTTGTTGATGCCTTGAGCAAGTTGTTAATAGGTTGCACCGCCCATCTTAAAGAAAAAGAAAAGAGTTAGCAAAAGATGTGCATAGACTTCCAGTGTTTGGAATTCAACTAATGGATTTCAAAAAAGAGGAATGGTGGTTATGAATGGGGTTGAATCATAATTAGTGTTAGATGTAAAAGAAAAGCATGACCAAGATCCTATTTTGCTTGAATTTAAGGTAAATGTTCATATGCAGAAAGTATCGTCTTTTGAACAGGGGGAGATGGTGTATTGATGTATCAAGGTATGTTGTGTGTACCAAAGAAGTATGACCGCCAAGAAAGGATTATGAAGGAATCTCATAGCTCTAGACATTCCATTCATCCGTGTTCCACAAAAATCTATGCTGACTTGACATAGGTTTATTGGTGGAGTAGTACGAAGAAGGGTATCGTAGAGTTTGTTGCCAAATGTTATAATTGCCTATAAGTTAATGTAGAGCACCGAAGGGACGTTGGTTTGGCTGAAAATAAAAATTCTTGAATAGAAGCGGGAGATAACTAATATGAAATTCATCACAAGTTTACCAAGGTCTCGTAGGTAGCATTATTCTATTTGGGTGATTGTTATTAGAACGAAAACCCAGCAAACTTTTTGCCAGTAAAGGCTACCCATTCAGTTGAGATTATGCTAATTGTTATATTCAAGAGGTAGTTAGAATTCATGGGGTGTCTATTTCGATTATTCAAATCGAGGTAGCATAATTTACTTCACCGTTTAGGAAGTCATTCAAAAAAATCTTGGGTTCAAAGGTGAACTTAAGTCCTACTTTTCATCCTAAGACAGTTGGCAAGAAGAGTTCATTATTCAGACATTAGAAAATATGTTGAGAGATTGCGTGATTGATTTCATGTGTAATTGGGATGATCACCTACTTTTAATTGAGTTTGCTTACAATAATAGTTACCACTCTAGCATCTAGATGGCAACTTATGAAGCTCTATGTGGGAGAAGATGCAGATCTCCTATTGGATGGTTTGAAGTTGGTCAAGTTGTGTTGATAGTACTAGACTTAGTTCATCAAGGTATGAAGAAATCAAAAGTGACTCAAAAAGGTTGAAAATAGCACAGAGTCGTTTGAAATCATAAATAAATGTAACAAGAAGGGAGTTAGAGTTTGAAGTAGATTAATCTACTTGAATGTTTCACCCATGAAAGGTGTTATGAAGTTTGATGAGAAGGGGAAACTTATTCCCTGGTATATTGATCCCTACACAATATCCAAGAGGATTGGCAGTGCAACTTATGAGCTAGATCTACCACAAGAGTTAGTTGCAGTCCATCCAGTATTTCACATCTCCATCTTTAAAAAGTACATGGAAGATACTAAACTTATCGTAACAACTCAATATACCTATCTCAAGGATAGATTATCATATGAGGAGATTCCGATTAAGATTCTAGATCGCCAAGTTCGAAAGTTGAGAACAAAGGAAGAAGGATCAGTCAGTGTTCTTCAGAGGAAGTAGTTTCTTGAGGAAGCTACTTGGGAAGTTGAGGAAGATATGAAAAAGAGATATCCATATATCTTTTGACCCCATCTAATTTTTAGACCAAGGTACTAACTATTCTTAGTACTCTTAAATTCATATACTTGATGTGTTAGATTTGTTTTTTTTTTTGGGGGGGGGGGGTTAAGTTAAACGTTATATGTTACACCCTTTGTGCAGTTAGAGTAATCTTATCCGTGGAATAAATGTCCCAAGTGGGGGATACTGTAACATCTTTCTATTTTAAATAACTAGAAAGAAATTAGAATTGGAAATAGTCAGTTTAGGAAAGAATGAAAATTCTAGAAATTTGTTAATTTATGTTATGTTTGAGTTTTGTGTCAACTTCAAATGACCATAACTCCTAGCTCAGGATGAGTTCGGTGTGCTTCAAGATACCGTAGGAAAAATCTCGAAATTATCTTTCTAACTCTTCCAACTTTACGTGAGTACGAGTTAGCATCAATAAGATATGCCCATTTAAGGGTTGTTTGAATAAGAAAGGTCTAATCCAGATTTTTGAAGAGTAGTTTGGTATTTTACCTACCTAATTAAATTACTTCCTTGTAAGTAAGTTATACGGGGTCCAAACTGAGTAAGGTAAGTATACAAAATAAACAAATACGCTAGGGCTTTGAGAGATGTGAAAAGAGGAGAAAGGAGAAGAAAAGTTCAAGATTCATCAAGTTCTTGCAAGTTTCGTTGTGGATTTTGCAAAGGATTTAGTGCTATGAGGTATGTGAATCTTTTAAAGCGTTGGATTTTTTCACCCACGTGCCAATCATGTTTGTTTCAGCTAAATTCATTTCTAGAAAGTTGAAAGTATGATGTTCTGTACTTATGTTCTTAATGTTAGCATTACTTCTTAAGATTTGATGGGATTGGGTAGTTCTTAATTAATTTGCGTCGATTTAAAGGTTGTTCTAAGTTAGATTTTTGTGTATATACACTGGGTGTTTGAATCTAAAGAGGTATTGAGAAAAAGAATCAGATTTAGGTGAATTGGGGTGAGAAAATGAAGAAGGAAAAAGTCGAGCAGTTTTTGGCACCCAAGTCTGCGTCGAGGACTTGCTTCCTTAGTGCACAAAAATTACCTCTGCGTCCCAGAGAAGATGTAAACTACTCTGACATATAAATAAATTTTGCGATCAAACATTTAAATGCATCTACGCTTCGCGAAGTTCTTTCTACACAGTGATTCTTGATCGTTTCTCAAGTTTAACTATCTAAAAATACTCCTAAATATCATGAGATCTTTCCTATCACATAACAATCCTTGATCCATAAATTAAATTCAAGGAATGTTAAGAGACGAGTCATAGATGTTTATGGAGTTTTTTCAGAAGTATATTACAAAGTTTTAACTTTATTTTACTACTTAAGCTTTGAGTTCAGTAAAGAGTAAGAGTAAAGTTCTTTTCTTCAAAGATTATACGGGAAATAAGTATTACCAAGAGTTAAAATATTTTAAAGTTTGAGCATGAAAGGAAAAAACGATTTCCAAGAGAGCTTTTAAGATAATTTTTGGGTAATTATCTAAAAAAAAAGAGTTTTGTTTTAAAAACATATGAGCTAAGTATACTTTGAGAGTAGTGAGCACCGATTTGGAAATGTGAGTTCATAATAACTCGCATGTCCATAAATCATGTATCCATCATTGGTAGAAAAAGGATCATACTTTTTATATAATTCTTAGTGTTTTAAGCATACACTAGTGATCAACTTAGTTAAGGTATTCTATATGACGGCAAAGTGTAGGACAATTCTGGCAGCGTGGGCAAATCGATGTATTACAACTTAGGCTCATAGTGGTGGTTGTTGGTTAGAGAAACTTCCATAGTAATTATATTACATTATTATATGAATAAATTGAGTTGACATTGCATTTGTTTAACATATTGAATTGCTACCTACAGTTTTAAATGATTTGTATAACTGCACTAAATTACTTTGAATGTGAGTTAGGTTGTTCATGAGTTTAATAAGGCCAAGGTAAGTGTTTGTTTCAAGCCTATGTTATGTCTAGTATTCCCCTCGCATTCTTTTACATTCAATGTAATAATGCATGTGGCTTGGACCATTTTATGATCCAGACACATGTCACGAAGATCAACATCCAGCGCCTCTTGATCTAGTTGAGCACTCAAAGTTAGTTGGCTAGCCTCGTAGCTTCTGGAGGACTCCATTTACTTTGTTTTCTACTATTTCAGTTGTTAACATGGTTGGGTTTTCCCAACATCCCTCATTATTTAACGGCTACATAGACAGATAGTTATAGTTCTTTAGTCTTATTCATTTCAGATGTTGTTTAAAGACTTTAGTTTGACTGATTAGCTAGTGAATGCTTTCTTTTTAACATTCTTGAGTTATACTGGTTTGTTTTTTTAAGTTAATTTTTCTACTGAGTAAGTAAGCCTGACCAACGGTTCACTTAGGGCCAATAATAATTCTCGAGTGCCAATCCTGCCCAGGGTGTAGGCTCTAGGCCTGACACATGTATTCGTCCAGTGCTGGGTAAAACACCAATGAAGTCCGAATTCAAAACTTTGCACTTTTATGTAGGAATACTAATGGATTGGAACAAACCTCCATGTTGTTGATTCTTAACATCACTTGTTAAAAATCAGAACTCTTAGCCATAAACTTTGCAATATCCTTCTTCATCTCATTCAACATATAAATCTCTTGCAAGTCACATTACATCTTGGTGGCTACCTAGTAAATGAAATGTCGAGAACTATAGACTCTTGATAATATCTATTCTCTAAAGTAATCTAAATGGGGAACACACTATTGACATATTTTCAGAGCGTGCAACACCGTAGTAACTCACAAAATGTTATTCAATTATAAAAATGAGTCAAAAGAATTTTAAAAAGAAAGAGGTAAAAGGAGTCTCATGTAATTTAAGGAAAAACTAGGAAACCAATTATTGAATTAATAAATAAATTCTACGAAACCATTAGATTCAAGGTAAGGGTTCGTGTTTATTCTAAAGAGGAGGTATTAGGCATCCTTTGAAATCCATAATTGTGGGTCCCGATTGAATTTATTTTTTTAAATTAAGGATGAGATAAAAATAATATACAAGTATAATGAACATGCAATATAAACAAATAATAAAATGAAACAATCATATAAAAATTGGCCTACAAGTTGCCTAACATCAATAATATGTGCAATAATGAATAAAAAATATAATTCATACTCTATTCGAATAGCTTAAATGGGAATTGACTAAGGGTTGATTCAGAGTGAAGTATCAATGATGATTGTTGTTGTGTAGTTGAACGGATTTATCATAAATACTCTAAATCATAATTTGTCAAATGAAATTTTCACATAAATGATTCTTAGGGTTGAAAGGTTTTATCATCTAAACTACAATCAAAGATGTTAGGAGTTATTCTTATAAGACCTAGCTTGGAACGGTTGGTTATATACCTTTCAATGGTTTATGCATTACCTAGCTAGAATTGCTTATCGAAAGATATATTTCAATGGATGACAAATTACTTAGCTTGGACTGGAAAGATGGTGTTCCCTTCTATGGATAATAAAAACAAATTAAGAAAATGACTACTTCAAGGGAATTGTGCTTACCATCGAGAGGATATGGAGATGGAGGTTCTCCCTTTAGTAGAGATCGGGTTTCTTTAGCGATCTCTGTATCCTTTAATTCTGAGACTCCATAGGATTGTCTTGATAGATATTATCTACTCGATCGACAATAGCAAGAAGTTTATGGTACTTCCTTTGAAAGTAGGATACCCATTGTAGGATACCCCATTATCTACTTGTAGGCAAGGTAAATTTTAATTCTATTGTGTTAGATGGTTGTTGAGACAAGTGTTTAGACTTCTGCTTTGCTTTTCTAAAACATTGGACTTCAAAGGTTCACTTTATCTGCTTTGTTCAATTTCTTATGTTATAAATGCTATGTGTCTTGTATGGGGCCTCTCGGGATCCTATACTCCATGTTATATCTAGCGTGTACCCTGGGTCATGACAATGTGGTTTTCCAATGAAAATGCTTAAGTCTCAAAGTGGGACATACTAAGGATTAATTTCATTTTGTAGGCTTTGAAATGCTCATATAGGTCAAAAAAGGTGTATGATCATTTCTCAAATGAAACATTACTCATAATTATGCCTCAACAATCATTTATTCTATGTTCTAAATCAACATCACAACATAGTTGAGTCCAACTAAAAACTCACCACATAATGCGAATGAAACGATAAATCTGATTCGTTCTTATCTTGAATGTAAACAAGAGAATATTTTCATGTATAACAAAAGTATAAATTAGAGGTACCAAGCATTAAGAAAAATATATCCTAAGGCCACATCAATACTGGACAATGCTTCAAATCTTTTGAGTTCTATGGGAACACTTTTAAAGTGTGACCTTAACATAGACAATTTGGCCACGATAACATTGGCAACACTTTGAAATCGTTATCTATAGTAGTATAAGATACACTTTTTAAGGATTTCCAAATCATAATATATTGTACACACATTCTTACATATATTACAACACTTTTTGAGTGTGCTGTTTTTATAATCCTTCATATAACACTTCATAAGTGTGCCCTTATAGTTCTCAAGTTTTTCTTGGCTCAAATAATTGTATTCCCTCCATAAATATATCTTTCCCCCATATTTATAAATAGCAAAATGTCATTAAATTTTGAGAAAAAATTTACAAAAATATTCTAAAAGGAAAATAAGAGAGTGTTAAGGTTTCTGTTTGCCCCAATCAAAAAGGATAGTAGAGACATTCAATAGGTTTATCTAGAAGGGTTCTTTAATTTAGAAAATTGTTGGAAGGGTTTCCTTTTCCCCAATTTTTACCATTGAGTTTCTCACGCATCGACGAAATTTTTGTAGTCTTCTCTATCTTGACAAAATTTAGGAGAGTTATGTACCTCAACTTATCAAGTAGAAACTTTTGCACTTATGTACCTCGATGGAAGGGTTGTTATGCATACATTTTGATCTCTCAATAACTATATTTATCTAAAAAATAGAATCTACCAATATATTGTTACGAACTAAAAGGACATCTGAGAAGTTATGTTTTAAATATAAGCTCCTGTCATCCTTTGATGTTACTACAGTTGGTATTTATTGTAGATGCTTATGCCAATTATTTTTACTCTTTTATGATAGGGGAGAATTATAATATGAACAATTGATAAAAGTATACCCTAAGAGGAAAATTAAGTTTTAACTTCGTATTGAACTATGTATAACATGATTAATGAATCCTGATTTTATAAATTACTACATCAAATTTTAGTGATGTTTCATTGTTTAATATGTTATGAAGTTATTTAACTTAAGATTAATTGTGAATGAATACATATGTATTGTTTGTAATGTTAGTTTACTTAGTGCCTTTTCTTTCATTATTGAGGTTAAAATTTAAGAACTCTTTATAACATGCATCTTGAATGTCCTTGTATCTTTAAATACTTGAGACTCAGTATTTCAGTCCGTGATCATGTCAGATATACTTAAGATCAGATATTGGGATTAAGGGAGGTAATAGTCATATCTTTAAACTTTTTTCATGTCTGGAGAGAATAGAATTTATTTTGGTTTGGAGCACTTAAACGCGAATTAGTGGGCGGAGCTTGCCTACCTTCTGTTCCCTTAGCCATAAGTGGTTGACAATTTCTTATCTTATGGACACTCTTACCACAACCATAGCACCATTTATTCCGGATAAGCTCTTACCCTCATGCTTCCTTCAACACTTAACACAAATAGACAATGAAGATACACTTTCATTTCTTCCTTAATATTTAAGGTTATAAACCCTATCTTTGCTAAATCTGGGGAGGAGCATTTGAAAATCCTTGACAAGAAAACCTTTGTTTAAACTTAGAATGACCATGTCCATTGGACCTTGAGAGGGAAATGTCATTGATGAGTATAAGATTTGGAATTTTTGGGCTTTGTTTATTTAGTTTATTCTTCTCAAATGCTTAATTTGTGCAATAAACTTATGTTGAAGAGTTGATTTTCATGTTTATAAATTGAAGAGGAAAGCAAGGATACTAACATGCAAAAAGGAACAAAACAAACCAAAGAAGTAAAGAAAGGTGAGCCTGATGATTACAAGGAGTACATGGCGTATCATTGAGTGTCTATTCTGACCGCTTATTGTTCCATTGTGCCATCCATGAGGGAAGAAACCAAGTCGGCGATAGGAAAGTAGCACTCGGCGAATCCTTGAGCAGTTCGGTGATGCCAAGAGTGATATCCCAAAGTTATAGGACTTGAGGATGTTGAGAGTCAATGCAAAAAGGCGATAGAAGGGAGCAAAGGGAGGTTCCCTGAACCACTCGCCGAACACAACTTACCTCGCCTAATGGCCCTTCGTGACTAATTTTTGGCAACTATATATTGAATTTTGAACAATTGATTTAGGAGTTCTCTTGTCCAAATTTTAGCTTGTTACTACTTTATAATAGTTTCTGAGTAGACATGAGGGTTTTTCAGATTCAATTTGGAGATTTTACATGTGGGTTCATGATTTTCTTCGATTTTGAGTATTGTAAAGGCTTAATTACGCTTACCCAGTTGATGGATAATCGATTTGGCAACCATTTTAACTTTTATGATGTTTTGCTAAAACTACAATTCTTTGGGTGTGATCATGTAATTATGGGTTCAATTAGTTTATGGGTATTGTTAATTATTAGTTCAAATGCTATCTTAAAATGCATTTAATCATTATTTGTGGTTTATTTTATGAATTGTAGTTGCAATGCAGTTCAAAATTTGCATTCTTTGCTTGCTCAAGAGAGAGGTTTATAACCAAGGCTATTGATTAATGGTTTGTAGGTATTGGGACTAGCTGGGTTCAGCTCAACAGATTGAATCCTAAAGCTAATCCTACCCATCTTGCTGAAGAGATTTATTAAGTAAGGTGTGGGCTGCAATTCATTGCTATGCTTGTTGATATTTAAAGAAATCACCTAATTTGGGATAGTTGTTCGAGAGAAAGATATCTCCCTTATAGTCTATCCTATCCACTGATTTGTAGCTATTTACTAGAGGTTTCAATTACCCATATATCGAAATTCATCGATAATCAGTCACATCCTAAGAATTCCACTCTTTATTGTTATTTCAACTTGTATGTGACTACGTTGTAGTTGATAAATTTGATTAAAAACCCCAATCTCACATTCACGTCACCTCTTTTTATTTATTTCATGCCTTTTTTTGATAATATCTATTCGTATAGCTAGGTAGATCACAGATATACTTCCTTTTTGAATTTATACACGTACCACTCCATATGCCTTCGAACCCAACTCATTTGATAGGGTTAATAATCCTTAACGATCATTTGCACTTATAATTAGATGAAGCGTATTTGATAAATGTTAAAAAATTTGAAATCAAATGGCGTGGTTGCAGGGGAGTCGTGTCGTCTAAAATTCTTTTAGTGAAGTTGAATTGTGATCTGTTTAGTTATAATTGAATATACTGATTTTAGTTTTCTGTTTTGTGTTTCATGTGTCAAACATGGGTGGAGATAAACTTTAATGGAAGTAATGTTAGGGAAGTGGGACACCAAGATGATGTTTGAAAACTTAATGATGTAAATGACCCAATTCCATTGGGTGGAGAGGGAGAAATATGTCTACCTCCAACTAAAGGAATCTTGTTTTGCACATTACTAGCACAATGCTTCAGCTCCTACAATTAAACGGTTTATTTGTGTGGTTGGCTCATGAGGATCCCCATGAGAATATTTGGAACTTCGTGGACGTTTGTGGTCCATTCACACTTAAGAACATATCACAAGAATTAGTCGGTCTCGCGTTGTTCTCATTCCCTTTGATGGGTGAAGCTACCAAATGGTTATTGGAGTTACCAGGAGACTCTATTACCTCATGGAATCAGTTTATCACACTATTCCAAGTGATATTCTTTCCCCATCGATGATTGTGATACTCAGGGAAGATATCATACGGTTTCAACACTTGGAAGGTGACCCAATCCATGAGACGTGGTTGAGATTTAAGAAGATGTTGTTGCGATGCCCAACTAATGGACTTTCCAATAGTGTGTTGGTACAATACTTCTATAAAAGCCTCGAGCGGTGAACAAAAGAGTTGGTCATCAACTAGTTACTGGTTATATAATGCAACAACCCTATAGAAAGAAGTGTCTCATATCCTTGATTGCATGACCAAGAACAATATGTCATGGTACACTTGCGAAGACCAAGCATCTCCTCTAAATTTAGAATGACAAAAGGGAAGATCAAGAAAGATCAAGCTAAGAGAGAGATGAAAATGGCAAAAATGATGACCAATCTTGGATAAAAATTTCCTGAGCGTTAGTACAAAGAGTGTTAATGTTGTGGGTGTTGGTGGAGTAAACCTCGATGAAGACAAATTGTAAGTGTTGTACTCGGGGAATTGAACTTCTTAGAAAATCAAGGAGTAGGTTATTGTGAAAACTACCAAAGACCATGTCGAAATCAAGGTTAAAACAGAGATGAGGGTTGGAGAGACCGTGAAAGAGATTGGTGTGAAGGAAACTGAAGGTGAAAAATATAGGTATTCCTTTCCCACGAAGATAAAAACCCAAGGAATCTAAAGGTGGTCGTACATAACACATGCTCTTACACATTCTCAACAAAGTTGAAAGGTCGAACAAAGTGTTAAAAGAGATGAAAAAGGATTTCTCGACTCTCAATTAGACGATCTAAATTTGTATTTACTAAATAGAGACCCAAGTGGGTCAAATTTCTTCTCATTTAAATCCATGACAATAAGGGGTTTGCCTAAGGACACAATGGCAAAATCAAAAATGGAGCTTGATTTGGTATCCTGATTGTGCCACGATGTTAACTAAGGCACTTTTTTGGAGGCAACCAAATTTCGTAATGATTTAGTTAAATTTGGATAATCTGTTCTATGCCCAGGTTGAAAAGTGAAAAATATTGGAAAATGGGTAGTTTGGCAAGCCAAAGTCCAGTCAGTAACACACTCAATAGTTGGGTGAGCCCGACATGGACCGACGTTGGATCCACCAAGATTGAAGGGAGGCTCTGCAAAACTCAGAACACTAAATATAAATTCGGCAACTCGCTGAACATATCAGTGAGCCTGACTTTGCACCGTTTGAACCTTGAATTTCCTGGAGGTCCTGTAACACTCAATGAGGTAAAGTACCATCCAGCGCAACGTTGAGTTGGTTAGTGAGCTCAACTAACTCTGCTAATGGTGCCAAGAAGTAAAAAGTTTTAAGCGTCAAAGAGTTAAAAATTTCAAATTCCTTCATATGCTCTCATTTTCAACTCGTGTACTCTATCACCCATTAGTTAATTTTCTATATTTCACTGTCTTACTAAAAGTTTTCTCTAATTTCGTGCTCATATTTGGAGAAGTTTTCTGTCTAGATTTTCAACTTTGATATTCGACATACATGTTGGTTTTACGAACACTACTTTGAGGTTGTGGTTTAAATCATATGCTATAGGTAAATCTGTTGTTTATTTTAAGTAATTGCTTGAATTTTGTGGATTGTGTTGGTTTACCTTTTTTTAAATGTTAGCCTAAATGATTAATCATGATTTATTTCATGATTCTTGATTGTTAAAATCAGTTTTAAATTGATTCGGATTTGGTTTAATTTTGTTGGTCTAGTGGGGTAAAGTCTAAGTCACCTTGAATTGTGCCAAATGTCGTAGTTTCTCCAATTATGGAGCGTTGGACGTCATTCTTAAGGGAAATAGTCGTCAAATTGCAATTTTTTACCAAATATTGGGAAGTCTTAGGGCATTTCCTGTATGGAAGTTTCTTTAATTAAACAGTGTTGGCATTTTATTTTGAATTCAGGGGACGCGCGCTTGGTTTTGGGAAATGGGGTTGAAATTGGCACGTTAGACGGTTAGGCAAGCTTCATCAAGCTTGTCATGTAGTTCCACGATTCACAAAATTTCCCTTTTGGTCTCTGTTAATTACATTTTCTTTGTCTAAGTTTTTTTATAACTTTTGGTGGGAAGCTTAAGCTTGCTTAATTCTCTATGCACCTCACCAAAAGGATTACCGGATTGCCCTTTCTACGCCCCTAACCCTTAAAGTAACAATAAATATTTGGTGGGCTATTCCAAGGCCATTCGTCAAATAAACATGATCATTATCTACATGCCATGATTAAGGAATGTTTTCACGCTAGTACATTCGGCAATCCTGATTCGCTCACCTATTTAATTCAGCGACTCACTTACTAGATCGAGAGTTTTTCTGCAACTATATTTCTACATTTTTGATGGACTATATATAATATTGTTCTATGTATTTTGAGGATATGGATAGACCCAAAGTTTTCAAAATAGACATGTCATCTCGAAAGCGGGAAAGAGATGTTGTAATAAATGAGTATGCATCTTCATCCTATGACAAGGTATCTAAGATCACTAAAATGGAAGGAAAAGTCAAAGGAAGGGCAAGTCTCCCGTGGTAGATTCACCAGAAGTAAACTCCGATAGAGAAGGAGTCTATGCAACTCACCTCACCTCATCAGACAATGAGGGGGATTCCCAAGACTCTCAGGATTCCATCTTTGATCCTTAAGATTAGCAACATTTATTTTCCAGAAGAGAAAATATTCTCTCCAAATGGATACATGATCCTTCTAGGATTTGGTTGCCTCAGACACTTCGTCCTTTGGCTTCAGCTTAGACTATGGTCCCAACACAACCTATACATGGTCCTCGTCCCCATTCTTCTAAGAAGATAAAGGCTTAAGAATTGAGGACTATCATTGAGTAAAAGCAATTGTCTATAGATGGTATGGTGGACAGATGTCCGGAGAAATGGAGCACTCTTAAGTACCACATATTCGAGCTCTTTACTAAACCCTGGGGTCCTTACATCCCAAATTGTGTCTGGGAGTTCTATTAAGCCTACGGAGCTTTGGTACAAAAGGGAAAGAGGAAGGCCAACACCTTAGAAACTAGTGAATTGTGTGGCTGTCCAGGGGAAGAAGGTATATATGATAGTGATGACATAAACAACTTCTTGAATTGCACTTATGACTTCGCAGATGACTACTAGAGAGTATGATCACGAAAATGGCAGTGGAAGATATGAAAAGTTGGTTGGCTTCTCTCCTTAGTGATAGTACTCCTAGGTTGATTGAGGACGGAGTGCCAATATAGAAGAAAGACATCCTTGTGGCATTGAGTTATTCGTTAAGGTTTATTAGTGGCATAATCATGCCATCCTAGCACTAGTCCATCATCTGCCATACAGAGGCATCCTCTTTGATCCATTATTACTTGGAAGAGACTAAATGTAGATTTCATCATTGGGCAAGAGATAGCTATGAGGGTCAAGCAGTGCAAAATATATTTTCCATTACGGTGTTGATCACTGAGTTATGCAGACATGAGCATGTTCCATGAGATGAGAAGGGAGATGTGGAAGTGACTCCCACCTCCTCTATTAACATCCTACATATCAAGGCTGAGTACTAGAAGGATGAGACAAAAAGAATAAGGGAAACTCCGATGGATATATCAATGAGGTTGATGTTGAGCCATTACATGTGGAGGTAGTATTGCCTGCCCCGGCCACTGTCTTTAGATATTTATAACTTTGACACCTTTGTGACTTCGAGTTCTTCTACTGCTCCCCCACCTTCTAGATCTACTGCTAGTATTGCCGCATCCCGACGTCTGCTCAGCCAGGCCATACTGTTAAAGATTGGAACATAGCCCAGTCACATCAGCATGACTCTAGGCTAGAGGCTACAGTTCCCTAGATGATGGAGAGAGATCTGAGTAATTCATTGGAACCTTTCAGTGGAACCTTTCAAAATTCTATCAATGACCTCACAGAGAGGATAAAGGTGTGTGAGAGAGGTTGGAGAGCTACTCAAGAGGTGACAGTTATAAATGTTGTGGTTGTAAGTTGAACAAATATGTGAACTAGCTGAATTCCACTAATATTTCTATAGTTTTTGGGACTATGGAGATCCCTAATAACCTGAACATAAATATTTAAACTTGCTCTAATATTCCTCCAGCTCCCACCAGAAAGGAGGTTAGAGAAGAGTATTCGGTTTGTAGATTCTGAGGCTGAGACTGAGACTGATAGGGAGCTGCTTTGTGCTTAAGAAGAGATTGTATTTGAATGCCTAACTAATTTAGAGAAGACTACGGTACACTTTGTTGTTGAGTTTTTTTTTTGAGAGATACCACAACTGTTGGCTCTAGTGATGCAAGAGATGTTATTGCACCGAGCACTGATGCCAAACCTCAGAAAGTTACTCCGAGAACTGATACCCCGACACACAAAGTGATTGACTAGACAGCATGATTTTTACCTCCCTCTCTTTTATTTTTATTTAATTTATTTTGTTTTAGTTGCATTTTAGGATAACTTCTTCTCTTTGTGTGGTGAGGTATTTCCATGCCTACCTATTCTAATTATATTTTATTTTTGAATATAGCATTTTACTGATCGATATATGTGTTTTGATCTTGATCTTGTGAATGTTTTAATTTGTCGTCTCTTGTTCTGAATGAATATGGTTTTGAACCTAATTTTAAAATTATAACTTTTAGCCACCTCCTTGTGAGTGATTGTGGCTATTTTTGTGTGAATTTGAGTATCCGTTGCGATCAATATTAATGACTTGAATACTGTTCTTAATTGAGTAACATAAATGTGCGGCTACGATGATGCCTTTGAAGTTGCATAGACAATGTGTGAACTTTTAGCATCTCGTTGTGACTAGCCGGTCATAGAATGAGTCTTTTGTGATGAACATTGAACACTACCTAGAAATCGTGGAGTCTTGTTTGATAGTAGTGTCAATTCCTCGTGTTATTAAATTACTTTGAACATCATGTGTGATGACAACTAGAATTTTTCCGTTTCTCCAATTGATTGAGTGATGCAAGCACATGAAATTATCTTCGACAACAATTTTGAAGAGTGAAAAAAATTTGACAATATACATCTTTTGTGGAAAACCTTGTGAAAGGTGTGAACCTTTCTTGTAGCCATATGTGCCTTACCCTTTTCTTGGAAACATTTTGAGCAACTATGATCTTTCTTTAGCTTTTCACCTATAACCTTCATGATATTGTAGCTTGTTCGAATAGCCAGCTTAGTCTAAAAGCCTAAGTTGAGGTGTGGTGAAAAGAGAAGGAATTTCAAGAAGTGCGTGAAATCCTCCTTTGAGTAATGACTTTGAAAATATATAAGACAATAAAGAAAAGGAAAAGAATTAAAAAGTTGTGAAATAAAGTAACGAATGTTGCAAAAGAAATGGGGTATGCAGTAGTTCATATGAAGTTGAATAATGGGATGGACTATGAGCATGATTAAAATTTTAAATAATAGGAGGAAAGTGATGTTCACACTACACATAATGAAGGTAGAATCTACTAAGCCTAAATGACCATACCCTAACTGTTAGACCCATTACAAGCCATGAAAAGACCTTTGTGATCTTGACTGTGTTGAAGCAAATGTTGATTGGAAAATAAGGGCAAACCTTTGGGTGAAATCATGCATGTATTCATCTTTGTGAATGTGAGAGTCGTATATGATTCTACAACTCTAAATTGTTGAAGAATTTTGTGTGAATATGGAATCATCTGTTTTGTGAGGGCATTTGAGTATCGTTGTTGTGCTTGAACTTTCATTTGACGTATGTATAGTGAACTTGAGCATCATTGATAATGGTGAATCACAATTTGAATCTTTGATTTCACAATTCATTACATTAGTAGGTGGAACCTTGTTGTGTGTATTCATGTTACGTCTTATGCACAACTGTTTGAGACATCCTTTTGAATTGCTATGTTTTGTTTGAGGACAAGAGAAAGTTTATGTTGGGTATGTTGATGAGTCCACGATTTGGACTCATTTGGTGCTTTGTTTATATAGCTTAGTCTCCTCCAATGCTTAATTTGTGCAATAAACTTATTTTAAAGCCTTGATTTTCACGTAAATGGATTGAGGATCATAGAAAGGACACTAAAATGCAAAAAGGAATAGAACAAACTAATCAAGTGAAAAATGGAGAACCTAATGATCGCCAAGAGCAATTGTCATATCACCTAGTAGCTATTTTGACAATCTAAAGTTCCAATATGCAATCCTTGAGGGAAAAAACCAAGTCGGTGATAGGAAAGGGGTAGTTGGCGAATCCCCGAGTAGTTCCGAGATGCCAAGAGTGAGCGCCAAAAGTTATAGGACTTGAGAATGTTGAGAGACAATGCAAAAAGCGATAGTGGAGACATTAGGGCAGTTTGCCGAACCACTCAGCGAACAGGACTAACCCTCCTAATGGCCCTACATGGCTAATTTTTTGCTACTATATATTGCTTTTTGAATTTTTATTTTTGGAGTTCTCTTTTCCAAATTATAGCTTGATACCATTTTAGAGTAGTTTTTTATTAGACTTGAAGGTTTTTTGGGGATTAAATTCATAAAATTTGGAAGTGGCTTACTGATTTTCTTTGATTTTGAGTATTGTAAAGGCTTAAATACTCGTACCTAGATGATGACTAATCGATTTGGTAACTATTTTTATATTTTTATGAGGTTGGGTAAAACCTCTATCGTGTGTGATAATGTGATTATGTGTTGAATTAGTTTAGGATAAAGTCATCTGCGACCCCTTATAGTTGTCTGCATAATTCATTTAGACACTTCAACTAGGACTGGTACCATTTGAACACTTCTATTGTTCAGAATAAATACCTATTTGACAATTTTAGCTGACATGGCAAGGAATGTGTAATACACATCCAGTCAGCGCGTCAGAACGTATTTTAGGTTGTTTTTTTTAAATCACTCTCTTCTTCCTTCTTTCTTCTTCCTTCTTCCTTAGCCATAACTTCTTCCAAAACCAATACCATCTTCGCCGATGATGTTGCCACCAACACCTTCCACCCTTTTCTTTTCTCCTGCCTCCTCTTCCTCTCCCTCCCCTTCACCTCTATCATATTCAACTATAGAAACACCATTACGATTTCCTTTTCCATTTTCTTTAAATTTGCTAAATATTATGATCTTATTTACGGGAAAAAATATAGACCCATACAATGACTACTCTGTTTCTTCTTCCATTTTTTTAATTAAAAATATATTTAACAAATCAGATTTAAAATAAACAAAACGAATATGCTTAGATGATTATGTAGTCAATGAGTTTATTGATATCTAAAATTATAAGTGATTCATATTTTGTAGGTCCATGTATTGATTAATTTTTATGTATATGCAATTTGCTATTTTCAAACTTTTAAAAAAATAGATCTGAAAAAAGAATAGTGATTAAGAGGATTTGAAGGTGATGAAAATTATGGTGGAGGAGGGGGATATGGTGACGAATAGGATTTCAAAGTGATGACAACACTTGAATTTTTTCTTTTTTTCTTTTTTTTTCCGGTCAAAAGGCCACATGTACTTAATTGATTTGTCAATTGTCCACGTCATTGCGAGTGTATTACACACATTTCATACTTTTAGGTGATTGTCAAAAAAGTGTTCAGAGGTTCAAATCCTAATTAGTAGAGGTGTCCAATAGGTAGAAGTCCTAGTTGAGGTGTCTAAGTGAATTATGCGGAAAACTTTAAGGGGTCGGCCGTGACTTAAGCCATTATTTTATAGGTATTGTTAATTACTAGTTGAAATGCTATATTGAAGTGGAATTAATCATTTTTTGGTGCTAAATCTATGAAATATAGTTGAAATGCAGTTCTAATTTATTTTTTCTTATCTTGCTTCTCGAGAGAGAGAGAGAGGCTTTAGAACCAAGGCTATTGATTAATGGTTTGTAGGTATTGGGTTGAGCTGGGTTCAGCTCGAGAGAGGGAATCATAAACCGAATTCTACCCATCTATGTCGAGAGAGTGGATGAAATAAGGTGTGGGTTGTTCTTCATTGCTATGGTTGTTTATGTTTGAAAGAAATCACTTGATTCAAGATAGTTGTTTGAGAAAAATCTATCTCCTTTATATTTTAGCGTACCCACATATTTGTAGTTTTTTACTAGTACTTTAAATTATCCATATATTGAAATAGGCCAACAATTGATCACATCCCGAGTATTCCGCTCTTTATTGTTATCTCAAATTGATTGTGTTTGCATTGTAGTTGATAATTCCAACAAAAACCGCTATCTGACATTTCTGTCACCCCTTTTAATTTATTTCATGTCATTTCGGTAATATATGTTTCTACAGCTAGTTAGATCATATTCGTACTTCTTGATTGAATTTTGACACGTATCTCATTTGTCGGGTTTTATATTGATTAACAATCATTTGCACTTAAAATTGGATCAAGTGTATTGGATAAACTTCATAATTTTTGAAATAAGTCATCATCGGACCTTGAGTTTTTGTCTCCTTAGACCTTCCCTTAAGTTTCTCTTCTTCTGTTTGTTGACCATGTACCATTAGACGGGAAATTTCCATACCATTGATAGGCTGGGCGGTACGACATTCTTTCACTTCCATCTCGGAAACCCCCGAAAGAAAATTAGTCATCATTTCCCTAGGATCGGCAACAATAGTAGGAGCATACCTAGACAATTGTGTAAACTTCAAAGCATGTCAGTTCACACTCATGTTTCCTTGAGGAAGTTTCATGAATTCAAGTAGCTTTACCTCCCTCATCTCAAGGGAAAAAAACTATCAAAGAAAGCAACCTTAATATTTTCCCAATAGAGAGGACCCACATTATTCTCTCTCCCTTCCTTCCATTGGTTAAACTAAACATTTGCAACACGCCTCAACACCTTATACAATTAATCAAAGAACTTGTTATGATCTTTCTAAACCTTAGACCCAAGAAATTCTGGAGGATTCATCCTACTAAATTCTCTCTCTCTAGTTAGCATCGTACCCACATTTGGGTTCATGGAAAACATAATTTACCCATTGGATTTAGCCATCATTGCTTGAGACAACACTTCAAAGGCATCCCTAAACTCCTCATTAGTCACTTTCTCGGCCAAAGATTCACATGGAAATTCAAGATCTTGAGGAGGAGAATCTTCTTCTAGATTCTCATTCCCGTTCTTCCTAACGTATGCTCTTCGAGGGGCCATCTCTTGAAAAGCATAGGATAAGGATTAGTATAAAAGATGTATAGTGTTACACTCTATTGCACGAATAGAGTAATGAAAAATTGAAGCTTCATAATAATCTTATAGCTTCTTATTCATAAATGTGGCGCGATCCAAACTTATGAACTAGACTTTACTCCACGTTGCTTGTAAAATATTATAGGACCTTTATAAATTTTGTGCTCTAAATACAAAATTTGTCATGACCAAAAATATACCCTAGGTGTAACATGGCATATAGGACCTCGAGATGCCGACACAAGCCACTTAGAATGCATAAAAAAATTATATAAAAATAAGAGATTTGAAAAGACAATTGAGAATTCGATAAAAACGAAGCGGAAGTCAACATTTGCTAAAAAGACGTCTATCACATAAAAAGTGATCATAACGTAACCCATACATCACACATAACCTTAAAGAATATAAAGGTTGAAAGAAATACAGTCTCGATCATCAGAACATGAGGACTCGCCTATCTTAAAAACCTACTAAGTGATCCCTAGTCCCGCAGATGGGATACTGGAATGTCGGATCCTATATCTGAGAAAATAATGTGGGTAAGAGTATGCATTAGTACAAAAATGTAACAAGCATGATTGTAATGCATAGAGTTAGAAATTGCTATAAAGGACCTCTCATGACATGGAAAGACCAAGTTAAAAACATAAGATAAGAGGTTAGAAAACATAAGAATAATCATGGTCTGTGAAAGTAAGATTTATTTTTGAACACTTGTAGGCTATAACACGGAGTCTGGTGTGAAGTAGCCTTATCCAACATAGAGATCATGTGGGCTATAATGGAGTCTGATGTCTGCCCCACACCGTAAATGGGTTCCTTACTTGGAAACCAAGAACCTTAACTTCTATCTTATGTGGATCCACAAGTTAATGTATATCTAAGAAAATTATCGTCTATGTAAGACAATATTCTTGTAGGGGAACATAGGTATGGGATAAGGAGACTGCTCCTAGAAACCTGACCTCTAGCTATGGGATAGCTTCCATCTCAATATCCTCTTGTTGTTAAGCATAAATCCGGTGGAAAAGTCATAAATCTAAACTTGACTTATCTTTATGGAAGGAACATCAAATAGCCAATCAAAGCTAGGTATCTTTAGAATAGCTCCTAAAACATGATGCAAAGTTTGTAGAGAAAACCTTTCAACACTAAGAATCTTTATGTGATAAAACGCTTTCACATGCATGTATTGAGTGGTATGTGAGAAATAATTTCATCACAATAACAACATATATCCTGCCCTCTCAATGCAATCTTAAATTATTTTCACCTATTTTATCAAGAATATGCATATCTTCATATTTTTATATTTCATAGTTCAAAAATCCGGTAGAAATCTTAGACCAGAAAGTCAAGAGATTTAGAAATAAGGAAATAGCTTCCATTAAGGTTTTATAAAGAAATCATATAGTTGAGGGTCCTATCTGGGAGGCCAAGGGCGAGATGAAGTGCCGATATCCTCATCTCTTTCCTTTTTCTCACATTCAAGCTTGAGGTTGTTAGTTCCTCTTGAGTGTTAGTTTTTTGGAGTTCCTGTATATTATGTGAGATTTTCCATTATATCCTTATGTTATGCATGTTTTGATGAAATCATGTTTAGTAAGAGAATAAGTTTTCATGAGTTATGTTCATCATGTTGTTGTGCATGTAGTAAGAGTTGCCTATTTAACTTCATGAGATGAGTTGATGAATATTCTTTAATATGCTCTACGAGTAATTGGTTATTGGCTCCATGACATGGTGTTCAGCGCGATTTTTGTTGGAGAAGGTAGTTCCTCCTAATAATATGTGTAATATTGAGTTTCATTTATATTGGGTTGATAGATGTGGTTCCTACTTGTATTGCATTAATTATCTCTTGAGATGGGGTTCATATGTGTAGTTCATACTTCCTTGTATTCATGCATTTATATATATACATATTACCTTAAAGGAATTATTTTCTAACTGTAATGTTAAATCACTATTATATCCCTAACTTAGGTTGTGATTATTTCGATGAGTTGTAACTTTTATGATAAGTTGTGACAGTTTTCAAAGAGTTGTCATTATTCGAAGAGTTTTGAATTTTACAAAGAGTTGTAGCTTTTTCATACAGTAAAATAGTTCTAAAATATAAAATTTAGTTGTTCACCACATGAACAAATTAAGTAGAATATAAGTCCAAAGAACATTTTGTTAAATGATAAGAAAAATACACAACAAATATCGTTTATAAGGTAATATTAATGAGACACGTTTACATGATTGAGTCTAATCAAATTGATGTAAATATAAACATTATTGCATTAACTAAAAAGAATAATTGACCATCTTCATTTGTTCGTGTGAATATGATTTATGTATGATGATCGACATTGATCATTCACAAAAGAATTTGCAATATTATTTTGTGAAAATCTTATTATTCAAATATTCACTTCAATTTTCTGAAATGAGAATCACGTGCAAGGCACGTGTCGAAATGTGTTGTAGCAGGCATGATATTTTATTTTCAAGATATTAAGAAACCTTAAGATATGGGATCTTGAAACTAATATATATTACCTTCAATGAGTAATCCTATAAATGATTTTCATTATGGAATTGAAAGCCCACTTTAATAGAACTGATTTTTTTTGTAGTAACATAAAGAATGTGAAGTAGTTACACTTGAAAATAATTATGTGCATAACCCAAAAAGGGTTGGCAAAAATACTATACAAATCCATCTTGTTACAAAATAGAAAAACACGCGCTACATGTTTTTGTCCTCAACTACATGAAGAATTGCAGTGGAATCAAGATTATCTGCCCACCTCTTTCAAGATCACACATACAGTATAGGAATTTACAATTTACACATTGTTGTGGTTTACTTCACACCAAGTGCAAGTACTTATCAAAGTCGGATAAGTATTGTGCTAATGAAATAAAACCATGTTCAATATTACTTTGATATGTTCTCAAAATAGGATTTTCATTTGGAACAGGTCTAATGATTGTTCGAGGAGATATTGGCGGAGACGCACAAAGCATCAGGACTTGTCGTCTAATGCTTTCTTAATGAAGTAAGAGTCGTGCACAGAGAGAGAGCTGTTATGTACAAACTAGAAGCCAAGAAAATTATCAATAGGAAAAAACCTCCAGCAGTAGAGAATGACCCGTGTCCAAGTACTAAGCAACTTTCTCTTCTTGTTTCCCAGTGTCGTAGTTGTCGATACTCCACACTTAGCCCTATTAGTAATAATATCTCCCCAACAACACATGAAACCCTGTTTAAGATTGAAACACGTCATGTATAAATTTTGGGTTTATGGGTTTATGTGATCTATTAAAAAACTATTATGTCAGTTAAAGGCCTTTCTCACACTTCATATTAACTTGAATCTGAAAATTCCTGTTTTTCATGTTTTCTTTTTCTGTTCTTTTGATTTTTCTTTTTTCCCATTTAGATTTTTTTTTCTTTCCATCTCTATTACAGCCATGCTTAATGTTTATTTCTTGGCCATTCTTTCATTATATCTACGTATTTAGTATTGAGGAAAATAAAATATTCTAGATTTTGAATAAAATCAGTTCTTCCGATTCCCAGCATCCGTCCATCTAAAATTTTATGTTTAAGCATTGTTTTGGCTGAAAAAGGTGAAAAGTGGAGTAATTTTTTCTTTCTTATAGCACAGTTCTTTTTGAAATTTACTACGAAAAAGCATGTGACTGTCGTTGCGAGAAATAGAGTGGCTGGGATTCTTGAGACCAAAATATATGTATGTGGCGGCTCTCGAAATAGTTCTTTTATGTGATTGGGATGGGTACATCACTTTGATTGTAGATGTATCTAAAGAGAAGTCCTTCGGGGCCATTCGATAAAAAAGTATCTAATGAACACAAAATGGATGACTTGTTGAAGGAAAATATGAAAAATTAAGCTTTCTAACTAATGTAATATGGGTCTTGCATCAATTGGACTCTTCACTCTGAATAAGTTGAATTTAGTTCTACCAACTTTTTCTTCAATTTTTGCAAAATGTTGTGGTTCTTTTCTTTTGCAAAAACAAAAAAAGAACGTGCAAAGTTGTTTGACATGTCATTTTTATTGCAGGCTACTTCGATTCATTTGTTCTTTTTGAAGGGAGATGATTGAATAACGACGTTACGCCCACAAAGTTGATGGTTGTAGTTTTGGCATTGTTATGTGAGAATTGTTAACAGCTATGCTTCTGTTACAGAAAATGACCGTTGTGCAAGCAGCTTTTTTCTGTAGCCAACAAAGGTGTTCGTCAAAAAAACCTCAATGATTGTTTTCTTAGAATGAAATCATGACCTGTTGCTAGAAGCAAACCCTGATAATCAACCACCATTTTCTCCGGTAGTCAAAATGCTGAAACTGCAGAAACAGAGATCATGACAACTATCAGAAATGCCCGTTTACGGTTCTGCGTGAGTCAACCTATGACTACTTATTGATGTGAGAAGTGGAAACTTGAAGTAGTAAAAGCAGGGGTAAAAAATTTGGGAAGCGAAAAGAACAGCTGATTTTAGCTCATGTGGAGCTATCATATGACATGATAGTAATATATTTTGTTCCTTCAACTCCTAATGCAAGATTCAGGATCCTATATTGGTTTCTGAATCTGTGCGAATAATATATCTATATTCTGAATGTGTTAGCTACATCTGATTAATGTTTCCTAAAAACTGATGTTATTTATTGGATGGTTGATGAAAAGATTCAAGCAAATGACGGTGATAACGTGCTGTGAAGTGAAAATCAGAAGTCGAGAAAGCCTTAAAAATCAACTTTCTTCACTTATTTGAGGTCAGTTTATCATTAATATCTTCCCTCTTTATTATTTTTTTCATAGCACTCATGTGCTCTTACTTCCTTCCAGTGTTTATTTTTAGTTTACATTCTTCTTCTCACTTTTTGATAAACTACATTCTCCTTTACACTTTTCTCCCTTCATTGCTTCATTCCTTCACAAATTATTTGAATATGTTCTTGACTTGATGCATCTCCATATTCCTAGGTGAACTTTATATATATGGGATTCTTTAAAAAATCTTGTGTTAATTAGTAGATATCTAACACAAGGATGACTGATATGTACAGTTATCTGTGTACTGGTTTGCGAAAGTTTGGAACACCTATAACTTTGCCAGCAGAGAGGATGTGTTGTGGATTATTAAAGTTTGGTACACAATTTATCCCCCCAAATGATAGATATTTACAGCTATCAAGTTTTATAACCATTTACATCTTCAATGCATTACTTAACTAATTTAAAAAATGTTGTCAATTCTACACTTGCATCGATTCCCCTGACACTTCGTGTTGAACCCAAACCAAAAAGTGTAATCAGGTACAATTGCGTAGTTTTACATTCTTACTTTTATACTCATTCGCACAGTAACTGGTTATGCTTTCATCGTAAATTTGGTTTCCTCTTTTTATTTTTTCCAGCTATATTCAACAACTACAAGAAGGTGAGCACAATTTCTTTGCAACACTTATGGATTTTGTTATAGTTACTTCCAGTCACATCTTATTAGCATAGGAAATGCATGTTTTAATAGCAACTAAGAGTCTTGTTTTTCATTACAATACCACTTACATTGACAAGAGGCTAGGAAGTATTTTTAATAATTACTAGTATTGAGCATATTAAATACATGATTTATTTCACTAACTTATAATTTTATTTTTAATGTGCAGAAAAATATCGGTAATTGAAATAAAATAGGTGCTAGAAGTCAATTTGATCTATTGTATTGAACGATGACAACTTTTTATACTAGTGTCATATTTGATTGAATGCATTTGATTTTGTAGAATTATATATAATAGTAATCTTTAGCCAATTACTTTCTAAATATTTGTTGTACAAGAAATGTTTTGTTGAAGCTTCTTCAAAATATATATAGCTCCAATTTATTTATCAGCTAATTTTTTTTTTCTTAAGATCACTTATATATTTAATTATGTGATTATTGAGTATATGCAAATAAAAATTATTATTCTTAAAACAAAAAATTATGGTCACAAAAATTCTACACAACATTGACACACTTTGTAAGTGTTGTTCTAGATGAGATATAAAAGACAACACTTTTCAAATGTGACCAATAATAAAGCAAAGGCCACACTTTTAAGTGTAGTATAATCAAATAAAAGATGTTGCTGAAAAATTATTACAAAGCGTGCCCTTTATACCTCTTTGGCAGCACTTTTGAAGTGTAGCTGCTATGACAACATTTAAAAGTGTTGCCTAATGTCAAAGGCTACCGCTTCTTTTTGCCACCCCCTAAATAGTGTTGCTTAAAGACGAAAAGTGTAGCCTTTTATCAAATGCCACACTTTTTGCTACATTAATATACACTTTATAAGGGTGGTCGTAGGCCTAAAATGGTGTAGCGAACACATAAGAAAGGGCTTAATCCGATTGAATTGCAAATACTATTCAAAAAACACTAATTTACGCATGTCCTAACCGCGTCACGCCAGGCCTCAAGTTCACAGGCCTCATTCTGGCGCAATACATGTGCGCTGCCCCAGGACCTCTAGTGTAGATGGGGCTCGCCGCGCCTGGTTTTGCCATGTTGTCGCCTGGCAAATTTCTCAACTCATTTTCAATGCTAAACCCCCTAAACCTCCATATTTCTATTCCCGAAGCCTTAGGGTCATTAGTTCCTTCAATACCCAACAGATCTAACTCTAAAAACAATCCGGAATTACGAATCATTTCAACAGTAGGCATTCAACAAATGAATCAACAAGGATTAAACAATATTTGTCAAGAACTTCACTATGCTCATTCAACCAATTTGGAAATAACTAAATTTAACAACCTTGGTGTGAGGGTGAACTGAGCCAACACTAAAAGATCTCACATACCTATAGGGATCACCCCAGATGAAATCCACTCGCAAACCTTGACGTTCTTGGCAAATTCTTGACTTCTCTCCCTTTCGTTCTTCTTTTCTCTCTTCTCCAAGCCCTAAGCGTGATTTCAATTTTCCAAAACTAAGATAATACTTGGTTTTAGCCCAAATAGCCCCTAAAAACGAAATAGGAAATTTAATTTGTGAAAACACTAGTTTTCCCTTCGTTGAATTCGGAATTTGACTTTTCTTACTTCAACAACCCAATTTCCAATAGGGTTATCTTCCTCATACGATATCAAAAATGCGCAAACTCAGCGGCGTTGGAAAGATATCTATAAGGGATATCCAATCATATCAAGAACTACTTATAACTCATCCCAAGCTAGAAGGTATTAGATTTGGAAAATGACAAAACTCACTTTCTTAACTTATTCAATTTTCCAGATATTTCCCTTTCTTTCCAAAAATTAATATTTTTAGTTTCTTAGCTCATTCCTAGTTGTTTCAAATTGTGAGATGTTACAATATCTCCCTCTGGGAATATTTGTGGTCGAATGAGATTTCTTTCACTAAGATAAGAATAGTAACATCAAGCTCAACACTCAACAACAAAAGCAAGTAACCATATGCTTACTCATAGTTTATAAAGTACTAAGAAGAGAATTAGTACCTTTATCTGCATTCTCTCAAGTTTCAAAGAGATGTGGATATCTCTTCTTCATATCCTCTTCAGCTTCCAAAGTCGCTTCTTAAACAAATTGGTTCCTCCAAAGGACCTTGACTTATGCAACCTCCTTTATTCTCCACTTGCGAACTTGACGCTCTAAAATCTAAATCGGAATCTCCTCATAGGATAACTATCCTTAATCCCAACATTTTCAGTTGGTAAAATCAATGAAGGATCTCCCATGCACGTCTTCAACATAGAGATGTCAAACACTAGATGAACTACTGCCAACTCTTGTGGTAGCTTTAACTCATAAGCTACATAAACAATCCTTATTGCTATGCGATAAGGTCCAATATATAGGGGACTAAGTTTCCCATTCTTACCAAACCTCAAAACACCCTTAATGGGTGAAACCTTCAAGTATACCCAATCATTCACCTTAAACTCCAATGACCTTCTCCTAACATGTGTGTAGGATTTTTGTTGACTCTGTGTCGTTTTCAATCTCTCTTGAATCACCTTTACCTTCTCCATAACTTGGTGAACTAGATCTGGTCCTATCCACCATGCTTCACCATCTTTAAACCACCCAATAGGAGATCTGCATATTCTCCTATAAAGATCTTTGTATGGAGTCATTTGGATGTTCGAATGATAATTGTTTCTGTAAGTGAAAATAATGAGACATAGGTGATCATCCCGATTCCCCTTGAAGTCAATCACGCAAGCCCTCAACATATCTTATAAGGTCTTCATAGTACGCTTGTCTTGCCCGTCAGTCTGAGGATGAACTACAGTACTCAAGTTCACCATTGAACCCAAACTTTTCTGAAAAGATTTCCAGAATTGTACAGTAAATTGTGAACCTGTATCTTAAATAATAGAGATCAAAACTCCATGAAGTCTTACCACTTCTTGAATGTAAAACTTATCATAATCTTTTGCCGAATGGGTATCTTTACTCACAAAAAGTGGGTTGATTTTGTCATTCTATCAACAATCACCTAAGTAGAATCATGTTGCCTGCGAGACCTTGGTATCTTTACTGACAAAAAGTGGGTTAATTTTGTCATTCTATCAACAATCACCTAAATAGAATCATGTTGCCTGCGAAACCTTGGTAACCCTGTGATGAAGTCCATTACAGAAGTTCTATAATCTGAGCCAAACCTCCAGGCCTTTGGTTCTCTACTTTAACCTGTTGACAATTCAGGCACTTGGAAACAAACTCGATAATGCCCTTCTTTATACCTTCCCACTAATATACTTCTCTGAAATCGCGATACATATTTGTGGAAACCGGAGGAATGGAGTATCTAGAGCTATGAGCTTCCTCCATGATCCTCTCTTGGAGTCCATCCACCATAGGTAAAACACAATCTACCTTCATATATCCATACACAATCTATCCCTTGTTCAAAAGCTAATACTTTTTGCGTATGAACATTTGCCTTCAATTCAAGAAAAATGGGATCTTTGTTTTGCTTTTATTTCACTTCTGCACTAATGGTAATTCAACCCCATTTTCACTGCTATTCCTCCTTTTGTGAAATTCGTTCGGTTTGGACTTCTAAGCGTGCAACTTTATGCATATCATTTTGCTATTTTCTTGCTCTTCTTCAAGATAGGAGGTACTACTCATAGACAACCTGCTTAAGGCATCAACAACCACATTATCCTTACTTGGTTGGTAATGAATTTTCCTGTCATAATCCTTGAGCAATACTAATCATCTCCTTTGTCTAATATTAATCTCTTTCTGAGTGAACGCATTGTAGGCTCTTATGATCAGTGAATATATCAACATGAACGCCATACATATACAGACGCCATATTTTCAAGGCAAAAACTACAGCAGCAAACTAAAAGTTATGGATTGGATAATTCTTCTCATGAACCTTCTACTGTCTTGAAGCATAAGCTATAACCTTGTGAGTCTGTATAACACGCCATCCAATCAAACTCTAGACTCATCAAAGTACACCACAAAACCTTGACAACCTTTTGGTTAAGTCAAAATTGGGGCACTAGTCAACCTCTTCTTTAACTCCTGAATGTTTTTTTCATATGATTCAGACCATTGAAACTTTAGTGTCTTTTGAGTCAACTTGGTCAAAGGAGATGAAATAGATGAAAACCCCTCAACAAACCTTATATAGTAGCCATCCAAACTGAAGAAACTCCTAATATCCATTGGATACGTGGGACTAGGACAACTCTTAATTGCTTCTATCTTTTGGGTATCAACTCTAATCACATTACCGGAAACTATGTGGCCCAAGAATGCCACGGACTGAATCCAAAACTCACATTTTGAGAACTTAGCATATAACTCCTTATCCTTCAAAGTCTAAAGGACTATTCATAGATGACTAGCATGATCTTCTTTATTCCTTGAAAAGATTAGTATCTCATTAATAAAGATAACAAGCATATATAAATAAGGCTTCAATACTTTATTCATAAGCTCCATGACTGCTGCAGGTACATTGGTCAACCCAAACGACATGACCAATAATTCGTAATGCCCTTATATGGTTATAAAATTAACTCTGGAAAATCACATTCTCTAACTTTCATTGATTGTAGCCTGATCTGAGATCACATTACGAGAAGCAAGAATCATGCTGAAGCTGGTTGAAAAGATCATCAATCCTTGAAAAGGATATTTATCCTGATGGTAACCTTGTTTAATTGATGGTAATCTATACACATCTTGAGGAAACTATCCTTCTTTCTCACAAACAAGATCGGAGCGCCCCAAGGTAAGACACTTGGTCGAATGATACCTTTATCTAAAAGATTTTTCAACTGTTCTTACAACTCTGCTGATTCGATTCTAGGTGGAATAGAGATAGGTGGAGTATCTCGAAGAAGATCGATACTGAAGTATATTCCCTCTCTGGAAGGACTCTAGAATAATCATCTGGAAATACTTTTGGAAACTCTTTCACCACTGGAATTGACTGAATAGGAGGTATCTCAACACTAGAGTCATTAACTCAGACCAACCCCTTAGAAATTAACTTCCTTGCCTTAAGGTACAAAATGAAATTACCCTTAGGCATTGCTGAACTATTTTTCCACTCTAAGACTGACTCAATTTGAAACTGAAATCTGACTACTTGAATTCTAAAATCAACTGAGGAATAAAAGGCATGATGCCAGTCCATAACAAGAATGACATGAAAGACTACAATGTCTAACTCAAGTAAATCAGCCATGGTACTCTTGTGATTGACAGAAACTAGACAATCACGATAGACTCTTTCCACTAGAATGGATTCACAAACAGGTGTGGAAACGCTGAATGATTCAGTAAGTTGTTCAAGAATAATATCAAAGTTCATGGCAAGATATAGAGTTTCTAAAAATAAACTCTCTCCTGGGTCTAGCAATGCATAAAAAGTAAAGTCAAAGACTTGGATCATACCAGTTACAACATGTGGCGAAATTCCCATGCTCTTGACAATTGTTGAGAGCATACCAGCAGTTTGTTCCCTTGACAGTACCGGAAGTATCTCCCCTAGGGGCAACCCAATCTTGTGGATCAACTGATGAAGACTGGTCTTTATTGCCCCCGTTACCACTTCCTTGTTCTTTGGACACTCTCTCATAAAATGATCATTCTGGCAACTTTTGAAGCAACCAGTGGAGTCATCACGACACAACCCTGAGTGGTTCCCACCACACATAGAACGTTCAAGAGTCTTAGTACCCCCTTGTGCCTTACTACCTTGCCAATACATAGGTCTAGCTCTGAAGTTCTGAGAATTCTGAGTATTGTACAGACATTGGTTCCTTGGTGCAGGTACACTAGTTGATGATGAAGTAGGCCATTTCTACTTGTGTTAGAAAGAAGACCAGTTTACATTATTCCTTTGCTGCCCGAACTCATTCCTTATGTCTTATCCCTCCGATTCTTTAACTCATCTCTATCCTCAGCTTTTCCTCCTTAACTTATTGAACATGGATCATCATCCTTGCTATTACCATATTATCTATTAACATGGCAACCTTAATTTCCTCACTTGAAAGATGAAACAACACAACTACAAACAAGTTCGTTCTACTCCTCATGTCAACAATACTCTCTTATCTCCTCTTAGCTAACGGGGGAAATAAATTCCTCAAAAATATTTCCGCAAACGAAACCCATCTCTAAATTGGTTACGCATGAGTACGAGTTAGAAAGAAACTTTTTAGAGATAAATTGTAATGCATGACAAGAGTGTGAAACAAGGGAGGAATTTTCTAAATGTTACGGCCTCCTATGTATTGATGTAGGGCTCTTTACACTGATAATTAAGTCTCTTCAAATACGGCTTCATAGAATCCTTAGAATTCTTGAACTTTGTGCTCTAATACCATGTTCGTCACGAACCGAAAGTAGAACTGGCACTCGAAGAACATTATTGGCCTCTAGAAGACCCTTGGATTGGCATACTTAACTAAGTGGAAGAAAACAATAAAAAAGTATAATGATCAAAGGACTGAACTAAACTGAACAATAATATAAATATAGTGTTTTATAGATTTAAACATTAAGCCTTGCCAAAATTGCAACCCATGTTTTTAGCAGAAGAATGATAATGCAAAGACCACTGAACTACTATCATTTGACTCTCTGTCAATGAAGCTTTCTATAACTCACAGGAATTTTGGGACAGACCCCACAACATCCTAGTAAAGAAAATATTGTAACAACAATAACAAAAATCCTCTGGAATGCAAGGAGGCTCAGTAACTAAATCTAGAGTGATCAACTAGATCAAAAGTGCGGCGAATATTGATGCTCGTTACCAGCGCCTGAATCATGATATGATGTAGGCCAACTAGAATCAGTACATTTTATATATGAGTATGCTAGTAGGAATGCTAAAACAACTTAAGCTTGAAAATAGTAAGGACACTTACCTTTGCTATGCTTAACATATGAATAACATAACTCAATAATACTGACTCATTTTAATATAAGATAATTTAAAAACAAGTGCAATATAAATAAAAGTTGTTTGAAAACATGTTGTGAACTTTAAATGTATACAATGATACAATTAATTCTGATATGTATGTAAAAATACAAATAACCTGATGTGTGTGTGTGTGTATTATATATATATAAATACATTTAAATTCTATGAAGTTTATCTAACCGACGACCATCACTTAAGAGCTACATTGATTATACATCGATCTATCTGACGCTGTCAACACATCCTATACCTGACCAAAGGTATAAGACCTGAAATTCCTAATGGATCCACTAGCCTACTTTGAAAAGGGTTCATCTAGAAAGTATGACCCTTTTCTACCCACGGTGGCTACATGGTTTATGGGGGCTATGATTTGTTTGAACTCTCCCTCGTATCGTTGCGAAATAAAACTCCCAAAATATACATGCTCTTATGTTATCAAAACATACTGATTATGTGATATGTGATTAGTGATCAAAGGATATCTTGGGAATCTTAGTTTCCATGCTTTCTTCATTTAGAAAGATATTTATTTTTAACTGGCAACTAGCCCGAAGTCTCTTTGGAAGATTTAGTTTCCCATCTTTTTAAATGTGAAGACAGTTTAAGTTCCTGTGGGACTACTTAGTTCCCATACACTGCTTTGAAGGAATACTTCACTTTACTCTGAACTGAACTCGAGCTTAAGTCTTAAAACGACACTTAAAATGTTTTTCAAAGACTTATAAAACTTGAAATGAACTTCTTCTTCTTATCTTTACTCCTTAATCAACCTGATTTTTAAGTCTTAAAACATAATTAGATTATTTGTAAATACTTCTTGAAATGACTCTAGGAACTCTAGGCTTGGTTCTAACTTTCCTTGAATTTGAAGTTATGGATTCAAGGTTTTAATTTTTTGTTTTTGATGATTTCTATATGTTTAGAAGTCATTTAGAATAGTTAGTATCATTAGGAAGTGTTAACACACTTCAAAAAGGCTTAATCTAACTGAATTATGACAACTCGGCGAAAAATGCCAATTGGGGCGCGTCCTGGGTGCGTTGTGCTAGGACTCATGTTTAGAGGCCTAGTTATGGTTAGAGAAAACCACCCCAGGCCCTTTGGCGCTGATGGGGCGCGGGCGCCTAGCTTTGTCAAGGTGATGCTTGACGAATTTCTCAACTTGTTTTTCAATGCTAATCCCCCCTACACCTCCATAGTTCTTTTTCCAAACCTTTAGGGTGATTAGTACCTTCAATACCCAAAATATCTAATTCTAAAAACAACCCCGAGTAATGAATCAATTCAACATTAGGCATTCAAAAACTCAATCAACAAGGATTCAACAATGTTCTTCAAGAACATCACCATTCTCATTCAACCAATTCGTAATCACTAAATTTTACCAACCTTGGTGTGTGGGTGGACTGACCCAACACTAAATGATCTCTCATACCTTGATAGGGATAACTCCGAATGAAATTCACTCGTAAACCTTGACGTTCTTGGCAAAATTTTGACTTTTCTACCTTTCTTTCTTTTTTTCTCTCTTCTCCAAGCCTTCAGCGTGATTTGATTTTCTAAATCTGAGTTAAGACTTGTTTTTACCTTAAATCACCCCTAAAAACTAAATAGGAATTAACTGATGAAAAGACTAGTTTGCCCTTCCTTGAATCCGGAATTGGACTTTCTTTACTTCAACAATCTAACTTCCTATAGGCATATCGCCCGCATACGAAATCGAAAATACACAAACTAGGCGTCGCTGAAAAGATCTCTCCAAGGGCTTTCCAACCATATGAAGAACTACCTATCACTCATCATGACCTAGAAGTTATGGTTATTTGAAAATGATCGAAACTCACTTTCTTACCTAAGTCAATTTCTCCAGATTTTTCCCTTTCTTTCAAAAAATGATTGTTTTTAGTTTCTTAGCTTATTCCTAGATATTTCAAATTGTGAGATGTTACACATAAATTAGGATCCATTTTGCCTTTTATATTCAAAATAGGGGAAACAAATATATGAAGCAAACCTCATAGACTAATCTTGAAGCTACATCTGCTTAAGTGTATTAATTTATAGGCGTAGATCTTGTGTCTAAATATATCACAATGTGATTAAAAAATATATTCATCATATCCGTGAAGTCTGTTAGCACAAATGGCATACCTCACGAATCCTTAACTGGTGATAACCGAAACTTACATCAATATTTAAAAATTCTCTATGTCCCTTTAACTTATCGAACAAATCATCTATTCGAGGAAGATGATAGGTATTCTTTATTGATGCTTTATTTAGTTGCATGTAATGTGTACAGATCCGCAATGTACATATGTTTTACTTACAAATGGCAGTAGTGCACCCCAAGGATATAAATTGGGTCATAAAACTCCCTAATAAAGAAAGACTTTCAATTCCTCTTTTTATTTATCTTCATCAACTCACAAGACACAATTCTATTAGGTGGAATTTATTTGTTGAGTACAGGGATCTACACGATCAATATAAAAAAAATTTCTTTGGACACCCGTAATCCATTAATTTGGTAGTGTATTATATAAAACATTATGGATTAAGAATTCTATACTCTTAAAATAATAAACGTATTCTCACTCCGAGATGCTACAATAATATTCTTCACTTCAAGAGATATAAGTTGATGTCCAACAATCAACACATGTTTTATCAAAAGTTTTGTCACAATTTTTATAAGTATAATGTTATTTTCGAAAAAATTTAACTGCCTATTAATGTACCGTGGTTTCACGGTACTTTCATTGTCTTTTTCTTAAGTTTAGTGTGTGTTTAAAGACTTTTTGTATTGATTTTTGATGCAGGTTTCTCTTATTTGTAGAAAATCTGTCCAAAGGATAACGCGGATAATTTGAGCAGAAATTGCAGAAGTGACCACTTACGGAGCCCACGACGGTCCGTCGTGACTGTGACGATCCTTAGGTGGCAGCGTAGTGAGAAAAAAATGGCTTCTGAAGGAAGTTGGGGAAGTCTGACCAAGTGTGGAACTACGGAAGCTCATGGAAAGACCGTCATTGACGGTTCGTCCTGCATATTTTTTGTGGTTGTCAGAGTGTAGTTCCAGTACCCAATTCCAAGAAGTTTCGAAGTGTTGTGGAAAAAAACCCCTCGACGGATCGTCGTTCTGGGAACGGTCCGTCATATCTGTCCGTCGTGGGTAACAGAGAGTTGATGAAGAATGCAGTAAAAAATTATGCCAAGTATGGAATGACGGAGCCCACGACAGTCCGTCGTGTCCATCGTCGATTCAGACGCGTTTTAGACAGATTTGCCTTAAATAGAGGCCTTCCTTTATTAGGTTTTATTTTATTACAAATAGTTCAAAAAACCTTGTTTTTGGGGTTAGACTATTGGATATTTTTTAGTTCTCTTGTTTAAGTATTGAACTCTTGATTTTGATATTTAATTTTACTTTTCCAGAATCAATTGTTGGTGTTTTAGTGAATTATTCAAGTGAATTTCTGGATTTTCTTCATTCTCATAAAAGTAAGTGCATGAATTCTTATATCATCAATATGAATTGTGTGATTATTAGCATGGGAAACTAAACTCCATAACAAGGGTTGTGGGAACCATGGGTAAATAACAAGGTAAAATCTAGCTAAAATAACAATTCCAGAATAGTGTCTTGCATGTATTGCTAATTCTTTCGCTTAGAAGTCTTTTTAATAGATGACCAACGTTAGAACTCGCCTTATTGCTACTTGCCGGACCAAAGACGTAGATAATAGGAAAAGAATTATCAATATAGATTGAGTGTATACTATTTAATAGGCTAGTGTCGATTGGTACAAAGTAACAACTTAGTCAAATATCGAATATGATGCTTAATATGAGGTAAAGATAAGGTTTAGTAAAGCAGCACATGTAGCTGGACAAAGGTGCAGAGTGAAATTCTCTAGATGTCGGACCAAGGATTTAGAAATACCTAACTTATCACTTTGCATGCAAGATACTAGGAAAAGATTGTTATAGCTAGAATTACCGAGTTAGGAGCCTGTGGGGAACACTTATGCCATAGTTACTCTCATTACTTGATTAAACTCCAATACTTGAACCTGTCACTTGTTTACTTTAATTTGGCTAATTGCTTTTATTAATCAAAACCCCCTTTAGTTATTTGTTTTCGGGAAATAATTGACTAAATAGATTTAATAACAGAATAAAGTTAAGTCTGAACCATTTTCCTTGTGGGAACGATCCCAACCTTACTAGTTGGGTTCTTTACTTGATGTGAACACTTTTACTTCTTTAAGAGAAGTAAATTTGAGCGTATCAACTTTTTGGCGCCGCTACCGGGGAAAAATGCTTTTAGATTTATTTAAGCTTATTACCGTAGTGTAATCAACATTTTCGTAATTTTACTTTTTATTTTTATTTTTGTCTCCTGCAGGTCTAACTTCCTTACATGCGAAACACATGGAGTAGAGGAATTCCCGTAATTGAACCTGACCCCGAACTAGAGCGTACTTTAGGAAGAATGAATAAGAATTGGGCATCCAAGGTGATGAGGTCGACCCGCAAATGCCACCATTGGTCGACTCTCGTGACCCAGGATTACCTGATATTCGTGGGGAAGGTGAAATATGGATACAACCTCATGCTCCACACCCTCAAGAGCACTATAGGGGCTATTAAAATATCGCAGACTCTGATGGCCCACTAGTCTTGCCCCGTCTACCACACGGCCAATCTTTTGTGGTAACTAGTAGTCTGATGCAAATGCTCACAGCCAGAGGTTTGTTTTAAGGGATAGCTTCTGTGGATCCACATGCCAACATCGCTAAGGTAAGGGCATTGTTCAAAAGTTGCGTAGGCAGGGCCGATTTGAATATAAATGTAATCGGGCTAAGAGTTTTTGCTCTATCACTGATGGGAGAGGGTTCTATCTGGTTTACTTAGCTCCCCTATAACTCAATCTTCACTTGGAATCAACTGAGGGATGCTTTCTTAGCATGCTACTTCCCGATGTCTAAGAAACTAAACCACAAAGAGAGAGTGAAAAACTTTGTGGCACTACCGGGAGAGTCAGTTAGAAATTCTTGGGATAGGTTCACTTAATTCTTGCAAAGTGTTCCAAATGACCGCATAGATGATGAGTCTCTGAAAGTGTATTTCTATCGAGGACAAGATGATAATAACAAAGCGGTGTTGGATACGGTTCTTATGGGGAGTTTTCTTATGCAGAGATTGCTGAAAAGTTAGAGAAAATCTCCCGAAATAATAAAGCTTGGAGTACTAGGAAGTCAGATACTGGGAGAAACACCTTTGCTTTACAATCCGCACACAACTCACTCGCACATGATCTTCGTAAGGAGATGGCTCAAATAAGAACTGAGCTTGGGTTGGTGTTGAAAAATGTTGTTGGGGTGCGGAAAAGGTAAATGGGGTGAAATACTTGTTTGAACCACCACCGCCAAATGATGAATATTACTACCAATTCGCGTTCAGTTTCTCTAAGTGTCCGTCGATGACCTCTATGATGGACCATCGTGCCCTCGATGGTCCGTCCTTTGCAACCATCATGGTTATCAAAAACCCTATTCCTAAGGGTCTCAAAATTTTCTCCAAGTGTCCAACGACAGACCTCTACAACGGACCGTTTTCCCTTCGACGGTCAGCCCTGCACAACCGTCGTGGTTGTCAGAGACCCTATTCCTAAGGGTCTCAAAATCTTTTCTTAGAGTCCAATGACATACCTCTACGATGGACCGTCATGCTCTCCACGGTCCGTCCTACAAACATGTCATGGTTGTCAGAGATTCTATTTCTAAGGGTATCAAAGTCTTTTCTATGTGTCCAACAACGGACCTCTACGATGGAACGTCGTGCTCTCGACGGTCCGTCCTGCATAAGCATCATGATTGTCAGAGACTTTCTTTATGAGAGTCTCCAATAAATTTTCTTAAGTATTTCATGACGGACCGTCAACTGGTCTGTCGTCCAGCATAGAAACTACAACAATACCATTTATGTTTTGATTTAATGTTTTTGTTTTCTTATTTGCATGTCTTGTTTGTTTCTACTGGTACTAATTGTTGTTCTTTTCAGGTACTAACACTTACGACACCAAAGCTAGATCGCGTGTACGCATGAGGGCACTCAAAGTCCGTCTCCTGATCTACCCGATTTGTCATTGACTCTGACGGTAAGCATGACCCCGAATACGTGTCCCCAGGCACTGTTACTCCTGTACGGGCTGCACGTACCACTAGATCCACCCCCACGAAGGTGGAGCCCGGCGTAGTCACAGCCTCCAAGTATGAAGATGAGTGCATACTGACCGGCACACCTTCTGGGTCTGCTACACACTCCAGCGATGTTTTCGGTTTTGAGGAAGTATCAGGTTCAGAAGAAGTCTTTGGGTCTGAGGAGGCTTGTGCTCCAGCCACTGCTTCCCAATCTGCATTGTCTGATGAGGCCAATAGTGCTGATTCCACTCCAGCACCACTGACTAGAGTCCCCGCCTTGGTTGCCGACCAGCCCAACAGGTGGTGTGTTGAGCAGCAGTTTCAAGTGTACACAGATGCCAAGCTGCCGAATGATAAGGAGGTTATGACCCGGACCCTTACACTGGAGAGACGGGTCCTTACGGGGAGTCTCCCCACCATGCCGGCAATCCATGACCTCTTCACCAGGCACTGGTTAGAATGAATGGCTCACGATGTAGTTCGATACAATGAGGAGTTTTTTAGAGAGTTCTATGCCTCGTATGTGGCGACTCTCCGATCCCAGATAGACATGCGGGCTGCCCCCGCCAAACAGGGCCCGCTAGGGCACATACGAGTTTACAGAAAACGGGTAGACATCTCCTTACCAGGCATCCACCGGTATCTATATGACGAGAATGTTGATGCCACTAGGACTCCTCTTACTACCAATTTCGACTAATGGTGGAAACTGGTTTACGATGGACAGTTGTTGCGTGAGCTAGAGTTGAAAGAAACCTCAAGGAGGTGGATTGCCCGGTACTTGTCTGTTGATGGAGAGGCTGCTCATTGGGTACTTGAGCCGAACGGAGCCATCAAGAAGGCTAACCTAACCTTCACGACCAATTTTTTGCGGTTGATAGTCCGCCACTGCCTTTCCCCCACTGATGCAGACAATATTGTTACTTGGGATCACACATTTTTGATGGAGGCAATGATAGCATGGTTCGAGATGAACTTTGCTTGGCTTCTTCACACGGTCATGCACGAGAGGGCCTTCAAGGTCACTACTACTTACCCATTTCCGTGCGTGGTGTTTGCTTTGTGAAGGTTCGCAGGTGTGCCTATTTGGCACATCGGTCAGATCAAGATCCCACCGGGCACTGTTAATAAAGGCCTTATCACGGATGAGGCCAACGAGTTGGCTCCACATGGAGGGCCCCGCCAGGAGGTACCTTCGCTTGGTGAGAACCTGGCGGACACAGTAGAGAAAGCCCAAGCGGCTACCTAAAGCCTACTGACACCACCCCGGTCGAGTCTATCCTGGGTGGGAGCACCGCTCCGAGCTCCTCTCGCTCGTCTACCTCTGCCACTCTACTCCCACTTGCTAGAATCCAGAAACTTGAGGCCCAAATGGCCACTCTTTTGCATCATATCCAGCATTGAATGGAGAGGTCTATTGCTGAGTCGGAGGAGCACATGGAGCAGAAGATGGCCCAGCACACGGAGAGAAAGATCATGGAGGTTCATAAGTGCCTGGACGCTTTTGAGTTGTATGTGCTAGCCCGGCCAGCCCCTCCGGTGGATGTGTCGACCCTTCAGGCTGCAGTAGAGAGTCTGAGAGAAAACCTGGACACGATTCTAGACTCTAGGGTGCCTGAGTCTGAGGCCCCTTCTGCAAAGCCCGCCGAAGATACTGTTTTGGCGTCCTATTCTCCATTGCTGCAGTGCAACCGCCTCCACCACGAGAGCATTCAAAGAGGCGTAGAGGTCGTAATGAGAATGAGGCTAGGGCACAGAAGAGCGAGCACTGAGAGTTGGAGGCTGCGAGGAGAGCCTCGATTTCTGATGAGGAGGCCCGTCAGTTGAAGGCTATTGAGTTGGCTGCTGGGGCGTCTAGCTCAAGAGTTGTTGAGGCCGAGAAGAGCACTACAGATGGTGCTGTGACTATTGAGAGAGGCACTACCGAGGGTGTTGTTGATGCTGAGGACACTACTGCGGGCGTCCAAACTAAAGAGGGAGTGGGTTTCGAGACACCGGACCCACCAACTTGTTGATCGACGGCGCTTTCTGTCTCAGGTTTGCTTCACCTACCACTCTATTATTTTGGATTCTTTTATGCATTAGGGACAATTGCATATCTTTTTGTTGAGGGTGGGGTAAATGGAGTGTGAGTGCTAGGGTGAAGTCTGAGTAGCCCAACTCATGATCCTCTTTTGGGGTTTTTTTGCCTATGTTCTTTTTCCCCAAGAGAATGATTATTTTTATTGTTGAACCGGCATGTCTATATCTTCTGTACATAGTATAACTCTAAAGCATGATGGCTAAAACAGAAATGATATCCTAATATAATGAAAATGATGCATGAGTAGGCATAGTATTGATAAATGTATGGCTCTAAGCATGACATAGAGATACACCACTGCATGACCCTAAATCTATGACTCAAAGTAGGTGACTGATAATCTGGTAAAGTAATGGGATGTCAAGTGAGTGTGAGGAATATTTGAATAGTCCACTATTTGTATTGAGCTAGAACTTGCCTGGTTAGTCCTACTAAAAGTAAGTCGTAATAGACAATTAGGAAAGGATCATAGGCCCTTGTTCAATATAGACAATCTATATCCTAAATAAAAGAAAAATCGAATGAAATTTATCCCTTTTTGATCCAAATGATTTGAGCTTGAAATAGACCTTTCTTTTTCACCCCACCTGATCTTTTCTGGGATTTATGTGTTGAACCTTGTCCCTCCTTGGAAATGTGCACCTCAGCTTATGCCAAAAGCATATGTTGAGGGAGGCTAATGCATAAAACAACCTTGTCATGGCACTGACCCAACTTTGGGTATTGTGTACATTGACTCATGGCAAAGCCATGAGATGAGGGTGGCTATTATAAGGAATGCTCCGGAAAGTGGGGTTGAAAGAACAAAGAGAAAGAAAGAACGAAAGAAAAGTGACTCAAGAAAGTTGAAAGAAAAGAGAAATAAATAAATAATAATAAATACAATCAAGAAAAGAAAAGAGTCATTTACACAAAACAAGAAAGAAGGGAATATAACAACGTGAAAGAATATAAGAAAAAGGGGGGAATAAAACGATGAAAAGGTAGGAAGCTTAACCGATATTTCAAGCAAGCCAACAAGTCACTAAAATATACCTAAATATACCCTACTTGATCCTGATCCAATGTTACAAGCTAAGAAAGTCCTATCGTGATACTAGAGTTGTTATGGCGAACTTAAAGCAGTGAAAATAAGGGCAAACCTATGGCAATATGTTGAATGCGTTGTGTAGTTGTTCAGAGAGCGAGTGTTTAAAAGTAATCCTTATACTCAAACTAGAATCATTATGTGAAAAATGATGATGTTGTTTTGAAGTGAGGACCCTAGTTGCGATACCGAAAAAATTAGCACCTAGGTGAGAGATCGAAGAGGATAGGTATCAAGTTGTGGTGAGTCTGTGTCATGGTCTGATCCACATAATTCAAGCCTAATAGTTATAGCATACATGAACGTAATGAGAATAATCAGGATTGATAGCCAAGTGATTGTGAAATCTAAAAGACGGATAGTCTTGTACAAAGATTTTGTAGTGAGACATAGTGCGTCGTTTGAGGACAAACAACGAATTTAAGTTGAGGGTGTTGATGTATCATGGTTTCACGATACTTTCAATGTCTTTTCCTTAATTTAGTGTGTGTCTAAAGCCCTTTTGTATTGATTTTTGATGTAGGTTTCTCTTTCTTTGCAGGAAATATGTCCAAAGGAGAACGTGGAGGATTTGAGCAGAAATTGCAGAAGTGACCACCTACGGAGCCCATGACGGTCCATCGTGACTTTGATGGTCCGTAGGTGGCAGCATGGTGAGAAGAAAATGGCTGAAGGAAGGAAGTTGGGGAAGTCTGACCAAGTGTGGGACTACGGAAGCTCATGACGGACCGTCACAATCATGACGGACCGTCACAGTCATGACAGTGTATCCTGCATATTCGTCGTGGTTGTCAGAGAGTAGTTTAGTACCCAATTTCATAAAATTTCTAAGTGTTGTGGAACGGAACCCTTTGACAGACCGTCGTTCTTGCAACGGTGCGTCATATATGTCCATCGAGGGTAACAGAGAGCTGATGAAGAAAGTAGCAGAAAATTATGCCAAGTATGGAAAGACGAGCCCACGACAGTCCGTCGTGTCCATGACGGTCCATCGCAGAGATCGTCGATTCAGATGCAATCTGGATAGATTTGCCTTAAATACTCTCCTTCTTTTATTAGAATTTATTTTACTTTAGATAGTTCGAAAAACCTAGTTTCTGGGGTTAGACTTTTGGATATTTTTTAGTTATCTTGTTTAAATATTAAACTCTTGATTTTTGTATTTGATCATACTTTTTCGAAATAAATTGTTGGTGTTTTTATGAATTATTCAAGTGAATTTTTGGATTTTCTTCATTCTGATAAAAGTAATTGCATGAATTCTTATATTATCATATGAATTGTGTGATTATTAGCATATGTAAATAAACTCCATAACTAGGGTTGTGGAACCATGGGTAAATAATAAGGCAAAATCTAGTTAAAATAACAATTCTAGAATAGTGTCTTGCATGTATTGCTAATTCTTTCGCTTAGAAGTCTTTTTAACGGATGGCCAACGTATGAAGTCACCTTATATCTATTTCTGGTCCAAGGAGATAGATAATAGGAAAAGAATTATCAACATAGATTTAGTGTATACTATATAATAATCAAGTGTCGGTTGGTACGAAGTAACAACTTAGTCAAATATCGAATATGATGCTTAATATGAGGTAAAGATAAGGTTTAGTAAAGCAACACACGTAGCCAGACCAAGGTGCGGAGTGAAATTCTCTAGATGCCGGACCATGAATTAAGAGATACCTAACCTATTACTTTGCATGCAAGATACTTGGAAAGGATTGTTATAGCTAGAATTACATAGTTAGGAGCCCTTGGGGAACACTTACGCCCTAGTTACTCTCATTACTTCATTAAACTCCAATACATGAACCTGTCACTTGTTTACTTTGATTTAGCTAATTGCTTTTATTAATCATAACCCCCTTTAGTTATTTGTTTTCGGGAAATAATTGACTAAATAGATGTAATAACAAAATAAAGTGAAGTCTGAACCATTTTCCTCGTGGGAACGATACCAACATCATTAGTTGGGTTCTTTACTTGATGCGACCGCTTTGACTTATTTTCGAGAAGTAAATTTGAGCGTATCACCTATGGATATGACCCAATATAAAAAAGTGTGAAGTTAAAAAATTAGGGTAGAAGGGTTAGTGGATAATCGAGTAGTCTAATAACTTTAAGGGAAAGGGTAGGGGGTTCATCTCATCTGCTAGTTTTAACTTGATTACTAGTGTTATTATTTGTTATATGAGTAGTGATTTTTATTTCATTTTATTAATTGTTATATTTTTTTTATAATTGATCTTTATTAGGTGCCCTTTATAATTTTTCGTTAGCTTTATTATTGCTATTTTGTTATCATATTATTCTTGCAATTATGTCTTGATAATTGTTCTAACGAGTCGAGGTTCTGGTTTTGACCAACTCATATACCACTAACTGAATTCAAAAAATAATTGAGCTCGTGATAGTCTCCAAAATATTACAACCAAGGAAAGCCATAAAAGCTCTTAGACCTCTGGTCTACAACATCACAATTAAAATCTAAAGCAAGCCCTTCATTTTTAAAGTACAATTTGATAGAACATCTCTAATCATAAGGAATTTTAGTGAATAAGCTGATTTAACATAAAGGTATGGCAGAGAGGTGTACCTAAATTTTGAAGAATCAAAGTCTTAGCAAGTGAGGTTTGAGTACAGCAAGGTAAGCTATGAGAGTTTTAATCCCTCTCTTCTAATTGCATTTTTTGCGAAAATTTATATGTGTTAAATAAACTGAGGAGTGTTGTATCTATATGATGTGAGCTTGGTAAATGTTATTAAAGGATATGCTTGTTGGGACAACCATGGAGTGGAGTCTTCTTAAATTCTTATTGTGAGCTCTATTTGAGCATCTTAAATGTGATGTTAGTTTGAACTCACGGGATGTTGATCGGAAGCTGTGGGTTCATATTGCTACTTCAACATTGTGATGCTTAGGATTGTGTTTGTGTATCGTAAAATAAGGGGGCGAGGCTGGATATCTGCAGAAAATTCATGGGAGCTAGTTGAAGGATAAAATATTTAAAGTGTAGTAATACACCACTTAATTGAGCATTGCATGAGCTTACTCCTGCCATCCCGTTGTATACTATGTTCCAAACATTATAAAGCCTGAGGAGTTTTGTAGGACATTACAAGAAGGTTTTGTAGTATATATAAAAAAAATAAGAGGAGAATGGGTGGGGGAAAACACCCTTTATGGAATTAATTGTAGATTTACTGTCAATTATGATTTTTGTTTGATCAAGTATCCCAAACTTATTGATCAGGTACTAATTCTAGTTTGAATATTTACTTAACTTTAGATATATAATATGAGAGGAAGACAGTTAACTAGTGTAATATCCATAGTTGTGCAACAAGGTCTGTAAGGTTATTTGATTCCATATCTTTTGGAATGATCTATGTATCAACAAATTGATATCTCTAAGCAATCCTCATGGTAATGTGACGGTGTAAATTCTCAAATGTAGCTAATTATCTTCCTTATACCTTCAAATTTTTCAAAAGTCTTTCAAACGACTTCTGTACGTGTACATTATCAAATATTAGTGTGTTTATACTTCCAAAGTAATATTTTTACAAAGGTACTTTAAACAATAAGCTCCATGAGTTATCTACCACTTAAAATGTGGTTCATTGAGACAATAAGATCCTATATTATTATGTTACAAGTATTCATATGTCAAATACACATTATGTACTCTTTTAATTTTGTATGTCCTAGAGTTTAATGTACAACCCTTATTTGGATTTTGTCATGTGCTTCATTAATTTAGATGTTTATGCACTCTTTCATTTGACATCAACTACTAATTCATTAGACGTAACCGGCGTCGCTGTCCTTTCGCAAGGAATAAGACTAGCCCCTTAGTCTCATGTCATTACATTCATAGGTAAAAAGTGAGGAAAATTTAGAATTTTTGATTACATCTACTTGGATGTTCACATAGAACTCTACATATACATAACATATACTTGTCGAGTATACATAGACTCTTTATATAGGCAGGTTACATAGCATTCTACTTTTATTGCACATACCTATATAAAATATAGAAGATAGTCTCAAATACTGTCTCATCTCATACCATGTGAACGATCATAACAATTTGGGCATAGCCCTAAATCAAATGTAAAGAAGCCACATATAGGCTTATACCAGTTGTACACAAATAAAAGTGGAATGAACATAAAAGTCTTAGAAAAACAAAGGAACTTCATAGGCAAGATACTGGTATTGCCCTCGGAAAGTGAGGACCTACCCACTTGGATGATAGAGAATATCCAAGCATTCTTCAAGTCGTCTCAGATGAGCTTTCAACAATCGAAACCTAAAATATTTGGGAAAAAAGGAAGAAAATGGGGTTATTACTCTACATGTCTTAAGTATGAGAACATATGCACATATAAGAGCAAAACATGCTAAAAAGGTACATTTATTCAAAACATGCCATTTTTACCCTTTTAAAAGTCTAATGCAAAATCAAGAAAGTCATACCAATTCAACCAAACATTCTTACTAACTCAAACAAGTAATATGTATCTCAACATACTTGAACCCATGATTTACTACAACCCTATCATCAAGGAATAACATCACAGGTATGAATGAGAGTCAATTATATCATAATAAGCAAGACAACTACTCATGAATCCTTATCAAGTCAACAAGTGCAATGACCAAGCAAAGCCTCATAACCTTACTCAATCAAGTAGACTCAACAAGAAACCATAACCAATGTCCAACTCCATATAATATAATATTTAGATATGCATTTCATCTTATTTTAGCAATACAACCCAACAAATACACATAAGTGAACTAATCAACATGTAGTATCAACAATGTGCAATGTTCATGATGTACATATCATATATCATCACAACACAATCATATATCAGAACATCTTTCTAAGACTCCCCTCAAGGCTAACTAGTGCAATGCTTAGGTAGAGTCTCTTACCCATACCTAGACTAAGCTAGACCCCTTAGGTTATCCTAGTTAGAGTTCAATTCTTTGATTCATTTTACCTTTTGGGAACATCTTTCCCTAATCGACATAGACCACATGATCTAGTGTCGAACCCGGTATCATAAAACCCTACACCAAAAGAAGGCGGACTACTTTCCAAGGTAGCACCAAAACATAAAACATAGCAACTACGTGGATCCACTAGCTAGTATTCCTATGGGGGAAACATAGTTCAAGAACTAGGAGATATAGTTGGGACCCTATTTATGCTCATAGTCTCCGATCTCGAGAGTAATGTAGTGTTCCTACCTTCCCTATGTGGGAAGAGACACTCCTCAATCTAGTTCACTCGGTGCTAAGCTAGAGTCCCTTTTTGAAATGTCTTTAAGCCTTTAATTATCAATCATAGCTTAGTTTATGTCATAGGGTCTACCCCTTGTATAATCATCATCATCAATAGCTCAATAAGAATTGTATGAGTATAAATCCTTTCATCACAATTCATATAGGTGAAGTTAACACATTACATATCAATTCATAATAAGGCAGATTGGTATATATCACCATCCTTATAGCTTTTACATCTTAATCAACCTCACAACCATAATCAATACATTACAATTCAACATCATACCATCCTATCATCCTAATATAAGGCATACTCCAATATAACATCATGACTTAACCACAATTAATAACAATTGGAAGTAAACTAGAGATTCCAAGGCTTACCAAGTCTCCTTCATGGTTCATCATTTAGGCCTTACCACAAAAACCTCAATTCAATCTAATTTAGATGTTCAACATCATAATTCAATAATAAAAATGACAACAAGACTAGATTAAACACTATAGCACAATTAATATTAGATCATAGCTTAAAATAAGATGCCTAGGTCACTTCACCTTCTAACCTAGATCATCTTCTCAAGACTAGAATGAAAGACTACAATTCACTCCAATTTGTTAATGATTATTGTAACGACATCACCTAATAGTGATTTAACCCATAATCAAGAAAATTGAATCAATCACAACCCAACTTACATCAAGATGAAACCTAGGGTTAGGGGTTAAGGATCATATTCTTTAAATTGAACCAAACCATAACAATTGATGATAATCAAGTTAAAATACATGTTAATCTATCCATTATATCCTAAAGAAAACATAAACAACTTAGTTCACAACATCAATTTCATAATTGGATGAAACCCACATGAAAACTCAACTTTTAAAATCCATTTTGAAGGAACCTTTTGAGGAAAGAGTCTCAAAGGTGAATTAGATATCATACCGTAACATTTTATGAAGATTTGTTGGTGAAATATTCACCTTCCAGCCCATATAACTTCCCCCTAGCTTGTCTTCAATGGTGGCTTCCAAATAGAGAGAGAAAGAAGAGAGAATGAAGAGATTTTATTTTGGTGAGTTGTATTTAGATTAATAAGGGTTGGGTTCTTTATATGGGGAGTTAAATTAGTTAATTAATCTTCCTTAAATCCCTAAATAACCCCTAAACCCCTTAATTAATTAAATGAACCAACACTAAAAACATGCAGGAAAACATAACCCTCACAGATGGAACCCCGTCGACGGGCGGTCTGTGAGTCAATGGTTGGTCCCCCCTCCGTCCTGCAAAACCGCCGTCTCGTTCAAAGACTGGTGCAGGCGGAGGCTTCCTCCATTTTTATAATTATGGATCTACGGTTGGCAATGATGCCCCGTCGATCCATTCACGGACCGTTGCCTGCATCTCGTCGATGCACACTGTCTAGACAGTGTTGACATCAACTTGTAAGGGTCCTCCTCAAGGGCCCTTGGTTTGTCTTTGGGGAGTTGTACCCAGACGTTTCGACCATTAATATTCTTAAACACATGTTATACACCCTTCAACCTAATTTCATGGATTTCCAACTCCTAAAATCTAGCCAAATAGGTTAAGGCACACTAATATCCCTAAGAACTAGTTTCCGAATGTCATGGACATTCTAGGATGTTTTGGTTCTTAAACTTACTAAATGACCTATATTCATTAAAATAGGTCTTAAAACAGTTCTTAGACACCATGGCACCTATGTTAGGCTCTAAGACTCATCTTGGATTTTTAAAGTGTTACAGATACACCATAATTATATGTATGGATTGAGTGTGTGTTTAATTGTCCCCACTATGACAAAACAACCATTTAATCATCATAGATACTTCCCTATCAAAGTGTTCAAAAGCATGTACATACTATCATTATCATGCATAATCTTCATATACTACATTCAAGGATTTATAGACCATGCAACTTGACACATCCATATTCATTATAATAGGCATATACATAATCGTACTTCAATTAGTTCATTCACTCATTGCATGTGTATACTCATATAATGATATTGCAAGTCATGTCGGTATAACCCTTCTACAATAACACTACATACAAATTACACGTGTACCATAATGTAAGCACCTCCATCATAAGTGGATCACACATCAATCTATCACAATTTTATACGATTAAGGATCAATCTCAACCCATAGAATCAAATTACTACAAGAGGTAAGACAATTTACATCCTCCATCATTCACATAACCAATTCAACATAAACTCATTCATAACTTCCTTGTTTAAGGTCATGATCCTCACACATCAATAATTCACCACAATAAGATATAATTAATTTCATGATATCATAAACTAACTTCATATAAACAATTACTATTCATTATACTTTCATAATTAACCAGTTCCCAAACTATAAAAGTTCAGGAAAAATCATGGGTTCTTGAAGGTATTCAATGTAAAATCAACTTATAAACATCAGTAAACCTTAATTCATCGATATAAATGCTTTGAAAATGTTTAGGCATTGAACCCATGCTTAGATTAGAAAATAGGGTTTTGATCTTTGAAAGATTTTGAAAATATTTTTGATTGGACTCCTTGAAAGAAATATTGATCAAGGATGAAGGATCAACATACCTTTATTAAGAAACCATGAAGAAAAGTGATGAATAAACTCTTTTGAAATCCCCAAATTAAAGCTTCCATGGCTTATTCTTCTTCCTTGAGCTTAGAGAGAGAAATATTGGAGGAAGATGACTTTTTGATTTGAAGTGGGTCTTTGTGAAAGCGATTTATTTTGGAGATATTTTAACATAAATCTCTTATTTAGTTATATATAAATAATATAAAATATACCCACTATCTATATTAACTTAAAAATAATATTTACGAAAATGTCTTTCCACATATGGACTTAGCAAATTTTTGGATATTTTTATATCTCCAATTTAAACATACACTTATAAGGTTATACGTTAGTCTCTAGTTCAACCTACCATTTTTCGAGTCGTTACATCAGGGTATGTCCAGGTCATGTCCTGACATAATCTATGTTTCTTTCTTTTTGAGTCTTTGTAGAATAAATGTCAATGTAAAGCGTTGTTATTTCTTGTTTCGAGTAACTAACGTGTAAATGGCCTATTATATATATTTATTTTGAGCCTATCTATGTTGGTATTTTATCAAGGTATTTGACCTATGATAATCAAAAAGTTATAGATACCATAGTTTCATCTACGATAGGCACAAGTCATAAGTTGGTTTTCTCAGGCCTTTAGGGCATCGGATGCATGTCCATCTCATTGGGACATGGGGTATCACACTGTTAGAAACGGTATCTTTACCTCACAAATCTAGAGATAAGATTTTGTATATAATACTGTTACGTCCTGCCACATCATACTTAAGTTTTGCGTCCGGGTAGAGGCGGAAGGGTCTAGAATTGTGGAGAGGTTTGCGAAGAACTGTACAACCTTCTAGATTAATCAAGAAGGCTAGAGAATTCTAGAATACCTTAGACTTTTCAAGAAAGTCTTTGAAAAATCATAGAAAGTGTATACTTTTCTAGAATAGGGACCAATGTGTAAATAAGTAAGGACTTGTAAGTAATTTTTATTTACATTTAACCCCCTATGAAGTAGTATAAATAGAAGGGACCTTCATTTGCTAGGAACCAAGCAAATTGTAAGCATTCTCCAAGTATAATACCAAGCCTTCTTCCAAAGTTCTGTTTTGTTCTATCCGAGTTCCTTTTCAAGCATTCTCTTAGCGATCTAAGTCTTAAAGGCTTCCTTGAACTTATAATATCTTGAAAGAGTAGTGAGTAAGTCGTCGAGGGCCACAAAGAGTCTTAGCAAATACTCTAAGTCCGTGACAATACGCTCCCTAAACCCACTTTTTAGAACTACATTAAATACATTGTCATTTATATTACACTCAAAAGATCAACATTCCACTCATGTACAAATAAAAAGTCTATAAGTATACATGTTAATAGTTCTCAATAGTATTATGGTGCTCTTGTTTAATCAACCTACATATATGTATAAACAAAATCACTAAGTTCTAAGTTTATCTAATGTTCGAATCAACAGTAACTCGCTTTTTTACCGTAACAAAAACATGATAACTGTTAACAAACCTCTATGGTAGGATATCATTGTTACTAGAGTCTAACTCTGTTTGTTTAAACTAATTAATCTTATATTCCTTTTAAGTCTTTCTAAAAGAAGAAGGTCACTTTGCTTTTTAGTAACTCTTTAATCTCTGTTTCTCACATAATATTTTTATGTTCCCAAGATAAAATTTTGATATATATTTTTTCATTAACCCTCCTACCGTGCAATTTATTTATGTCATATATTTCACACAACTTCTATTTTTTATTTAATGATCATAATATCTAATACTTAGCACACAAAAACAGATGTTCACCCTGTTTACATTCCATTTTCTCAACTTTTAGATGTTAGATTTAGGATAAATTTTCATGTAACATCTAGTGCATCGTTAGGTGAGTTTTCATGGGTATTTTCGAGTATTTAATCAACTTTTCTCAGTCCATTTTCTCACCCTCTTTCACGTTTAACATCAAGACATTTTGAGTACTTTTTATGAAAATCATTAGGTGCATTTTCAAGGTTACTTTCAATCAAGAATTATCATTCAATTCAGGAACTTTGAACTCATATGAACATCACGTTTTTTACATATTCATATGCATAAAATATAACATTTTAACATGTAAGAATCAGTCTTCAAACCAATGCTAACTCACGTCACACACATGCACAATAAAGTTAACGTAATTTACTTTTTCGAAACACATCTTTCATGAATATATTCAACACAAATATCACATTACACACCTAATCTACCAGCTGATATACCAACCTAAGATCATTGGGAGCTAGTGATAGGGACCCCAACCCTAGTTTTCGGAGTAGATTCATCTGAGACTTAAGGGTCTCTTTGGAAAAGGACCAAGAGGGAGAAAACCCATACCTGATTTCACGTCGTTCAACACTTCAACTTGCTGCCAAATCCACCCCAAACCAAACGTCCACCGACGTGATGTTCATATGAGTTCAAAGTTTCTGAATTGAATGATAATTCTTGATTGGGAGAAAGGTCCGAAATTGGCCTTTGAGCAAAATCTTGCTCCACCCGTATTCGAACCTAGATGGGAGCAATGATTTAACTTGATCATTTAATTTGGTGAATTAATTTAATAAATTAATAATTAATGGATACTTTAAGAAAAAGGAAAATTATATTTTTACTAATAATTATTATTTATTAATTATTTAACTTTATTTGACTAAGTCTTGCCTAAAGTCCTAGCCCTAAGGAAACACTCTCTCTCACATCTATCAACTCTCACATTTATCTCCCTCTCTTCAACACTCTCTTTCACGCTCTCTCTACTTAACAAAACAGAAACCAAAAATCAATATAATAACAACAACAAAAGTTCTTCATACTTGAAGAACTTACACGCAAATTACAAACGACAAAGCAATCCGAAAATGTAAAGCAAAACGTTATATTCTCGTCGGGTAAGGTCTAACTCTGTTTGTTTCAACTAATTAATCTTATATTCCTTTTAAGTCATTCTAAAAGAAGAAGGTCTCTTTGCTTTTTAGTAACTCTTTAATCTCTGTTTCTCACATTATATTTTTATGTTCCCAAGATAAAATTTTGATATATATGTTTTTCCTTAACCCTTGTACCGTGCAATTTATTTATGTCGTATGTTTCACACAACTTCTATTGTTTATTTAATGATCATAATATCTAATACATAGCACACAAAAACAGACACCAAGCATATATATAACATATTGTTTCCTAAATCCCTTCTCATTAATACCACATATATTTATTAGTTAATTTTTATGTTATGTCTAAACACTAGATAACCGATTGTCCAATGATAAAATAAATTAAAAGGTACATTTCTTTAAAAGCATGAAATATTTATAATTAAAACGTTAAATTAATCAAAAAGATCAAAATGTTACTTTAAATATAGTACATAAAAGATAACATCGTATAAATATCAATCTCCCATGTCGATATAAATTGGAAATAGCAAAATTAATAGTAGTCGTGGTGAACAAATAAATAGTTGAAGGCTCAATGGAACTGAATAGGATAAATATTAAGGGGCCAGGAGCAAAATTTGGTCAAACAGGAACTAGGCTTAGTTTTCAAGGCATTATTTATCTAGGATCTATCCTTGTATCATATTTTTTAGAAAGTTCTAGACAATATTAATTCATACACGAAAAATATAAAAACCTCAGCACACAAGGAATTATAAATGAACATGGTCTCAATCTAGTCTCAAAATCAATAGAACTACATGACTTTTTGAAAAACTACAAAAGGTTAATGAAAACTCGCTTGTAAATTCCAAAATCAATCAACAATTGTATGATTCATGACAAGTGATTGATTTTAAATTCTCCTTTTCAATATTTTCAAAACCTTTTTCATCATCATTTGTCAATATTTAATCATGCTCGAATTCTCCTTTTCCCTATACTCAAAACCTTTTTCGTCATCATTTGTCAATATTAAATCACGGTTTCAAAGATTATTTAGAGAACAAGCCCTTACTAGGTCATTAATCGCAAGTCACAAGATAGATAGTAAAACAATGGGAAATGTTGGACCAACCAAATGAAATGCAGTAACATCGAAAGATTAAGCCCGACAAAAGCATATATTAAAACATTAAAACCTGACACCGTCATTCAAACTATTATAGAAGTTTAGATAGGTACTAGCTTAAAACCCTATATCATCATACATAAATACAGAACCACCCAAACTATGAAAGAAAGTAATTAAAGTCCCTAATTCTTGATGAGAAAGATGAAACACTCCCTTAAACCTATATGAAAGGTGGTTGTCTCAGGGAAATGTAAGGATGATCTTGGTCAATTACAAGTTCATTTGGGGATGGAATCGTTGGGTCAATTGGTAAGTCAAGTCGCCCTGATGAGGAGACCACTTGCCACCTGTCTGGAAGAGTAGAAACATAATGGTAGGGGAAACGAGGTTGAGCTCCAATAGGGTTTACATTAGTTGCTGCAATTCTTTGTGGTGTTGGTGAACTTCTAGGAGGCTCATGTGCTCTAATTGTTCCTGATTCAGAAGAAACATTAAATCCCATCGAATTAGTATCAACACAAGTAACCAATGAATAGGGTTCCACCTGAACTTGTTCATCCAAATTCAAATCCCTTTCTTTTTTATCTTCTTCAACTTCACTTTTTTCTGATGAAAAATAAACATTCTTATTTCCCAATTCTTCGGTTTTTGGAGTTTCATGATTAGGTGATGATAGAGGATTCTCCTCAACACTTTTCTCCATTGTGAGGTAACAAACAACAAAAAAACATACAAAAATCAAGGATTGAGGCATGAGAGACCAGAGAGGCGGAACTATAAATATTAGCTCAAGGAAAGAAAGATTTAGGTAGGGTTTGATATAGAAAGTGGATCACTAGATTTTGGGCTATCAAAACATTTTTTAGATTTGGGCCATAATGGCCTTATTTTGGGTCTTGCATTTTTGGAGTTTAAATTAATTAAATTAGCCAAGAGTTGAAATTTAATTTACAAAAAAAATGTGTGACACATCAAGGTTTGTTAAGTGTATTTGGTAGTTGAAACATTATTAAAATCAAACTAAATTTAAAGGTAAAAAACATGATTTTTAATTAAAGAAAATTATTTAATATAATGAGAAAAAAAAATACAAAAAGTGATTTTTTTCTTTTAAGATGGAATGAAGAAAATAATTGTGTCCTTCTTTGAGGAAATTTTAACTTTGAAGGAATTAGAATATTTTAGAGGATGAGTTGAATGGTTTTCTTTTTTTTTTTTAGCTTGGAATTTCGCAGAGGCTTTCACGTGTAGGAAGGTTTTTAAATGTGTGAAATATATATTAATGTTTCGTGGTGAGATGAGGAACTTGGGATGTAAATTTTCCAACTAGAAATGTGATGAAAGTTAATTGATTATCTAAATTAGTATATTTTCTAAATTCAAATTATAATAGTCACTCAAGTTTAGATAATTATTGATTAAATTTTTTTTTTTTGTAATAAGAAGGTAACTCAACTTTGATTATATCTCTTTAGAAGTCACCTTATTAATATTTGAACGAGCATAATACAATATGACTTTTTATATAGTTTATAAGATCCCTGTACTTTTCCTTTTTTTTTTCTTTCAATTTACACTACAATAATCAGAAACTAAACCTAACTGTAACTCATGATTTAAATTATCAATTTTCTCGGAAAAAAATCATGGTGGAAACATTAATTTTTTCTAACCAAAACTGATGTCACACACATACTTATTTGATGTAAATATCAATGAATACCTTTAGCACATGTATCACTTCTTAATTTATTGTCTCTCTCTACATATAATTTCCATTTTATAGAACACAATAAATTCTTTTATAAAGATGCACTTTTATATATGAATCAATATTTTGTATCTTTAATATTACTTTTAATTCATTTTATTCATTGGAATAAATAATTCTCCAAATAAAATTTGCAAGTCCTTCAAATTTTTTATTTATTTGGATTATGACTAGGAGTAAATTAGATTGTTTTTTATAGTTATGTGGATTGAAAAAAGACAAAAAGTTCTTATGAACAAAATAAAATGTATGTCATAATTTGTTGATAAAGTACTACTAAGGTGTTCCCGAAGATAGATAAACAAACTTTGGTATCCCCGCTCCTCCTCCGAAACAAGTTCTTGATTTTGTTAGATAATTACAAACAGTTGAGGTACCTTCTGAGTTATTATGTCCTAACCCCCCCCCCCACAATATAAATTTTTTTGTCGATATCATGTAATTGATGATTTCATTAAATTTACGAGACAAGCTTTTCTTATTAATTTATTACTAAAGATGAAAAAAAATAGTAGGTTTTTTGAAGAAATAACAATGTTACAATCTAAAATTAAATTAACAAAAAAGATCTGAACACATCCTAAAATAGAGTATAAAAAGAATAACAAGATGATATATCTCAAGGGAAAAAAATTGAAATAATAATTATTGATTATTTTTCACTAAATCTTATCAAAATAAAACTATTTTTATTGATATAAAATAATCAACTTTAGTAGGTTGATTACTAGGTTAAAAGAATTTGTGTACTTTCATTTTATTTCCATAAATATATAAAATTTGATTGGACAAATCATTTCTCTCACACATACCCTATTAATCAAAATAGATTTTTTTGGGTAGTCTAAACGATATTATTGTGTTTACGCCATCCAATTTTATAAATATCTTATTATTGAAGATAAAAAAAATTAAAAAGGTCATGGTTGAATAAATTCTTTTTGTATATTTATGACTAGTCTTTTGTATTTAGAGACCGATATGACATGAAGACTCAAGTAATGATGAAACCTACCAAGACCCACTGGTATGTAAGCTAACACAAAGCTCGAAACGAAAAGCAATGAGACTAACTGGAAAAAGCCTTAAATTAAAGAAAAATAACAATATAATAAGGAAATAAACGAATCTTGAGAAGAAATGACATAACTATACATAATAATATATGATCAAATCAGATGACCTAGTGGATGATGGAACAAATCCACAAAAATGAGTACAACATCAAAAATAAGAAAAATAGGCACACACTTGTTAGGAATAAACGACTAGTCAAATATATGTACAAATGAAGATATGTAAAACTACTATGCCATTAGCTGATCATTGATCTCCAATTATCCAACTACTATGCATAAGATCAACGTTGTCGGCTCTCACTCACATCTGCATCATGAAAAATTGATGTTGAGTGTAGCATGAGGACCAAACAATAGAAAGATACTACACATCAAACGACGATTAATCTTTGAAATTGATTAGATGAAGTAAAGAAAGAAGTAAAAGTCATCAACGAGACAGAAGGAAGCAACGATAGCGAAATGCCTTGTCATGATCCTCAAGAATCTAACAAGAAGCGAAAGGATAAAGTAAAGTAGCTCACCATAACCTAACTAGTGCCCCATAAACCCACAAGGTACACTCGTACATAATTGGAAAAAAAACAACCCAAATGGACCTCCGAAAGTCCAACGAGACAAAAAAATAGCAAATGATACGAAAGCTATGACTAAATATAATCCAAAACTTTAGAGAACTAAGACTCGAACTGTAACAACCCTAAAAATGGCTATGCTAACTAACGCTTAATGTGTCGAGAATGCCTACGATTAGATCGGGTTCACACAGATTGATGCGCGTATAACCAAACCTCTGAACCTCTCTAACAGCAAAGCCAACTAACTTAGTGAGTTAGTTGAGCTAGGAAAGGTTGGGTCCAGCCATGTAGGGCACCCGAATATGAAGATTTACCTGGATGACTCTTTACCGGAATTAAAAACGGGAAATATTAAGTTTGGAGGGTCTAGGGTAAAATGGTCTTTTTCAAAGACAAGGATAGTATCGTAATTACCCTAAATATTTAATTAATTCCTAAAATAACAAACAACAAAATACAGTACTCTAGATGACCAAGGTTCATAATCAAAGAACCTAAAATTAAATATGAGCTAAAAATAGATATAAACTGCCAGTGATGACTACTTAGACGTCACTTGTTTTCTTAAGAAGTGGTCGCTAAAGCGGCTAGGCTCCTCACTTACAAGCACCGCTAAAGAGATCACTTGACCGGAACAACAATGACTAAAGTGGCACAAGACAACTAACACATCAAACATTATATTTGCAAAAGGTCGCTTAGGTTGGTACAAAAGAACAAACACCAATGCAAACTTTAAAAGTCTTAATGGACTTCATTCACGTGCTCGAGATATATTCTGAAATCCATGCACACAACCAAAATAGCTACCCAAAAAAATTCAACTTTCCAGACTCTATAGTAATGTCAAATCTTCCATCCGAGATTGTCTTGAGAATAAGTATGTCCCATATCTAAGTATCCATTTAAGCTATAAGCCTCGAGGTTGCTTAAAGTACACTAGAAACCTTAGACCCAATTTAAAGGTTCCTCTAGACCCAATTTGTTGTTTTTTAAGCAATGGAATTGTCTATAGGGTGACAGAAAGATGATAAGGGTCATCCTAAATGCTTTAAAAATGATATGATATATGTGATAAGGTAAAAGAATGTTGTGTCTTGTTTGGTAGACTTGTCTACCTTACTTGATATATGTATGAATGTTATGATAACATGAGATGTATTGACTAGGTAGACTTAGCGCACCCTTATCATGTATGAATGCAAGATATGTGAAACCTTAGAGGATGTTAGGAAGGTGATGTACATGAAACCTTAAACCTAGTTGTAAGGTTATGAATGTTAAAGTCGAGAGCCCGAATGGTATCCTTCATGCAAAGGAATGGTGGACTTAGGGTTGATTGGCTTGAATGACATCATATCATCCTTAGGAAAGTCACAATGAGATATCTTAGTTGCCATTGAAAGCTAGCCCTAGTGGACCTCTTTGGTAGGGTGAATGTTATTGTGTTGTGAACTGGATAAAGAACCTTTTGATGTGATCCTTTAATGTCAATTACTCTGTGAGAACCAAGTCTAGCACCGAGTGATTATCTTATGGGAAGTAGCTCTACTTGAGAATGAGACTATAGTACAATGTACCTCTACTTAAGAATGAGACTAGAGTGCATAAAAGCCCTTCATATTCATTAACAATGTCCCTACATGGGATGTGTCCTACTTCTACAATTCAAAAGTAGAACATCCTCATCGGAGTAGGTTAGAACTCCGATTCCATGTCTAGATATCATGGTCTATGTCAGTTATTGCCTATTCTCATCATATGGAATACCTATTAGCATTAGAGAAGTTCTATGAAGTTTAGGTGGTGGTATGGGACGCTATCTAGACATTGCATAATAGGCTTTGAATGTGTTAGTTGGAGTTCCCAAGTCTTGTCCAAGACCATTACTTGAATGTCCTTTATGTGTTGAATGTATCCTGAATGAACTAATGAATATAATGACTTGAGTTAAGAAAGTATGTTAACTGAATAAGTACTTATCTATAGTAGTTAAGGGTTGTCTAGTTAAGGTGTGAAGGGGGCATAGGAATGGTCACTTCGTATCTTACCTAGATGAATAACTCTAGTTAGGGAAGATGTTGATTATGTGAATATGATCTAACCTTTGGTAGTCTTAAGGATTATTTAGGTAATCTTGAAGAGGTCAATCATAGAAGTTATCTTCTTTATTTACTTAAGTAGGTCTTTTGATTTCTTTGGAAGGAGAATGTCATATTATCTATGTGTTAATGCTTTGGTGTCTTGTACGTGTGTATGTGACTCATTATAAGTAGTTTTGAGGATCATTTAGGCATGCATAGAGAGGTTGTATGGGCGGTCTCTCTTTATGTTGCTTAAGTGAGTCTTAGGATAGCTTTTAGTGGGATGATTACATACTAGAAGATGTCTATGGTGAAGATAAGCAACTTCACTGTACAGTGAAGGAATTCATTGTAACAGTGAGTTGAGGTTACTGTAAGTGACTTAAAAATAATTATATTTGGTGTATTGTTATCTTATCTTTTAATGTTGTTCTTATGATTATAATATGATTTTAAAATGAAAAGATACATATTTCGAATAAATGTCCGTTTCATGATTTTTATGCATTATGCAATACTTAGTACATGTGGTTGTACTAATCTATGCTTTTATCTATCTCTATAGTTGTTGGTGGGTGAGGAGCATTTGGGAAGGAAGACTTGGACCGTAATATCGTTCAAGAGAATTTGAATCATGTCCTCATTTGATTCGAGGGCATAAATGTCTTTTATGTTTCCATTTGAAGTATTGTAATAGACTAAGTATTTCTATATTTTGAAGTATGGGCCGTGTCGCAAGTATCTCTTAAGTTTGATGAGATTGAGACTTAGTATTTCCTATGACTTTATATGAAAGAGTTCTTAAAGACTATGATATGTTTTGTGAAATGTTTTAATCCCATACTATTTTTCATTATGTTTATGCGATGAATGATTATTAAGGGTTTGTACAAGACCTCCGAGAGGTAAAGTATGCATGTTGCAATACGAGATTGCCCCTAACTTCTAGGGTGTGGTTTCGTGATGTGACACTCCCGCTGTCAATATTAATTAATTAACATGATTATTTTATATTTATATTAAAATTTAATGTGATACCAACCTCATAAGGTCGATATTTTTTTTATTTTGTCTAATTAGTTTTAATAAAAGCGACATCCGGTTGTCGGTTTGTTAAAAATATTTTCATTAATCATTATTTTTTTAACATAATACTAAAATTTAATTTGAAACATAGAATTAATTATTTAAAAAGTGTAACAATTTGGTATACATTTATAAATAAAAAGTTAGACTTTGTGGCATAAATAAAAAAATATATATAATCCATATTTCGAGTATGAAACTACGTTGATATGAATTAGGATATATAATTATACTTATATTTCTAGATAATGTACAAATATATTAGTCCGCTTCTAATCTTGAACTTAATAACTAAAGTTATGATGTAGAGGTGAAGAGCTAACATATAGTCCATTCGAGTATGAAATGAGAGATAGTATTATAATATACTTTTGATCTTGTATGTATGTCAAGTATAGTGATCACTTCATCTATGTATGAAACAT
>NC_028641.1:39253612-39260028 GCF_001406875.1 Solanum pennellii
TATATATATATATATACATATATATATACATATATATATACTAATAAATACCGACCCAAAGAGGTCAGTGTATTTAAATTATTATTTTGTTTAAATAATATCGACTTCACGATCTCGGTATTTATTAATTATTTTTAAATAGAGACAATTACTTTTAAAAATATCGATATTCCATTGTCTTTAAATTAATTATTCTAAAAAATACTGACATCACGTTGGTCAATAAATTAAACACTTCTCTTAAAAAAGGATAATATCAGGACCCTAAGTAAAATATATCTCTCTCTCACTCCTCTCTAATCGAACCACCCCGACCCACCTCCCTATCGGCGCCCATCCCACCCTTCCCCGACCGGCGCCACCCCACATCATCTTCTCCAACCAGCGGACGACGATTGAACCCAGCCCCTATCTGCAGGCCGTGCAACAGCAGCTGGAGGTTGCGCTGCCTCCATCGCGATTGCATGCAACAGTGGATTGTGCAACGGTAACTTGAGATTGCGCCATCATCCCTTTAACTCAAGGTGAATCTTTAGAACTTCCATGATAATCTTTTTGTTTTCATCTAGTTGATGTGTCTCAAAATTAGAGTAATAATATACTTAGTTCAATTTATTCTTTAAGTTTGTCCAGAATTGACTTGAGTACTAATATACTTAGTTCAATTTATTCTTTAAGTTTGTCCAGAATTGCCTTGCTTTCTTATAAGTCTTATTTAGCCGAACACATACACATACCAAACCAGCCACATTCACAAACAAAATTTTACTTCAAAATATTTACTTCGTAGTAATGCCCAAAAATTATGCCCTTGCTTTTGTAACATCATAAAATCGTGTGATAAAGATTAACTAGTCATCATTTATTGGATTCATTTGCCTAAACATAAGTAAAGAAGTAATTAATTGACTAGATAGAACGATTTGACATTTCTTGTATGCACATCTCCCTTAAAGGATGTTTATTTTATTAATCCTTGATTAATAAGTTTGAAAACTTACAATGAACTACTTAGTTCACATCCTCTACTTTCTTTCTCAAGGAGAATTCTCATTTTTTAGATTAAATAGATGAACTGAAATTTGAAAAAGATTAACATTTCAATTATAACATCTGGTTGAAAAACATATTTTCCAAATTTTGTTTATTGAAGTCCTTGAAGTTTTATTATTAAGGTAGAATTGTAAAATTTTTGTTCATTGGAATTCTTGTTTTTAATAAAATGTTTCTATCGTAAAGACAACAATCTTACATTCTCGTGTTTAGGATAATCTAGTAGGTTGGTTAAAATTCATACTTTTGTTGAGCTCTTGATGTTAGTGAATCAAATTGAAATACTTTGAAATAAAAATACCAATGACTTAAGAGTATGACTTCATGCCCTTCTTGATCTTCTTGTGTGTAACATGTGCGTGTAAATAGGTTCAAACTCTATTTTTATTGTGTTAACTTGTTTTCCTCGTTTCGTGCTAGGCCACCATGAAGATAAACATATAAAAAAGTTGATACTAGATTATACTGCTTCTTTCATCAAAGTAGGAGATAAGGTTTGACGATTCTAAATTTTAAAAGTTAAAGTACAATTGTTTTCTAGAATGTTTTTCTATCCATCTAGTATTGATAATTAGCTTTAAGTATGTGATAATTTTTTTATGTCCATCGAGTGTTTGTTAAGCATAATTACCAACACTAGTTGATCCTATTAATGACAAAATTGATTTTCTAGCAAGATCGATTTGTGTCCATCTAGTGTTGATACTTTGTTTTAGATGTTGAAATAATATATTTGCTAAGTATACGTATCAATACTAGTTGATCCTATTGATGACAAGATCGATTTGTATCCTTCTAGTGTTGGCACTTAGCTTTAAGTTTAGAAAGAATATATTTATTAAGCATAAGTACCAACACTAGTTGTTCCAATTGATGAACAAATTGATTTTCTTGCAAAATTAATTTATGTCCATCTAGTGTTGACACCTATATTTAAATTTAAAAATAATATATTTTTTAGGTATAAGTACCAAAACTACTTGACCCTATTTATGACAAAACTGATTTTCTTACAAGATTGATTTGTGTCCATCTAGTGGTGACACTTAGCTTCACTTTACGAATAATGTGTTTGTTAAGTATAAGTAACACCACAAGTTGAACCTATTGATGACAAAATTGATTTTATTACGAGATCAATTTGTGTCTATCTAGTATTGATACTAAGCTTTAATTTAGTAATAATGTGTTTCTTAAGCATATGTATCAACACTAGTTGATCCTATGAATGACAACATTAATTTTCTTGCAAGATCGATTTAGTTGGTGATTATAGTGTTGGAATTAAGTTAAAACTAAACTAATTAGACATAAAAAATTGTTAAGTTCTTCAAATAAGTTAAAATATAAAATGTGGTTTAGTTGGTGAATATAGTGTTGGAACAAAGTTAAAACTAAACTAATAAGACATAGAAAGTTTTTAAGTTTTTTTAATAAGTTAAATTATATAATGCGGTTTAGTTAGAGAATATAGTGTTGGAATTAACTTAAAACTATGCTGGTTAAACTTATAAAGTTGTTAAGTTCTTCAAAAAAGCTAAAATAAGTTATGTGATTTAGTTGGTGAATATAACGTTGGAATTCAGTTAAAACCAAACTAATAAGACTTAGAAAGTTGTTAAGTTCTTCAAATAAGTAAAAATATGAAATGTGATTTAGTTGGTGAATAAAGAGTTGGAAATAAGTTAAAAATAAACTAATTAAACTAATAAAGTTGTTTAATTCTTCAAATAAGTTAAAATATATAATGTGATTTAGTTTGTAAATATAGTGTTGGAATTATTATATAACTAAACTAATTTGACATATAAAGTTGTTAAGTTCCTTAATAAGTTAAAATATATAATGTGATATAGTTGGTGAATATAGTGTTGGAATGAAGTTAAAACTAAACTAATTAGGCTTTTAAAGTTCTTAAATTCTTCGAATAAGTTAAAATGTATAATGTGTTTTAGTTGGTGAATATATTGTTGGAATTAAGTTAAAACTAAACTAATTAGACTTATAAAGATGTTATGTTTTTCAAATAAGTTAAAATATGTAATGTGGTTTAGTTGGTTAGTATAATGTTTGAATTAAATTAAAACAAAAGTAACTAGACTTAGAAAGTCTAAGTTAAATTATATAATGTGCTTTAGTTGATGAATTTTATATTATAATTAAGTTAAAAATAAACTAATTAGACTTATAAAGTTGTTAAGTTCTTCAAATATGTTAAAATGTGTAATGTGATTTAGTAGGTTAATATAGTGTTGGAATTAAGTTAAAACTAAAATAATTAGACACATAAAGTTGTTAATTTTTTCAAATAAGTTATAATAGATAACGTGGTTTAGTTGGTGAGTATAGTGTTCGAATTAAGTTCAAACAAAACTAATAAGAATTAGAAATTTGTTTAGTTGTTATAATAAGTCAAATTATATAATGTGATTTAGTTGGTGAACATAATGTTGGAATCAATTTAAAACTACACTAATTAGACTTATGAAGTTATTAAGTTCATCAAATAAGTTAAATTATGTAATGTGATTTAGTTGGTGAATATAGTGTTGAAATTATGTTAAAAGTAAACTTATTAGACTTACAAATTTGTTAAATTCTTCAAATAAGTTAAAATATGTAATGTGATTTAGTTGGTGTATATAATGTTGGAATTAAGTTATAACTATACTAATTAGACAAATAAAGTTGTTAAATTCTTCAAATATGTTATAATATGTATTGTAATTTTGTTGGCGAATACAGTGTTGGAATTAAGTTCAGACTAAACTAATTAGAATTATAAAGTTGTTAAGTTCATCAAATAAGTTAAAATATATGATGTGATTTAGTTGGTGAATATATTGTTGTAATTAAGTTAAGACTAAACTAATAAGACTTATGAAGTTGTTAAATTCTTCAAATGAGTTAAAATATAATGTGGTTTAGTTGGTGAATACAGTATTGTAATTAAGTTCAAACCAAACTAATTAGATATAAAAAATTGCCAAGTTCTTCAAATAAGTTAAAAAATATAATGTGGTTTGGTTGGTGAATATAGTGTTGGAATTAAGTTAAAAGTCTAATTAGACTTATAAAGTTGTTAAGTTGTTTTACTAAGTTAAATAATATAAAGTTTTTTACTTGGTGAATACAATGTTGGAATTTAGATAAAACTAAAATAATTAGACGTAGAAAGTTGTTAAGTTCTTCAAGTAAGTTAAAATATATAACTTGATTTAATGGGTGAATATAGTGTTGGTATTAAGTTAAAACTAAACTAATTAGAGTTAGAAAGTATTTAAGTTCTTGAAATAACTTAAAATATATAATGTAATTTAGATGGTGAATATAGTGTTGGATTTAAGTAAAAACTAAATTAATTATACTTAGAAAGCTGTTAAGTTCTTCAAATAAGTTAAAATATATAATGTGACTTAGTTGGTGAATATAATGTTGAATTAAGTTAAAACTAAACTAATTAGACTTCTAAAGTTGTTAAATTCTTCAAATAAGTTTGTAATGACCAAAAATGTCACTTTTGTAAAATTTTTTTAATCAAATTACTATTCCATCCCTCTCGAGGGTTTTTCCGAGTCATTATGATCAGTCGGTGATGCTGGTTTGAAAATTCTGAAGTATTTCTATACTACCATCATTTACTCGATGAATATTTATTAAATAATTAATTTTATTAGTTGGTGGTTAATAGGTAAAGTCCATATATATAATATAATTTAGGTTAATAATATATATATGTATATAAATAAACTAATGAGACCTAGATTATTTGAGGAACCGTAAAAGGTCATGCGGTGTAAGATCTGACTTTGTGACAGAAGATGCATCCGTGAGAAGATAAAGTGTGATGCTTAAGGTGAAAACTTTATTCCTAAAATTAGTGATTATGTAATTAAATTTCTAGGTGTAGGAATGAAGTTATTGCACTGATCTCATCGTAAAGAGAGAACACTAGATTGTAGGTTATAAGTCCTTACTGTTGTTGCGTATATTGAAGGATTGTTCAAATTAGAGAAGAATTTTAATGGCAATAATTAGTTGATGCTTTTCAATTATTAGTCAACTGATTGGATTATACCATGAATGGATAATGATGATTTTGAATTAGATAAAGTGAGTATATTGAGTTTCTCCAAATTTGTTGTTCCAGCGAGTACTTACTTTTTGAGCCTTGATATTTCCTTTCTTTCTTGCTTGTTCTTATAATTATGACATTATGATTTAAATCTTGATATATTAAGATAGCTATTACATACTCTTTGAGCTTTTATATGGTTTAAAATATTAGATGTATTATATTATATGAATATTATCAAACCTCATGGTATTTGGAGGGAATTGGAACTCAACTTTGGACCTTAAACTTGAAAAATTATGATAATTGAAATGTAATTGGCATCAAAATTAGGAACTTGATGGTATATTTGAGTTAGTTTTTGAGTCTAGACTAGACAGAGTAATGTGGGTGTTGTTAGTTTGGAAGTCTTACTGTAGCTAGTTATTTGAATAGATTGCATTTATTTGGAGGCTGAATGAAAGGGAAAGACTAAGGTTCCATAATCAAGAATGACTTCGACTATTTGAGGCAAGTGGATTTCTAAACTCTTGCTAAGCGTNCAAGTTTGTCACGACCCAAAACGAGCCGCGAGTGGCACCCATACTTATCCTACTATGTGAGCGACCCAACAAATCTAAACCCCAACATAATGCGGAAGACTCTAAATCTTATTAATAAATCCAATGAATAAACATTCTAAAATTTATCAACTATTATCCCCAAAATCTGGAAGTCATCACATCAAGAACATCTATCCTCAAATTACTAAGTCTAAGAATTTTTAAGAACTAAAATAAAGAATAAACGGTAGTCCATGTACGAGCTTCAAGGACATCAAGACGTGAATGAGAGAATCCAATCCGAGCTAGGAACAATAGCTCACCCTGAAATCTGACGTGTTGTAGACTGGCTAGAGTTGCGGACGAGACGAAGTCACTGGTGCACTTGCTGCACTCCACAAAACAACAAGAAGAACATAAAAGTAGGGGTCAGTACAAGTACTGAGTAGGTATCATCGGCCAACTCAAAATAGAAAGCAATATATATCAAGTAATAATATAAAATCAACTACAACACTCAACAGGTAACAACAACAAGTACAAAACCCTTTGACAACAACACCAAGCACATCTATGAGGGCTCAAACCTCCACACCGTACTCATTTGGGAATTAGGTTCTTTAAGTTGAGTATATTACCATAATTCAAGATTCATTCTCTTTATTCCTCTTGTGTCGGAACGTGACACTCCGATCCCCTAATACTACGTGTCGGTTCGTGACACCCGATCCCCTAATACTACGTGT
>NC_028641.1:39263671-39264533 GCF_001406875.1 Solanum pennellii
GTAGTCTATGCACATCCGAAGGCTTCCATCCTTCTTCTTCACAAATAAAACAGGAGCTCCCAAAGGTGATGCACTTGGCCTAATAAAACCTTTCCCTAACAACTCCTGAAGTTTGGCCTTTAACTCCCTTAACTCAGCTGGAGCCATTCTATAAGGGGGGATGGAAATGGGGCGAGTACCCGGCTCCAGATCAATACAGAAATCGATATCCCTATCTGGTGGCATACCAGGAAGGTCTGCAGGAAACACATCCAGAAACTCGCAGACTATCGAAACAGACTCAATCGAAGGTACTTTGGAAGTATCATCCCTGAGATGCGCCAAGAAGGCTAAACAACCTTAACTAACCATCCTCTTAGCGCGAAGAAAAGAGATAATACGGACTGGGGTGGAAATGTAGTCACCCTCCCACACTAGCAGATCTGTCCCAGGCTTGGCCAATGTCACAGTTTTTGCATTACAATCTAAGATTGCAAAATTTGGGGAAAGCCAAGTCATACCCAGAATTACATCGAAATCAACCATTTCTAGGATAATCAAATCTACATAGGTGTTCCTCCCTACAAAGGTCACAAGGCAAGACATATACACCTTCTCAACTATCACAGACTCATCCACAGGAGTAGAGACACTAATAGGCATGTCAAGCAATTCGCAATGTAAATCAAGACCAGTAGCAAATGAGGAAGATACATATGAAAATATGGATCCAGGATCAAATAATACAGAAGACATGCAATCAAAGACCAAAAGATTACCTGTGATAACAACATCAGATGTCTCTGTTTCAGACCTCCCGGGGAAAGCATAACAATAGGCCCTATCACCTGTCTGTCCATTGCCCCTATCATGTTGCGCCGCA
>NC_028641.1:39266894-39279689 GCF_001406875.1 Solanum pennellii
CCGAGCTTCAAGGACATCAAGACGTGAATGAGAGAATCCAGTACGAGCTAGGAACAATAGCTCATCCTGAAATCTGACGTGCTGAAGACTAGCTAGAGTTGCTGACGAGACGATGTCACTGGTGCACTTGCTGCACTCCATAAAACACCATACTCATTTGGGAATTAGGTTCTTTAAATTGAGTATATCATCATAATTCAAGATTCATTCTCTTTATTCCTCTTTTGTCGGAACGTGACACTCCGATCCCCTACTACTACGTGTCGGTTCGTGACACCCGATCCCTTAATACTACGTGTCGGTTCGTGACACCCGATCCCCTAATACTACGTGTCGGTTCGTGACACCCAATCCCCTAATACTACGTGTCGGTTCGTGACACCCGATCAATTAACCTCATTCTTTTAGATCATCAAGCCTTCCTTTATACCAAGGCATCATCATTAATAGAGTGAATTTAAGGTTTTTAAGATTCCACAGTATCATCATTATAATCCATCACAATTACATAATCACAATCATGCAACAACACAATTAAGCGCATAGAAGACTTTACAATACCACCCAATACATATCAATCGCTATTAAGAGTTTACTATCACATAGCATAAACCATAACCTACCTCCACCGAAGAATCGTGATCAAGCAATCTACTTCTCCAATGTCCTTGCTGTCTCTTCGTTCTACTCTCTCTCACTCGTTCTCTCTTCTTTTCTTTTTAAATTTTCTCTTCTTCAAACCCTTTTTATTTTACCCTAATTATCAAATAATTAAGTATAAAAGATGATAAAAGTAACCCACAATTTATTTCAAGGTTATCTCCTTTAACCCCCAAGTAATTAAATTATTACCCTTACCCCACAAATTTCATAATTATAAGCATGAATAGTCCAAAACGCCCCTTAAAAACTCTCAGCAGAAATCCGACTCAGTCGAGGTTACGCCACTCGTGACGGCCCATCGTACCTGCGACGGTCCGTCCTGCACGTCCGTCACAAAGTTCAGAGACTCAATTTCAGTAAAAGGTCTGTGACGGTCCGTCGTGGCTACGACGGTCCGTACTGCAGTTCCGTCGTGAAGTTCAGAGAGTTGATCCCAGTTCCCAGATTTTCAGAGTTTAAGTGTTTTGGAACGATGACCCCCGACGGTTCGTCGTGACCATGACGGTCCGTCGACTCTTCCGTTGACTCAGCCAGTTTCTATCAAAATAATCTTGCTGTTCGAATCGACTAAACAGGTCGTTACAGTATGAAATTCGTCTATTTCCTTGTGTGGTGTTGAAAATGATTTGGAGACTTGTTGCTGATTTGTTGGTGTTGTTTTCCTTGTTGTAAATTGTGTTTGATATCAAAATGGTTATCTCCTCATTTTCATTTGAGCATGTCATTGCATTGCATCTGATACATGGTTGTAATAAGAGTTATGTGATAAGAGGATGTACAATTTTGAGGGTCGTATCGCGCGCCGCGATGGATATTATATTTCGAGGGACGTATCGCGCACCGCGATGGTTACTATTATCGAGGGTCGTGTCGTACGCCATGACAGATGCATGGAAATATATGTCCCCCATGGGTCCCGGACTGAGAGACAGCGGGTGTGTATCACTAGGTCAGACATGCATCATTATACTTGACATTGCATTCCATTTCATTGCACATACTTATCATTAGTGAACTTGATAACGTGTTTTGCTGATCTTCTGATTGCCTTTCTGCGAAACTTGTGATTGATCAATATTGAGCTTGTTATTGCGGATATGTAATTTGTTGAAGTATTGTTGTTGAGGATATGTAATTTGTATAAGTGTTGTTGTTGAGCTACGTGTTATGTATACTGTGAGCTGTTAGGTTGGGTTGATTTTAATGCAGGTTGTTGTTGTGGAGGTTCGGTTGGAGGTGGTAGGAGTACCCGTATTTCATCCCTTTAGCTTGTGTTTAGAGGTTTACTTGTTGAGTACCGTGTGGTTTGGTACTCATCCCTTGCCTGGTAGTCACGTGTACAAGCCTCTAAAGTATTACTTGTTGAGCTTGGATTTTTATTGTGCTTGTCATTCTCTTCTTTTACGAGGCTTGTTGGAGATTTGTGAGGTAGTTGTTTCCATCTCAGCAGACTTTCTTCTCCTTAATTATGATCTTGTTCTATTCTATCAAAGAAGTTCATTTGAGACTTGAGTTTTTCTTTTGAATCAATTGTAATACATTAGAGGCTTGTACACGTGACTACCAGGTTTTGGGAGTTTTATAAGTTACTTATATTTTATTTTTGCACTTTATTGTAATGGTTGAGTTTTAGGCTGACTTGTTTTGGTGGGATAAGACGAGTACCATCACGTCTAATTTTGGGTCGTGACAAATGGTATCAGAGCCCCAGGTTCATAGGTCTCACGTGTGTACAAGTCGAGTCTAAGTAGAGTCTCGAGGATCGGTACAGAGACGTCTGTACTTATCTTTGAGAGGCTATAGTGACTTTTAAGAAAAATCTTCACTTCTTGAATCTTTATCGTGCGTATTTTGTCCCGTTTTGATTCTTATCGCTTCACTCCATTGAGTCTCATTTATGTGATGACTCGTGCGTAGTTCCTTATATGAATTGTTAGCGTGTCATATATAATTTAATGTTAGATCTAGTATTAAGGTGGAAATGATATACTTATGAAACGAATGTGTGATCATATTTGAAGGGGTTGTGTAAGGTTAGTGACCATAGTAAAATAAATAAATAATATAGTACTTCTGTCGTATAGGCGGAATCAAAAATAGTTCGAGAATTGTAGTGGAATTATTAAAGGAACTGCTATATATGGAACGAATTTTAAACATTTTACAACTATTTGATGGGTAGAAATGTGTGACCTATTTGGATATGATCTTATCGGTAGGTATGATATATTCTAGTGGTGGATCTTATATTTTTTCTTATGGTGTGGCATTAGTGGTATATTGAAAAATAAATGTCGATTGTCAAATGTTAATACTAACTAGTTAAAGAGTTCTCAATTGTATCACATGTTCGTATAATGAGATTCGATGATGCATTCACATTTAAGAAATCAACTAGGTTGTTATTGCAAATATTTGAGTTTAAGCAACGTGTATAAGAAAGATTTTAGTGGTGGATTTTTGATACGGTATTAATGTGTTAAGTTAAAAAGTGTATCTCGAGAGTTCTAAATGAGGACCGGTGATTTCATCTTAAGGTCCAAGAAAATGGATAGATACCAGAATGACAAGTTTATTAGTGAAAAAAAAGGGGTCTTCGTAAGTATACTTGGGTGAATGAAATTGGAGATTTTTTGTAAGAAAATGTGTATAAATTGAGAAAGTCCTGTGGATGATTAGCATAAGTAGGTTTGGAATGTCATGTTGATGGTGAGGTTGAATTCGTGGTAATGGCAAGGGCTAACTAGGCATGATGGTAATAAGGTTTTATATTAATGAATCATGGCTGGAATGCAACTATATAATAAGGTCTGTTCGGTAAAAGGGTTTTGTATGGTAATGATGACTTTTTAGTATCTAAGGTTATGGTTGCTACTATTTGATAAGTAGTGTGATTTTATGATATATTTTATGAGGAGTTGGGATGTCGCTCTTATAGAATTGAAAAGAGCTAAAGTTATAATAACATAAATAGTGGGATGTTATTTATCTTTTAGAAAGAAGTGAGACCACAAATATTTTCTCTTATTACAAGGGATAAAGAGGTATCTTAAAAGGGATTGAGAATTAAATTCAGAGATGCATGGTTTAACCCATTTTGCCTTGGTTATGGTTATAGTTTCACGAGTTCATCATATTGGTTAAAAGTTGTTGGATAAGATTTGAGCAAGAAGTTTTCATATGTCCAACTCGAGAGTGATGATAAGTTTATTTCGTGATTTTGAGTTTGGTAATGAGTATGATTGAATTTTTAGCGAAAGATATGATAATATCAATGGAGAGACGATCAATTGCGAGCTAATGGTAAGGGATAAAGGGATTGAGTTACACAGTTGGATTCAAAATTCATGTTTTTCATGGTGAGTTTAGGTTTGTGGTTGTGTGATTTTTCAAGGAATGAATTGGTAAGGTGAGAATGATCAACCACATTGGGTATGAAGCATTGGGAAGACTTTAAAAAAAAATTTGAGTAGTAAATCGGTTACTTTTGATTGTTATACCAAAGGAATGGTTTTAGTTAAAGTTTTTATTTAGAGAATAAGGTAAAAATGTCATGGTTTGTTGGACAAAGAATAAGATTTGTAAGTGAATTAGCAAAAATAAATAAATGAAAGAACAAAATTTTGATGTATTGAAGAGTTCAAGGTATTAAAAAATTTCTGTAATGGGAAAAATTTAAGAAAAGTGAAGGAATAAGACCTCTCGTATAAGCCTTGGTTTGTAGTTGAAGAATTTATTTATTTTTTTATCTATGTGTTTAGATATGATTGTGAGGTATGAAAAAGTACAAACCTACTAGGAATTATCATCACCTTTTCTAAAGATTGAGTTTTTTTGGGTGACAAGTAATGATGTGGGGAAGATTATATGTGGTTATGTCGAGCTAGATTGTTCAAATTATGATAGGTAACTTATTAATATTCAAAGGTGTTTGACCTACAATTTTACATGATTAATGAGAATTTCGAGAAAATTGAAACCACTTTGTTGATGGGACTATACAGACTGTTATGAGGTGTTACATACGTATTTGATGGTAAGTAGATCAGGTTATGAGCTTGAAGTATACAAAATTATTAGAGTGATAAAAAAAAATCTTCGAGTTTTGGCATGATGTACATGATGGTGTGAATGGTAATTGAAAAATGGTATGTGAAAGTTTGCATGAAGTTAACTTTAGATGTGATTCAATTAATTACCTCAAGAAAAAAAATTTATTTGAAATTAGTGTTATTAGTATTAGGTCAGGCTTATATCTGTCATGTTAAACTTAAATGAAAATATAGGGAGTCATATTTTTTAAAAAAATAAAATAAAATGTAGAGGCTACAGTTTGTTTGCCAAGAATACTTTGATGCTAGTGGCGATTTGAGAGTAAGGAACATAAATGGTGCGGTTGTGAGGTTTGTTGGTATTAAGAGTGTTAACTTCAATGGAGTACTGTGACAAGTATGTGAGGTTTGATAAATCAAGTATGTGTAAGATTATAATGAGGATCAAACCAGTTAATTGTGGGCGGTTAAAAATCAAAGAGATGGAATGATAAGAATGAAAATATTTGCTATGGGCTTTTCGGAAGAAGTATTTAGTGTTATTCAACTTTGGTCCGTATATTCTTATATGACCATCTACTTCGTTTGGATATGATTTGAAGTGTGATTTGCTACCTATATCCACACATGTTTTCATATCTATGGGTGAATTCATAGGGGTTGATCGGATGAACCGATCTTCTTATGTCTCTTGATATGATGAGATTCTTGGGCATAATTAATCATTTTAATTATGAAAGATTTGGTGTGGTCGGGATAGTTTAAGTATACTAGTGATTTATTTTATAGCTTAAGTTGGTGAAAAGATTGTGTTGTGAATGAAAAATCTTCATAAGATCTGTAATGGTATGCGCATTATGAGTGTCTGGTGGGTGATACAGGCTCACATATGATTGTAGCAGGTTTTGCTTTAGAAGGTTATCTTGATTATGTGAGAAAGATTCGTCATGATGGTTGTGTTATGGTCCAATGAGTTACTGTTTAGGTTGCGTTAATGGGTTAGTTTGTGGCTTGAAAATTATTCCTTATTTATAGATCTTCTCAAGTTTGATTCGGAAGTTTGTTCTTAATAGTTTTTTTTTCTGATAGAATTTTCTTAAGGAGGAACTCACTTGGAGAGATGAATACCAACTATGGAATATCATAATTTAGGGTTTTGGTAGTATCGATCATTCCTCTTTCTTCTTCTTCTTTATGTTCGAGGACGAACATGATTTTTAGTGGTGGATAATGTAATGACCCAAAATGTCACTTTTGTAAATTTTTTTTAATGAAATTATTATTCCATCCCTCTCGATGGTTTTTTCGAGTCATTATGATTAGTCGGTGATGCTGGTTTGAAAATTTTGAACTATTTCTATACTACCATTATTTACTCGATGAATATTTATTAAATAATTAATTTTATTTGCTGGTGGTTAATAGGTAAAGTCCATATATATAATATAATTTAGGTTAATAATATATATGTATACAAATAAACTAATGAGACCTAGATTATTTGAGGAACCGTACAAGGTCATGCGGTGTAAGATATAACTTTGTGACAGAAGACGCATCCGTGAGAAGATAAAGTGTGACGCTTAAGCTGAGAACTTTATTCCTAAAATTAGTGATTATGTAATTAAATTTCAAGCTGTAGGAATGAAGTGATTGCAGTGATCTCATCGTAAAGAGAGAAGACTAGATTGTAGGTTATAAGTCCTTACTGTTGTTGCGTATATTGAAGGATTATTCAAATTAGAGAAGAATTTTAATGGCAATCATTAGTTGATGGTTTTCAATTATTAGTCAACTGATTTGATTATACCATGAATGGTTAATGATGATTTTGAATTAGATAAAGTGAGTATATTGAGTTTCTCCAAATTTGTTGTTCCAGCGAGTACTTACTCTTTGAGCCTTGATATTTCCTTTCTTTCTAGCTTCTTCTTGTAATTATGACATTATGATTTAACTCTTGATATATTAAGATAGCTATTACATACACTTTGAGCTTTAATATGGTTTAAAATATTATATGAATTATATTATATGAATGTTATCAAACCTCATGGTATTTGGAGGGAATTGGAACTCAACTTTGGACTTTAAACTTGAAAAATTATGATAATTGAAATGTAATTGGCATAAAAATTAGGAACTTGATGGTGTATTTGCATGTCATTGCATTGCATCTGATACATGGTTGTAATAAGAGTTATGTGATAAGAGGATGTACCATTTCGAGGGTCGTATAGCGCGCCGTGATGGATATTATGTTTCGAGGGACGTATCGCGCGTCGCGATGGTTACTATTATCGAGGGTCGTGTCGTACGCCACGACAGATGCATGGACAGATATGTCCCCCATGGGTCCCGGATTGAGAGACAGCGGGTGTGTATCACTAGTTCAGACATGCAATATTATACTTGACATTGCATTCCATTGCATTGCACATACTTATCATTAATGAACTTGATATCGTGTTTTGCTGATCTTCTGATTGCCTTTCTGCGGAACTTGTTATTGATCAATATTGAGCTTGTTATTGCGGATATTTAACTTGTTGAAGTATTGTTGTTGAGGATATGTAATTTGTATAAGTGTTGTTGTTGAGCTACGTGCTATGTAAACTGTGAGTTGTTAGGTTGGGTTGATTTTAATGCAGGTTGTAGTTGTGGAGGTTCGGTTGGAGGTGGTAGGAGTACCCGTATTTCATCCCTTTAGCTTGTGTGTAGAGGTTTACTTGTTGAGTACCGTGTGGTTTGGTACTCATCCCTTGCTTCTACAAATTTTTGTAGGTTATGAGCCTGGATTTTTGTTGTGCTTGTCATTCTCTTCTTTTCCGAGGCTTCTTGGAGATTTGTGAGGTAGTTGTTTCCATCACAGCAGACATTCTTCTCCTCAATTATGATCTTGTTCTATTCTAGAAACAAGTTCATTTGAGACTTGAGTTTTTCTTTTGAATCAATTGTAATACTTTAGAGGCTTGTACACGTGACTACCAGGTTTTGGGAGTTTTATAAGTTACTTATATTTTATTTTCGCACTTTATTGTAATGGTTGAGTTTTAGGCTGACTTGTTTTGGTGGGATTAGACGAGTGCCATCACGTATAATTTTGGGTCGTGACAAAGTTAAAATATATAATGTGGTTTAGGTTGTGAATGTAATGTTGGAATTAAGATTAAACTAAACTAATTCGATATATAAGATTCTTAAGTTGTTCAAATAACATAAAATATATAATGTCATTTAGTTGGTGAATATAGTGTTGTAACTAAGTTAAAACTAAACTAATTATATATAGAAAGTTGTTTAGTTCTTCAAATTAGTTAAAATATATAATGTGATTTATTCATTCAATATAATGTTGAAATAAAGTGAAAAGTAAACAAATTAGACTTAGAAAGTTATTAAGTTCCTTAAATAAGTTAATATATATAATGTGATTTAGTTGGTGAATATAGTGTGTTTAAACAACACTAATTAGTCTTTTAAAATTGTTAAATTTTTCTAATAAGTTAAAATATATAATGTGGTTTAGTTGGTGAATATAATGTTGGAATTAAGATAAAACTAAAAAAATTAGACTTATAAAGTTGTTAAGTTGTTCAAATAAATGTTGTTTAGTTGGTGAATATAGTGTTGGAATTAAGTTGAAACTAAACTAATTAGACATAGAAAGTTATTAAGTTTTTTTAATAAGTTAATTATATAATTTAGTTTAGTTGGTGAATATTGTGTTGGAATTAAGTTAAAATTAAACAAATTAAGCTTAAAAGATGGTAAGTTCTTCAAATAAGTTAAAGTATGATGTTATTTAGTTGGTGAATATATTGTTGGAATTAAAATTATTAATATTGTTTGTGTAGATAGATCCTCATCGTAGTTTGATGTATAATAGTAACAATCATGGTTGAGTGGGTATGATTCAACATTTTGCAGATGGTGTCACTAGATTTATAAATCATACAAAGAGACTTGATGATATGTTAACTTCAAGATTGATTAGGTGTCCATGTGTTAATTATGAAAATGTGAGATATCATACTAGTGAGACTGTTACTATGCATCTTATGATGAATGGATTCAAACCAGAGTACCAATTTAGACTAGTCATGGTGAGGTTCAAAGTGACACTATGTTTAATAACTTTGTTGGCAATGAAAGTAGTAGATCTATAGAGCGCAATTATTTTTCAAGGTTCTAGAATGTAAGATATGTTTGATGATGCTTTTGGGATGCATTTTGATTTTTAATTTGGGGAAAATTTAGAAGAAGCTCCCAATGAAGAAGCAAACATCTTTTATGAACAATTGAGTGATTCTAGTATTCCTTTGTTCAACGGGAGTCAACACTCTAAATTGTCGAAGTTAGATTGTTGAGTATCAAATCTGACGATGATATTTCTCAACGAGCAATGAACACTAAAATAGATCTTATGAAGGAATTAGTTGATCCCAACGTAAAGATCCCGATTCTTATTATAAAGCAAATGCATTGGTGTCTAAGTTAGAACTGTCCTCGATAAAAATTGATTGTTGTGAAAAAAGTTGTATGTTATACCATAAGGAGGATGTTGATCTAGAGTCTTGTAAGTTTTGTAATCACCCTCGTTATAAGACTGGTTCTATCGGAAACAAACATGTTACTAAAATGATGAAATATGTATCTCTTATACCAAGACTGAAGAGATTGTATGCATCAAATAACTTTGCTCCTCATATGAGATGACACCATGAATATAGAAGGCCACCTGATGTCATTTGTCATCATCTGACGGAGAGTCTTGGAAAATTTTTTATAGAACTTATCCAGATTTTGCCACTGAACCAAGGAATGTTAGGTTGGGTTTGTGTGCAGGTTGTTTCACCTCTTTCCTAGTTGGGGCTGCACCATATTCTTCTTGGTCTGTGTTAATTACATCGTATAATCTTTCACCTGAGATGTGTATGACAAGTCCATATATATTTCTGATTTGTGTCATTCCTGGTCCGAGTAATCTAAAATGTAAGATCAATGTGTACTTATAACCTTTGATTGATGAGTTTAAATTGTTGTGGTCTGAGGGGGTAGAACTGGGACATTTCTCTTAAATAAAATTTCAATATGCATGATACGGTAATGTGGACTATTAATGATTTTCCTGCCTATAGAATGATATCTGGATGGATCACATGTCATGACCCAGAAAATTATCTTTTGAAATTTTTATAAAATCACCGTTTCACCCCTTTCGATAGTTGTCCCGAGTCATTTATGATCTATCGGTGAAGTTGCATTGAGAATTTTAAACTATTCGATAAGTACAGTTATTTAATTGATGGGTACATGATACTCTCAAACTTACTTCTCAAAAAAGAAGTAAAACGGTCGTATCAAGTAAAGAACCCAACTAATGAGGTTGGGATCGTTCCCACGAGAAAACTAGTTCAGACTTAACTTCGATCTATTATTACTATTATTTAGTCAATTATTTCCTTAGAAAGCAACGACAATAAAAAGGGGGGTTTTATTTGTAAATGAATGAAAATAATTAGCTAAATCAAAGTAGACCACTAACAGATTCAACTGTTGAAGTTTAATCAATTAATAAAAGTAACTAGGGTTTACGTGTTCCCCAAAGATTCCTAATTTGATAATTCTAACTATAACAATTCTTTCCTAGTCTCTTGCATGCAAAGTGATAAGTTATGTATTTCTAAATCCATGGTCCGGCATCTAGAAAATTTCACTCCGCACCTTGGTCCAGCTTCGTGTGTTGCTATACTAACCCTTACCTTTACCTCATATTAAGCATTCCATTCGATATTTGACTAAGTTATTACCTTGTACCAATCAATACTAGCCTATTAGATAGTATACACTAAATCTATGCTAATAATTCTTTTCCTATTATCTACCTCCTTGGTCCGGCATGTAGCATTAAGGTGAGTTCTAACGTTTGCCATCCGTTAAAAAGACTTCTAAGCGAAAGAATTATCAATACATGCAAGAAACTATTCTAGATTTGTCATTTTAGTTAGATTTTATCTTATTATTAACCCATGGTTCCGACAACCCTAGTTATGGAGTTTAGTTACCCATAGTCATACTTACAATATTAATATATATAATATAAGAATTCATGCACTTACTTCAATGAGAAAGAATAAAATCAAGAAATTTACTTGATTAATCGACAAAATCACCAACAATTAACTCCAGAGAAAAGTGTAACAATCAAAAGTGTAATAATCAAAATAATCTCCTCACAAAGAATCTAACATAAAAGTGTCTAATAACCAAGAGTCTAACCCAAAAAACTAGGTTTTTTGAACTATTTATAAAAAAACAAAAACCTAATAAAAGGACTCTAATTGCTGGAATCTCTCAAAACGCGGCTGGGTCGACGGACCTCGCGACATGTCGTCGTGGTCACGACGGGCCGTCATGGACTCCGTCGTCCCATACTTTGCAAATTTTTCTGCTTCTCACTTCATTACCCTTGATGGCAGGTATGACGGATCGTCACAGCACAACGGTCCGTCGAGTTTCTTCGTTCCATAACACTTATACTCTTTGGAATTTGGGTACTGGGACTACTTCTCTAATCATCACGACGAACCAGCAGGACGGACCGTCATGGATAAGACGATCCGTCACACACTTCGTAACCCCACACTTGGTCAGACTTCCCCATCTTCCTTCAGCAGCTTCACTACGATGCCACCTACAGGCCATCACAGGCACGACGGGCCGTCACAAGCTACGTAGGTGGTAACTTTTCTGCATTTATTGCTCAAAAACTTCCGCGTTCATCTTTAGACAAATTTCCTGCATATAAAGAGAAACCTACATAAGAATTAATACAAAAAGGCTTTTGGAGACACACTAAACTTAAGTAAAAAGCATTAAAAATACCGTGAAACCACAGTATATCAACACCCTGAACTTAAATTCGTTGTTTGTCCTCAAGCGACGCACTATGACTCACTGCAAAATCTTTGTACAATAGTATCCATGTTTTATCTTTCGCAATCATTTGGATATCAATCCCGATCAGTCTCATCATATTTATGCATGTTATCACTATTAGGCTTGAATTATGTGGAATCAGGACATGACACAGACTCACCACGCACTGACACCTATCCTCTTCAATTTCTCACCGAGGTGCTAATATTTTCGGTATTGCAACTAGTGTCCTTACGTCAAAACAACATCCTCATTTTTCACACAATGATTTCAGTTTGAGTATAAGGATTACTTTTCAACACTCCCTCAGAACAAATTCACAACTCATTCATACATATTGCCATAAGCTTGCACTTATTTTCACTACTTTAAGTTCGCTATACAACTTTTATCAGGTATGGTATATTTAGGTATACTTTAGTGACTTTTTTCCCTCCTTGACATATCGGCTAAACATACCACTTTTTATCATTTTATTTCGCCCAATTTCTCATATTCTTTCACCTTGCTATTTTCCCTTCTTTCTTCATTTGTGTAAGTGACTCTCTTCTTTTCTTGCTTGTATTTATTGTATTTTTTTTATTTTCACTTTTCTTTCAACTGGTTCTTGAGTCACTTTACTTTTGTTATTTCTCTGTCTTTGTTCTTTCAACTCCACTTTCCAGAGCATTTCTCATAATAGCCACCCTCAACTCATGGCTTTGCCATGAGTCAAAGTACACATTACCCAAAGTTGGTTCAAGGCCATAAAAAGGTTGTTTACTGCATTAGCCACCCTCAAATTATGCTTTTGGCATAAACTGAGGCGCACATGTCCAAGGAAGGACCAGGGCCAACACATTATTCCCAGAAAAGATCAGTTGGGGTGAAAAAGAAAGGTCTAGTTTAAGCTCAAATCATTTGGATCAAAGAAGGATTCATTTCAGTTTTTTTATTTAGGCTAAAAATGGGCTATATTAAACAAGGGCCTATGATCCTTTCCTAATTGTCTATTACAACTTACTTTTAGCAGGACTAACCAGGCAAGTTCTAGCTCAGTACAAATAGTGGAATATTCAAATCTTCCTCATACTCTCTTGACATCTCATTACTCTACCAGATTATCAGACACCTAGTTCGAATTTTAGACATAGGGTCA